>NW_027526361.1:87124859-87531747 GCF_048455015.1 Haemaphysalis longicornis
GCAGCTTTAAAGGCTCAGTCTATTCAAATAATTATTACAATTAATTAATTAAACAATTAATTAGTAATGATAATAATAATTAATTAACGGTAACTCCGTCCTTATTGCGTTTTTGCAGATGGTGTGGGCGACCACGTGGAAAATAGGATGCGGATACACCCGGTACCCGTCGACGGAGCCTCCTTTCGAATACGACTTGCTCTACACCTGTGATTACGGACCAGGGTAAGAGAAACTACAACGAAATGACTGTGTGGGAGTACGTGCATCTCTAACGGAGTTTAGCAATTTGAAAGAAGATTTTGTGTTCATGCAAGATGCAACATTCAGTTGACTTCGAATCTTCTACGTCAACCTCAATAGGCTGGGTCGGACCATGGAGAATAGAGTTATCGGAACCCCATTTGTCACCTCCTTTAATTGAAGTGACGGTCAGTGAAACGGGGGCCGCCGAATCACCGTTAAGCTACGTGTTCTCAAAAATATGTTTCGGGTTCGTGCTTCCTTATTCGAAGTCCACCGAAATGACCAAAAGCAATTTTCCACGCACGACTTTGTATGAATGATTCCACGGAACACGGTTTTTCAAAATACAAACTATTCACAACAGACACTTTGCGATGTGATGTTTTCCTTCCTAGTTCGCCATGCTCAGCCACGGCTGGGCTAGAGCGGCGGCGCGCGCTGTGTTGATCAACGCGCGCACGCCGCCGCTCTAGCCCGGCCGTAGCTCACCAGGGCCTAGATTGCCCCACGAAAAAAAAAAAATCATGGTAACCTCAGTTTCTAATTATAAATTTAGTGATTCGTCAGCGCATGTATCGCTGCAGTTAATCACTCCTTATTCTACTCACCATTCCTATTCGTAACAAATCGCTGTTTATCCAGGAGAGGAGGCTAACATTTCTGCTTATGATCGCTGATTGTAATTCCTCCCTCCAGTCCGTCCCGTAACCTCGGTGAGGAGCGGCGAATGATGGTTGCTAGGAAGATACGTCCGGACGTATGCGCGAAAAGAGGATTTTCATCATGGAGCTTAGCATACATCATATCCGAAGCTGATCATGACGTTGGCTGAGCGTTTATTAAGACAGCTAAAATCCTCCTCCTGGGATATACCATCCTCTTCAAAAACGCATATATACTAGTAGCATAAGCGGAACTTGTGGCATCACTCATCAACGGTCTTCAGTTGTTTCTGGCCTTAGCCTCTACAGGTTAGGCGAATCTAGATGCATCACAGAAGAATGCAGGGACTTGGGCTAGAAACTCTGGATATTTAAAGGAAGTATGAACTGGCAGACACATAGAGAGGGCCCTAGTCGACGGTCACCTGTCCTCCACCCTAATGACGCTACCTCCTTCCCCCCTTTACTTTTATGCGGACCAGTCTAGTAACATCTGACCCCCGAACTAGGATAATTTTTTTTCACCTGCCCGTGGTGAGGATGTGCACTTCATTACGCTGAAATACAAACGAAAGGACGCCTGTGTCTTATTGCAACGCGTGAAATTTTCCGATTTCAGGCGCTGCCCTACCACGATTACTTTTAACTCTGTTAAGGAGACACTTTCATACGTAAACACTTCGTCTTAGAGCTGCTGTGACACCCTTCAGGACATACAAATTTCAACTGCTTAACAATCTAAATTCATCGCGTTTAGACAGTTAACCGCTGCTGGTATTATTCCTATTACTATTCTTAGTAGTAGTAATATTTGGCAATATTCTGAGTATTATGATTCCCCTAACCTTCCCCTCGCTGCCGCGGAGGGTGGATGCACAAAAGCGCGTAACCGCCACAACCCCTCTTCCAGCGTCCATTGCGCGCGCATTGCGTGTTTGCAAACAAGAATAGGCCCATTAGTGGTCGGCGTTAATCCCCGGCCGTGGCTTCGCGGTGGGGATGCTGTAAACGGAACCGTAAACGGCGCGTGACGTTGACGAGCAGGTGTTTTGTTCTGAGCCCTGTGAGCATGCGCGCCGCCGCCTGGCCAAGTGCCGATTTAAGCGGCGAACGAAATGCTAAGCTCTAAAAGAAGAAAGGGTGGACAGACAAGAGCTAATCAGACACAAGTGTGAGGAACTGAAAAGGAGAAAGAAGAAATAAAGGTAGGGCTGGGTAAGCCCACAGCTGCCTTTGTGCTTTACGGAGAGGAAAACTATGGCGCTAAGCTCGAGCCGCTGTGACACATTAAGTGAGGCGAACAGCAACAGCAGAAGCCGAGGTTTTACGTGTTCCACGACTGCAGCTGCTCCGCCTGGTTCTGTTGGCAGTAAGGTGTTGCTCTTTTTTTTTCTTTTATCCGCCCCCCCCCCCCCTCCCAGATAAGTAGACGATTCTTCACAGCAGCATTTGTGAGAAAGAAAACTTGCACTTTTCAGCAGCTTTTTGTTGCTTCAGGTTGGAAAAACTAATCGATGCGGGTTTTACGAGTCGAAAGCAGCCAGTTCGTTACGTCGAGAGACAGACGTCCGTCGGCCATGGAAGAGTCACACTAAGGAGCTGCGAGATAACTTAAGTGACATGGCGTTTTTTTAAGGGCGAAGCAGAAGGCCGGCGTCCGTGCTCACGGCACAGCACCATGTAATTCGAAACATCGCTGAACAAAATGAAGAGAGAGAAAGGTAGGGAGAGAGAGGTAGGGAGACATAACAAAATAAAAGGTTCACAAAAGGTTACAGAAAGAGAGAGAGAGAGAGAGAGAGAGAGAGAGAGAGAGAGAGAGACAGAGCAAAATAAAAGGTTCACAAAAGGGAAGAGAGAGAGAGGGAGACAGAAGAAAAAGGTTCACAAAAGGTAAGAGAGACGGGGAGAGAGAGAGAGAGAGAGAGGGAGGGAGACAGAATGAATTAAAAAAAAGGTTCACAAAAGGTTAGAGATTCACAGAAGGTTAGTCAGAGAGAGAGAGAGAGAGAGGGAGAGAGAGAGTTTCGCGGGGCTCCTGGAGAGCCGTGCTGCGCATGCGCGAGAAGCGTTGGATTGGATTGGATTGAAATGGACTGGATTGAATTGGATTGGATTGGAACTGTATATACTCTACACACGCGTTGTCACTCATATACATGCGCGAGTGGGGAATGTCAAGGGTGATTTACCGTAAGACCGATCCCCAGTGCTTCGCCAACTCGTCATGATTCGCTTCGTGGAGATGCTTGAATTTTTTTACTTGCACCGAAATCCCATGCTAAGGGGAGGCTTTGTATTTTGCCTCCATAAAAACTACCGCCTTCGTGGCCGTAAAAGAAACCCGAAACTTATTTCAAAGCAGCACCACGCCTTAGTCATTAATCATAACTCATTAGCCCTAAGTGGCTGTCCTTGTGGTCTTTCTGTGTCCAGCATTTGTCTCCCCAACGGTCTTGCATTTTGGTCACCATGACCCTTCAAGCTCGGCCTTCCACGCCAGTCATATACGCAAAGAGGCGCGCAGCGTCAGGTACAATTACCGCTCCAACACTTTGTAGTTGCGATCTAAATTGTAGGTAAAGCTACGCCCACTCAATAATTCATGCTATATTATAAATCTGAAGAAATAAATACAGTTCCACACTTTAGAAATTGCCAGCAAAACATCAATGTATTTTAATTACCATATTCGTGGCGTGTAGCAGTTTGAAAGATTTTATATAAAGCTGGCTAATATTTAACTTTACGTGTAGGCTTCAAGTGAAATCGATTTAAGAGCGTAACCTGGGATCATTAAATGCGGACAACGTTGTTCATCGATCTTCAACGAAGAGAATATGCAACTTATTCGAGATGTCCCAATGTCAAATGGGCAACCGGGTCGACCTTGGTTTAAATGTCAGCACAAAAAAATTAAGGAGCAAGAGTAACCAGATTATTATTTGCCGAGTGTCGACTCTATACGGCGAAATGCCAAGAATGGTTCAAAACCACCCTTTGGGAGTTTGGATGAACAAAATGCCGGTGAGAAACTAACAACGAATTGGAAAGAATATGGGAATAACTAATTTCTGGCGAATGTCGATGTGATGTGGTTAGCTTTCCTACGATTCTGTGACAGATTGTGTTGACGATTTAGAATTCGCTCCACCTCGTTTCCCTCTACTTCCCCACTTCCCTCTCCATTCCATCTTGTCCACTCCCTCCCCGCTTTCCACTCCCTCCACACTAGTTGGTTTCGAGGTCAAATTGACACGGGAAAACGGTTCGCCAGATTCCGACAGGCCACAAAACTGCAGCATCCCAAGGATTCTTATTGCGTTTAGATATTTAGACATAGGATAAAATAGAGTACTACGGCGGTAGAAGAAATGTGATGCAATGTGAGCGTATCAAAGGGTGTAATACATTCAGTGTTCATACGTGCAAGCCGTGGTGTTCTGTCACCGCGTTAGGCTTGGAAATACGTAAACCAAGCACTGGTAGGCGGACTGACTTTGCGTGTTCATACAAAAGGTACGAACGGAGCAGTAAAAAGCGCTGCGAGATAGACGCCGCCTCAAGTGGGGGCAGCAAAAAAGTAAAAGGGGTCTTTATGATAGACTAAGGACTAAATCACCGCATGATGACAGCTGAAGCATCCATATAAGAAAACCGCGTACATGATGCTGTGAAATAAATGGCTAGCTGTGAACTATGGTCCCCATGTGGAAACAGTAACAGCATACCGATGCGTTTAAAAGCGTGGTAAACCGACAAAAGAATAGTACTTACACTAGAATCCTCGCGGTTATTTCCCGTGTGTGTGTGTGTGCGGGAAGACGGGGCGGGGGTAACAGTAAATATGGCTGCGTATCTGCTCCTTTCGTTGCAAATGTCAACGAAAGTCGATAGTAGACCGGCCCCCTGGCAAGTACATTCCTCCCATCTCTTTCTCGCTCACCTCTTATGCTGTTCCCCTCCCGCCTCGTCACTCCCAAGATAACACGCTAGAGGTCTGCTCAAGTCAACTTAAATTTACCGTGTTCCACTGCTCAAAGTCGGGGGGCCTCGATGCCAGCGCTGCCGTACGGCGGAGACGCGCGTGAATCCGGGCACCCTACTACAGCGTTTATAGAACCACGTTGCCCTACTCCACGAGCGTTCCAAGCGGAACGTGGGTTCCATCTAGTGGAACCTTTCGTTGCTCACGGTCGGGCTAGAGAGGGAGCGGCGCGCGCCGCTCGCTCTCTAGCCCGGCCGTGCGTTGCTATTGCCGTTTGATTTCTTAAACGCCGCCAGGAGGTAGCGCTGGCAACAGGAGGCGACGGTTTTCTGCCATTGATGTGGTGTTTCATTTATCATCTCAGAACCAAGCATCCATAATTTTTTTAAATAAAAGAACGCTGCAAATATCACTCATGTATTGATTTGCTGCCTTTTATTTGCGTAATGTCTTGTTTTTTTCAACAATGTTGACAATTACGAGCTCTGACACTGGACTTAGACGTTTACATTTGGCTGTGGGTATATGAGACTATTGCGCAGCATCTGTTTTGCTTTAGCTGGCTGGCTGAATCTAGTGACAGTAGTGAGTAGTGTGATAGAGTTGTAAAGTGATACATGCAGTGCGTATAATTTCCCGCTTGAGAGACCTTTTGGCATATTCTATTTAGGCGACCCGTGTAGTATTCAGCACGTCGGGTCTCTGTATGAATTATTATTAAATTTTCTTTCAGACAAACAGAGAGAGAGAGAGAGAGAGAGAGAGAGAGAGAGAGAGAGAGAGAGAGAGAGAGAGAGAGAGAGAGAGAGAGAGACAGGCAGACCGACCAAATTTTCCCGTTCAGGTAGCCCAAGAGAGGCTATCGTCTTTCAAACCTCCGCATGCATTAAGAAAAAGCACAACGTACCAATCATCCGGAAGTGTTTTTGTGTGCTGTAGCGGTATGCAACGAACAAACAAGGATTATTTTATCTTCGACGTTTTTTCCCAGAGGCAACATGGTGGGTGGCGAAATGTACGAGGAAGGCGATGCCTGTTCCAGCTGTCCCGAGGGAACCTGTTGCGGTAGTTCATGCGAGGAACAGGGCGTCGATACGCGCTTCAAGAGACTCTGCAGTAAGTACCGCATTTGACACTACTAAGCAAAGATTAAGAAACAGGGTGTGGTGGGACACGTACTATAGTCATAAATTGAAATACGAACAGCGGTGCGCGTAGTTCTTAGTATATGATCCGCATTCTAGGTGGGGGCTGCGCCTTCGTAGTAAGAATCAGTTACCGGACGGATTTCCCAAACTTATGCCTGCTGTGCATAAATGGCCAGTCGCCAGGGAGCGCAGCATGTACTGAAAACCACGCGCACCGTTTTTCGTATTTTAATTTATCACGATAGTACATCGTTGAAAGCCGGCTATATAAGCACAGTTCTGAAAATTCAGCAGAACCTGATGATTGCATTGTTCCCCTCGTCTCTCTGGTGTAACTACAACCAGGCCAGGTTAAATAAAATTTGTCCTTTAGGGGTTATAAGCCGCCGTTCATTGCGAGAAAAACACCATCTTCCTACAAAAGATGCTAGAGTTGAACTAGAAAAGGAAAAAACAAATTTATAAACTATTTTGTGTCAGTTTGAGCGAATTTTTAAAACGTTTTTTTCATGACCAGGAAATGTGGTCGTGAAAACTATTTTGCTAGTTTCACTCAACAGCACAAAGCTGTGAACTCTAAACTGCGTTATTTTTGAAATGACCACCTAGTTTTGTGTGCTTAGTTGTGTTTTATACTTTTATATTATGCAGCAAGAAATTTGCACGCGTGAACTGTCATAGTTGTCAGTGCAATCAACAGGCGTACCTCCTTTACAGTATATGTATTCTGCCCATGTCTTTTTTGCGCATATTAGCACGCCTTTTCAGTTGCAATAAGCAATTCTTCTTTTTGCAGAGTCTACAACACCTGATGGCCCCCACGCGTCCTTTAAGAGTGATGGTCTCGTCTGGGCGTGTCTTTTTAACAACGAGACAGCCGAGTCCTGCGAGACGATCTCCGATCCTCCGGACGCATTCGCATCGAAGACGCTCTTTAGCGGTAAGACCGTGCGAATTTCCTTCCGGGATAAATATTGTGGGATAAATATTTTGAGGGGGTGAGCGAGAGAAACTGCCCAGCTCTCGAGAAACGAAACAAGCTAAAGAATATTGCGAGAATTTCCTTGAGTTGGCATCTTGGTCAAGTCATCAAGAGGGAAATGCTGCAAATGGTTTCAAGCACTTCGTTTGAGCGCGGTTGTAAATGGAAAGTCTGTTTCGCCAATCAAAACAAAATATCACGCCGAGAACTCTGAGAGTGCGGGTTAGTATGCCTCAAATTGCGGACGAGTCTTTCAAACCACAACGCATAGGTGGGAGGGCCAGAGTGGAAGAGCATTCCTTTAGTATCCACGGCAAAGAATCCTGAGTAGGTTGTAGACCATCATTGTTTTCCTGACGTATGCATTGCTTATATATGTCCTTCTAGAAAGTGATGTATCCTGCAGTCCATTACTTGTGATTGCTTCGAGATTGCACCCCAGCTCATATAGCATGCCCGATTGCTTTCGAGTTGCTTATCCTAACTGTCAACCAGTTCAAGATAGTTGTTTTCATTCTTTACCTACAATATTTAACTACCGAGGGTTACGGGATACCTCACTCCTTCTTAATAAAGAGAAAGCTTTCTTAGTTGGACCGATGATGTCCTGTAAAAAAAAGCGTTACACATGGACCGGTTTGTCGACCGGAAAACTCTGATAAGATCTCTGGACACATCGGGCGTGCGTGAAACAGGGATTGCGTTGTGACAAAACGGTTACTTTAAAATCTCGAAAACGAAACTGTTGTATATAAACTATACACGCATCGATCATGGAGTACAACAGTGCGCCTTTATCTCATAAACCACGCATCAGTATACATTTCGATCGTTCGTAGACGAGTTTACTTAGTGCGCGGAAAATCGTCGCATGGGTTAGTTCGTGGTTTGGATTTTTGAATGTTTGGCGATCAATTGGACACATTTTCAGCGAAGGTTAGACGCAGTATTAGCTTTTGCGTTTCACTGAACATTTTTAGGAGGGGGTGGTAAATTTGTACTCCAAATTTCTTCGTATTCATCGTTAAGCCAATGAATAAGCCTTCAGAATCCAGTCCTTGAGTGGGGAATAAGCAGGAAAACTAATAGGCAAACTTAAACTCAGTTGAAAAAATATTTCTGTTAAAGCAACTTTTCTGAAATACGCTGCTCAAAACACTCCGGCGTAATGACTTCTCACTGATGAAGGTGCACCTGAACGAGGTTTTACTCTTATTTCCTGAAGCTCAGGCAACGTCTGCTGTATTCGTGTCCACGTTAGCATAAACTACGTAATAATATAAATTCACCAGCTATCAGCCCGAACCATTTCAGGTGTTTTTTCGCAGCAGCAATACATAGCTAGAGGAGTAACCCAGTTGCCTTGGTCTTGTTCAGGCGGCTACCTGGAGACAGTGGTCGAGAGCGGTCACCGCGTCGAGCTGACGTTCAAACGGGCGGTGAAGAGTCCTTCGTCCCCCTTCTGCATCAACTTCGAGTACGCGAAGGGCCCCAGCATGGCAGGAGATCCGATGGACAGCACGCTCCACCTCCTCCTCACGTCACCAGCACTGCCGCTCTTCCAGATCGACGCTGAGATCGGGGGAGACTTCGCGGGCTTCCAGACGTACTCCTTCTCCCTCGACTTCCGCATCCCCGTCCAGGTAACCAACTCCTATTCGGCATGCTGAACGTCACATTCCCAAGAATTACGTACAATTTTGGGTGCACTTTGCTTTGGAAAAGCAGAGCAAGGTAACACTTGTACCTCTGACGTGCATCAGGCAGCCTATTTATTTTGGAACCTACGAAGGGAAGTAAAGGTAGACTGAGAGGCAGCAATCCCCAGTGTGGTGAGACCAGAACGGCGGGGAGATCTGTGAAGGGTTCCGCTCGAGCCAGTAGGTTAAGAAATTGGGCACTCAACTGGTGCGTTGTGTAGTGCGCTTAAAAGCGAGATATATCGCATATCTGCGTTTTTTATGGTGCTGTAAATGCAGGCATCTTCTCCACTAGTGGGAAGTGTGTACGAATACGTCCCAGGCAATAGCAGTCCAGATCAATTGCTTTCTCAAGGCCGCGCTTAAAACGAGCAACACGTACCAATGTATGCTGAGCGAGAAGAGGTTCATGGTGGTCGGTTCGCACTGCCATGGCACGCGGAAAGCAACCCGCAAAACTTTTCTCGTTATTTCTTATCCGTTTGTACGTAGATTAAAAAGGCTTAGTATAATTCCCCCTGAAAAACGTTTAGATGCGTGAATTGCATGGGCGTGAAAACTGCGCTTTTGGTTATCCCCGTCGTACAGTACTAGTGGTTTGAGATATGTGCCCCTAGGACAGCAAAAACGTAGTCTTCTGTCCTCTATTTTGTTCTTCTATTCTGTTAACCGTAGTTTTTTAGACTTCTATTCTCGCACTGCCGTGCATACTATCCTGGGTATTTCCCTTTTCAAGCTCAGCACAGTTTTATTTCGACACGCAGATCTGAATATACAGGACATTGTGATGCCCAGCAGGCTATAAAAGCACAGCAAACTTGCATCAGTCAACTGTCCATTGCTTTGATGAATAGGAAGATAAAGCACTTAGACCTCACTTGAGCGTGACTTCATCGTTCGCCACGGAATTCACGTGGGAGAGTCTTTAGTAGACGCTGTCGGTGTTGTTCGGCTTTTAGGGGCGAAGCACTTTGGGGGCTCGGGTTGTCGGCGTCTCCTGTAGTCTAATGTAGTCACAGTACTAAAAAACCGGAACACTCGTTTTCCAACGGCTCCTGCTAGAGCGTAACGCGTACTAAAGGAACACACCAGGACGCTTGTTTTCCAACGCCTCGCGCTAGAACGCATAAGGCCAGTCTGTCTCATTTAATTGTTTAAATACGGTTCAGAGCAAGAGAGGGCGCCACCGCCTCAGCAAGCGCGAGATTGCTCCTCCCACCGGCGCTTCTCCGGCGCCCAATCAGCGCGGGCTGTATGGCAAGAGGGGGTTTAAAATCTTTGAATACACTTACACTCTGAATGGTTCAACCCTCCTCAGGTTTCACCTTAGTGGAGATAGCCCTGGAATTTCGTTCTGTTTGCCGCTTTGGATTCTGTTACTGGAGATTTCTTTTGGCGTGCGATGATGAATGTGCCAAATGTACGACGTCTGATGGGAGTGTATGCGTGGATTACATTATTAAATTAAGGGGTGAGATAAGGCTTATCGCATTTTTACGTGTTTGATGTCCAGTGTATTTGTGCCGTTATTTTGAGGTGTTTCTAGGAAATGCATTGAAAAGTTTATACCGGACAAGAAAGCCACGCATGTGCATGCACGAAGGGATGCCCTCGTAGGGGTCGTGTGCGCATTAGGGTCTTTATTTAGTCATTAGAGATCAAGAAAAAGCCTCAGCCACTCCTGAGAGCTGGCGTCATTCGGACAATTCTCGAAGGATATACAGGAGAGAAGCTTTATGCGGTAACGTTTACATAGTATAATTTTCTAACCAAACGCCGAGAGGGGTGTAAAGTGGACATGGTTTCGTTTAAACCGTTGTGTGTCGCATTGAGTAAAACATACGTGCTGCCCTAGGGGCTATTTATTTGCCCTCTTTAACCACATTTTAGTATTTTTTAATCAGTTTCCATGATGTCTCTAACGCATTGCGCTGTGTCATTTATCGTGACTTCCAGGTTGGCTTCTCCTACTCCGTGCCGGCGAACAGCACGGCGCAGTACCTCAAGCTCTACAAGCTCGTCGTCACGGAGGGAGCTTGTCCGCAATCCTTCTAAAGACTCGTGTCGTTTTTGAACATGAAAACTGTGTTCTGAATAGACTTTGCACGCGTTAGGGAATAATGCGCACCGAAATAAGTGGAGGAAGTGCTAGTGGACTTCAGGGTGCCACGATCAAGTCCACCACGAGCCTTTCGAAGTATGGTTTGGACGAACCTGCGGTCTGAGCAGGAAATCAGCAAAAAGTATATTCTCCTATTTCATGTTGTTATCAAGGGTTTCGTGTCAGTCATCATCTCACTGTGTATTATTACTGGACGTTTCTCGGCAGCGGTCCTGTGTTTTTTAGGTATATGTTCATCAGAACCTGATTTTGGACGTGTGTGGGAGTTTCAAACCCAGTTTCTTATTAGCACAATTTTTTTTTGTGTTAGAAACAGTTCACCAATTGCCAGCGCTGTAACAGTGTATTGTTTGTAAAAACATTTTAATTGCGCTCTAGGTGTGGCGGAAAAGTTTTACTTGGCTTTTACACCACTATTTACGTCCGCTTAGAGAGTGTTCCCTTTAGAGTGCTTCGTGTACGCTACAGTAACCGTGCGGCGGACATGCTCCATTGGTCATCGTAGCCGGGAAGATCCGATTTTAAGAAAAGAATAGAGAGTTTGGATTCATGGCAGTTGTGGTGATCGTTGTTCAGATATCCGTCTGTTGAACAAATGGGAACGTGACTGTTTCTGCAAATTTGTTTCGGATATGAGCCCCTGAAAGTTCTAACACCCGCATGGATGAGTGTTACGGAGGGACGTAACCTATTTTAGTTTGCGATAGACAAAGGGTGAAAGAAGTGTAAATGTAATATTAGGGTACAATTGCCATAAGGTGGCACTCGGACTTTGGTGCTAAGGACAACTTTGAGCCCGGAATCATGGGAACATGAAGCTAGGATTTCAGGAGAATTCGAACAGAAATGGCTCATATTCGCCGACTCGTGTTGCACTTAATTTGCCTGTGATGAGGCTCTGTACAGGAATGTTCATAAGATGTTGTGTTTTACGAGTTTACGTTGATGATGTGGTCAAGTTTTTAGACCTTTTTATACGTGTTTGTATATTGTTCATTTCTAGTAAAAGCAAAGAAATGCCCCGGTGTACAGCCACTAAAAAACATGTTCGCGTTGGCTTCTTTTTATACGTGCGGCCTTTGGCTTTACCTGTGTATGTTTACGAAGTGCGAAGGTCAGATGGTGTTACGCGGTGAAATGCATTCTTTTTGTGCCTGGGGCATTCTTGTCAGGATGTGCATTGTGTCAGTCTTCAAGTGTGCACTGGTTGCATTTCGTTCATTACATCGTCCGCAACTTTAATATCACTTTCTCACGCCTCCAACGTTTTAATACCTGTGCAATAAAAGCTGCTATACTTGTATTTCAAATTTATTGCAAATTCGAAATTCCGTGCCCTAAAGAAACTTCTACCTGCCACTTGCTGTCTCGTTCTTGTTATAACCACACCGGAGTAAATTTAGGTGTCTCAAAGGTAGCCACTCGTTATGTTTAATTTATATTTCGGATGAGTTAGGTTACTCTAAATGCGACACGCAAACCAAAAGGGTTATTTTAATACCCATGTCACACATCAAATATGTTGACATTTACAGCAAATGACATTAGCCTTCAATGTCATACATTCGCACTACGCGAGAATACCGAAAGAAATTCGGCACGAAAATCATTTTAAGAGCGAATGGGTTCGGGGAAAACATTCGCATTAGCGTCCTTGCCGAAAGAGTAGCACCGGCAGCACTGGACCATCACTAAACAAGGGAGTAAATGATCTCTCGTTAAGACAAACTCGAAGGGACTATGATAATTTGTTAGTCTTATCAGAATCCCTCAAAGAAAATCTGCAACACGCAAGGGGCATGCAAACATCTTACTTCAGACGGTGAATGAAGCAGACCTACACGGGGGGGGAGACACAAAAATCATTTCTTTGAGTGTAACTTGTTAGAAGACTGTGTACAAGTGCTGTAGCTTGGTTTTATCCAGTCCAAGCGGAGATGGTGAGCGTACACCCGCTACCTGAAGCGACAACGAAGCAGAGGCAGAGAGGGAACTCCTCACTTCCTTGATGGTGACGCGGTTGGACTCGCGACGCGAACCGACGCGAACTCGCATGCGCCCGATGAAAATCTGCATTGGCCAGGAGAGCTGCTACGTTCGCAACAGGAAGTCTCCGTCGTCGCTCTCTTAAACGTATTTTTATCCTCCTAGTTTTGCGCCTCCCTCCTTCAGAACATAGCGGCCGCAAAACTCACCCTTGCTCTTTTTTTTCTTTCCTTTGCCGCTGGCTCTGCGGGTTGAAGGGTGGGGATGTAGCAGCTTTATAGGCGTGTCGTTTTATCTTGCCCCTCCCTTCCTCCGTGGCGCCTATTCGCTTCGCGCTGTGGTGTTATTTTGCTTTTATTTCCCTCCGGTCACGTGAATGCCCCTCCGCACCCCGCCAAGACTACTATGTTCGCTACTCAGAATCCCCAGCAGTGGTGGTCACCCCGAAAGTTGTCCGTCTTAACCGAAGAGCACGTGCAAGGCTGTTCGTCTTAAGCGGATTTTTTTTTGGCATTGGGTCTACGGGAAAACCAAACAAACGTTTCCACATTGTTCGGCATAAGCGAGAATTCGACTTAACCGAGTTCGTATTAACGGAATTTCACTGTACAACAAAACTTCGTTAATTCGGATCTCTGGGGTTTAATAAAAATATTGTCGGGTGACAACGAAGAGATAGAGTGTCGGAAGGGGTGCATTTACAAAGCAGACACCGTAGTCACTGGCACAAAGGCACGTTGATGGCACGCAGCCTGTCCAGCGGGAACTCGGACTTCGTCTGCCTTCTCTTCTTTTCGTTGGTCATCGACCGGCGTTTTCCACAGGAGCACATACTCAGACAGGGAGAGATTGGCACCATGGATGTAACAAGCACCGTCTCGGTGGCGTATTTGCCGGTAGCGTATTCCTAGTCAGTACAGCCAGCCGTCATAGCTTGCTTATGGGCGTTATATCACAGCATAAACGTACCTAAAGCATACAAAAGCACCCGAACTGAAATAAATAACAGCCAAAACGGACCTGCAATGGTTCAAAACCACGGTGTAGAAACATTCAGCAGAAATGGCCGAAAGGGATCTAAAAGGGGAAAACCCGCAAACACTTAAACGAAACAGTCGCTGAAACTGACCAAAAGGCAACCAAAAATACCCGGAATCCCATTTAGAATGCATAAAAATGTCATGAATAGATTATACGTGTGATAACAAATGTTACTATTCAAATATGACAAGCTCTTGAAAATGAAAAAAAAAAACCGGTAACGGGATTTGAACCCGGGTTCCGGTGTTTGCTTCGCAGGAGCGGAAGTAATTGCCAATCTCGTACAGCAACACCAGGTGTTAGGTACAATGACAAAGAAAAAAAATATAGTAATGTCACCATGTCCCGAAGGGCCGGTGTTCTCATTTAAAATTCCATAAGCGTAGAGAGGGGTTCAATTTTAGACAACCACTCTGGTGGAGAGTTCTTCGCTCTCTGAACTTCAACAAACTGGGACACACGTTCCCTAAAATACTGTCTCATTGGCCGCGTGTCTACATCACAATGCAGCCAAGCCATGCGCGAACGCCAAATGCTGTGCAGACCCAACAACATGACACTTTCAAATGGCACTCCGTCCTCTCTATCAATGCACAAAAAACATATGCCATGTGGGCTAAGTGGAAAATCTTTCTGGAGTGACCGTTGAAGGACATCCCAAAGGAACACTGCGGCCCAACAATGAAGAAAAACATGCTCCACAGTTTCGGGTTGTTTGCAAATAGGACAGTCGGCTCCCCATGGCACTGAAAGCCCCCTTTATTTCATCCAAGTTGCGACTGAAAGTGTACCAGTGTGCAATTTAAAAAAGAAAGTCTTTGCCCCAGGTGACACTTCCATTCGCTTCACTCGTTTTAACACATCTTGTCCTAGACCATTGCTGTACAGAGCTCTATACAGTGGCACTGGGAAGACTACGTCACACACATCCTTATACAATTTTTCGTGTTACATTGGCCAGATATTGCATTGAAAACCAGGTTTAAAAAAAAATCTGAATGACAAAACAATTTCTTTAAAATATCCGTGAACACCACCTGGCAAGCCACTTGAAGAAACCACAAATAGTGGCAAAGCACGCATTAACCGAACTTGCATTACTGTGCGTAGAAAATGGTCTTGTACATCGCGTAGAAACAAAAATTGGTTTACGAGTTGCCATTTAAACAGATGAGTCAGTCCTAATCCACCGTCACGGATTAGCCGAAACAAATTCGTCCTACTGCTCCTCTCCTACGTGGACCCCAACACAAAAACAGCAAATACGCGATGTAGCTTCTGGACATTCAAACGCGAACAATGCAACCCTTGCATAACAAACCAAAACTTTGCCACGAAGAAAAGATTACAAGTCGTGGCTCTCGCGAACACAGAAAGCCCAGTTGCTTTCACTTTTTCCGCTTTCTCTTTCAGTGTTTTCACCTGCTCCCACCAGTAGGGCTCACTGTCAAGATAGTATTCCAGAGGGGTTCCCAAGTACTTTGATTGATTGTAGGGTTTAACGCGCCAACGCAACGCAGGCGATGAGGCGCGCCGTAGTGGAGGGCTCCGGATTAATTTTTACCACCTGGGGGTCTTTAACGTGCGCCGAAATCTCGAACACACGGGCGTTTTCGCTTTTCGCCTCCATCAGAAGGTTCCCAAGTACTTTACTGGGTTGGTTACCCAAGTTACATTAGCAAAGATCGATGGCGTTGACATACATTCACCATGCCAAAACCCCAGGCATTTTCCCCAATTTACCAGACTCCCCGTGACCTCCCCAAAATGCTTCACTGGTTTCACGGTGAACATTACGCTTTCTTTGTTCGAACAAACAACGGCAATGTCGTCAGCATAGGCGAGAAGTTTGACCTTTGTCTCCTGTAGTTTAAATCATCTTATTTTACCATTATGAATGATGCTCAGGCACAGCGCTTTAATGTATACACAAAACAATAAAGGGCTGAAGGGGCAGCCCTGGCGCAGCGAACGCTGTACCTCGTTGACCGCTCCCAATTCCTTATTTACCATCAACCCTGTAGTGCAGTTCTGGTACGCCATCACCACTCCCCTTCCAATGACAGAATCAAGGTTGATGTGCTCTAAAATATGAAACAGGATCTTATGGGAGACGCAATCAAAGGCTTTCTCCAGGTCGAGCTGGAGAATCGCCACGCCAGAGCCCATTGCATCGCAACATTCCAGTACGCAGAGACCAAGCGGTTCTGAGCGATTAAATTGAGGGCCACATGCACGTGGACGTCGTTTCAAACATGTCCCTAGATGGCGCCATGCGTCGCTTGGCTGTGCTGACTAGGAAACGCCTATACTCGTACCGGTGCCTGTTAGGAAGGAGGATCAGCAGTAGGTGGATCCCATCGGTGGTATGGCTTGAGGCGGCTCACGTGAACGAGCTGAGGTGCTGAGTGCCCAGACGATGTCAGAGGGAAAATATGTACGAATAATCTGGATGTCGAAGTGTCAAAGCAACGACCAAAACAGCACATTTGTAAGTCGTCTAGTTGTACCTTTAGTTTGCCAAGAAGTCAGTATTGCTAGTTGGTCATTTGGTTGATAGCAGGGCGGCAAGCAATTTTCGGACATGCGTCAATTCCTGCAGAGCAAGAGTACCGCACGGGGCATCATAGCAGAATTCTTCCAGAACAGTGAGAGCATTTGCAGCTTCTAGCCAGTAAAACGCCGGGCACCGCCACCTCTTTACTGGGACCCTATTGTCGACGTCATAAATTCACCATGAACTGCGAATGCGCCGAAAGTTTTGCCTGCTTGGCTTTCAGTTTTGCTCACGTGCTTCCAGTTGACAAAGCGGTTGTGCGTGCTTTTATCATTTTGGTGTTTCATGACGTTTACTGGCACCAGTTCTAAAGTTTGCCTTATTTCACTCTACTGAAAGTGCCTACTTCTTGGCTGGCAATGAAAAACTAGACGAAATGCAGCTGACATGACAACGTGGGCCCGTCTTTGTTATTCAACAAAAACGGGCCCCACGCGCTCACTGTACTGGAAGAATTCTGCTATGACGTTCCGTGCTTGTATGTCACGCCCTCTCTGTGATGGGGTGAGAAGACGTGACGTAATACAAACAGTTGGCGGAAACGTTTATGTTACGCATGGGCAACTTCAGCCTGCGTAAAAGTGACGTGTTGTTACGTAACAGCTTGTAAAGAGGGGGTTGCTGTCGCCATGAAGCAGGGCGAAAAATTTCACCTACCTTCAGCGCCGTGAAATCCCCGTGAATTTGCAGCAGCCGCAGTTTCGCATGATGCGCGCTTTAAAACTGTTTTCTAGCAAAAGAAATAATAGTTTTGACTGTTTTCAAGTCAGCGATAACGGAGCATGGAAATAACGTCCCGTATTTTGTTTGTATGCTTGGCAATTAAATACAAATTATTTGTTGGGCGTAACAGCAACATAAGAGAGCAGCACAAGCCTCTCCATTAAAACGAACACAACGCATGGCATTTGCCCACACTCCTCCTAGTAAGCTGGTAGTAACTCGATTGAATTCAGGATAAAAATAACAAAGACATCTGAATGTTTTATTCATTAATGCGCTGATTGAGCTCGAGCTTGACGTATGAGTGAATTGGCGGCATCAGTACGCTCCACCGTTATCAGGCATAGCATTTTCCTGTCCTTACCACGTCATACAACCCGTGGTCACGGCCGTCTTTTTAAATGCGAATGCATTTCTTAGTCGGGGGTTGTCGTGCGTTGGCCGGCGTGCGCCTAGCAACAGCTGGGGCGCGCCTAGCAACCGGAGGACGTAGTAGCTCGGGCGGGAGTAGCGGAGGGCAAGGAAAGAGGAGGAGCGCGCTCGGCGTGTGAGGGCGCTCGCATCGCGGAGCTCAGGCGGAGTAGCGGAGAGTGAGTGGAGAGGAGGAGCGCGCTCGGGCGTGTGAGGGCGCTCGCATCGCGGAGCTCGGCGGAGAGAGCTCGCGCGCGGGGCGGGCGTGTTGCGCGGGTCTCTCTCTCCTCTCAGCGTACCCTCTCTCCGCTCGCTGCGCTCGGAAAAATTATATAAATGCAGTGGAGCGCGCGCCTCTCTCCGTGACTGCTTGCCGCAGCGCACTCATCGGTGCACCCAATGCATTCGCATGTCCGCACGATCCCCTTCGGGGAAGTGGGGGGAGTTTTTTTTCTGTGATCACGACATAAACTTGTAACATGGCAGCAGACGATAGCGTAGGTGGCGGTGACGTCCGGTAAGGTGATAACGCAACAAAGCTTGCATTCAAGTACAGCTATGTTACTAAAAGTGATTGAAATAAAGGAACAGACACAGCAAAAAAACCTTGTATTATGTTCTTTAGCTTAAAACCCGCCTTGCGCTCGCCTTTGGATAAAGGCTACCTGATCGCCTTGTGGTGTTGACGCCAATTATAACCTGAAGAAATGTGTTTACCTTGCCAGCCTCAGCTGCCATCCTAATTTTTGTAATACATGCCAAGTGTTTTTACATCTTTTTTGTGCAATATTTGGTAGTTTGGTTCTGATCTTTATAAGCTTAGCGACAAATTACACTTCATGTCGTCATAGCAATACGTGCATGACATCACTGATGGCTAGCGTTTTGCTTACGCAAAAAACAAAAAAAAAACATGGCGAATTCACCATAAATTTATGAAGTGGAGAATAGAGCCCATGATCACGATCATAAAGTTTATAAGAATATGTACTGGAAAGAAATCTCATTTAAGCGTCTATCTGGCTTACATCAAGGCCATCTGTGTCGCCATGGGCCTTCATTATGCCGCATGCTCGCTTTACTTTCGTCATTTACTTGGATTAAGACGTATCAGTGGTGTAAATTTATAAATTTATACACTGCGCACAAAAACGCCAAGAAGAGAGATTTATTATACATGAAGAAAATAAAAAACACGCTGTTGTGAAGCTAAGAAAAAAAAAAAACGTAAAGCGTATTCTTTTTAATTAGAGCCTGTCGGAACAGTTGCCTCTACTTTATGAACGAGGCCATGGCACATCAGTGAATAGTGTGCAAAGCAAACCTCCCCCTCCCCCCCCCCCCCCCAAAAAAAAAAAAAAATCAGCGCCTAAGAATCCAAATGGCATGCCAATTCCAAGGCAGAAAATGTGCTTTTCCCAGAACCTCCTGTGATAATGTGGATTCTCAGGCGCAGTTTCATCTCTAGTATACCTATTAAAAACCTGCGGCGGTGGCTCAGTGGCTAAGGCGTTGCGCTGCTGAGCAAGACGTCGTGGGTTCAATTCCCAGCCACGGCGGCCGATTTTCTGATGGAGGCGCAAAGCACAGACGCCCGTGCGTACGAGATTTCGGCGAACGTCAAAGATCCTCTGGTGGTCAAAATTAACCCGGAGCCCTCCCCTACGGCGCGCCTCATCGCCGGCGTTGCGTCGGCGCGTTAAACCATAAAATCAATCAAAACTGCATGGCCGCGGTGTACGCTCGTGTTCTCCGTGCCGTTATGGGGAGAGAGCGGGTGGGTGCCGAGGACAGCGCGTTGCGGATAATATTTTGAGAAGGCTTTGGGTCCGAATTTAGCAGTTCGCGAGGAAAATTGCGGCGAAATACCGAAGTCCCGCGACCGTAGGGCAATGCGGATTTTTGGAGGGGGGAGTAGGAGCTCCAAATTATCCGAATTTCTGATTTGACGTGTGCCGAATTAGCGAGGTATTACTGTTATAAACTTTAGACCACTGTGTCCAAGACCGACGAGTAAATCAATAATTACCATTGAATGTTGTTATTATACAGAAAAGAAGACAAACCATTTTTGCGAAGTTCGGCCATGTGTGTTGCTACCCAGATACGGATTAGTTGCTTAATTGTCAGGTCTTGGTGCGTGAAGTTCACCTAGAACAGAGATACACCTTTATTCTTAAAAAAAAGATAACTTAGTTTTAAGACAGAACGTATGAAAAGTGTGTGAATGGATTCACGTTATAATGTGCAATTCTGCGAGTTTCGTATAGTAACTGCTATCATTATCAAATGACAGTTCCTTCGCTGTATAGACCCGCACGGCGAACCAAACGTCGTTTGTGGCTCCTATGAATCGCTTGGTATGACATTAGATTTGTTGTGTGGCTGGGATGTAAGGATCGACTTCATGGTCGCATAGACTCCTCAGGAAATAACATAAAACGCACAGAATGCCACGAAGGGGCTTGAACGAGGGGAAAAAAAATCAACAACACAGGAGCCACTTATTCATGCGACGAGTTATCCAGGTAGCATTCTTGGCAACGTTAAGTTTAATTTCGCATCTGTTAGTGACATGAAACTTCAAGTCGAAGCTCTTGAAGCTGCCGGTTCTTAGCATTATTTTAAAAGTTTCTGTACCGCGGAAGCAATGCCTTCAACTTACTCTGGAGATGAAATGTATTCAAATCAGTGTATCGAACCGAAAAAAAATACCGGTCGGTTACGGTTCTGGTTTAGGCGAAATCATTTCGTTCCGGTTCAGTTCCGGTCCGATAAAATCACGTACCGAGCTGGTTCGCGAACCGGTTCGGGAGCTTGAACGGGTTCGCGAACCGGTTCGGTGAGTTGAATTATCACTGAAATTGGAAAAAAAAGAGTTAATAGTTTATAACGACAGTCAAATCACAATACAAACAAAAATTCAGAATGGTGCTGTTCCACAAGGGCAGTGGCGCAATTGCAAACCAAACTTTAAACAATTACGAGATATTAGAAAAACATATGAAGTGGCGGCGATTTACCACCTACTTTCTCGCCCAGACTTTATGTTGTCCTCGCGACTATTCATAAAGCCACCGCCAAGAGATATGATGGTGGGATATATTTTCTGCCCTTTCCTTTTTTGTTGAAATCGCAGTCGTCGCTACAGAATTGCCCATCACTCTAACCTTGAAGCCTTAAATTTAGGCCTGCGTACTGGTGCGTTCAAATGCCAGCACTTAATACCAATTGCGCACATTTTTATATTTGTAACAAAACAGAAAAATTCTACAACAAGGACATTAATACTACCAATGAATTAGGTTATTTGGTCACCCTGAATGATTTGTTAGCCGTCAAGTTATCGAATGTGTTAGCCACACTTTAGTTAAAAATAAGCTTTATAACGCTCAGTCCTTGCATTATTGCTCTGACCACTGCAATTCCTTTTGCGATAGCTATACCGGATGTGTGCATGACAATCAGATCAGTATGTCATCGTGCCGCCTGACCCCCGGTCATCGTTCCGTGTGCTGCATTGCGGAATCTTATGACAGACGCGCGGAGCATGAGATGGGACTTTTTTGGGTAGACACTCTTTAATTCATCCCCAGCACTACTCCCCTCCGGAACGAGTAGCAGTAAAAGTAATGTAGCGAGTTGGGCAATCAGTACAAGTGCACCTTCGGAAAAAAGCAGATCTGAAATAGACAAAACTCCAGAACAAGCAGAAAAGATGATCGCTGGGCGAATGGGGAGTGTGAGGTACCAGCCTGCCTTTCTGCACGTGTCATCTGCTTTATTACTGTTTCTGTTTCCAAGACAAGGTCGAGGGCTGGAGTTTCTTGCCAAGGGATTAAGTGCGCACCTTAACAGTTTTTTCTGACATATCTGTTGTTTATTGTATCTGTAAAAAATGGAACTTGTCCACTGTACGGTTCTCAAAAACTGACCACGGAACTCACTTCCTTCGCATTCATGACACGTTTGGTTGTGAAAGGCAGGGCAAAGAAAAGTATAGAGCAATATCGACGTTTTGTCGCATTTTTTTACTTATTCGGTGTACTTACTTTTTGCGTAATATTTTAAAACAACGTGATTCGCCTTTTTTGTTGTTTTCCGAGTAAACACTTAAAGAAAACTGGCGCATTTGATGCCCCGTGCTATATCTCTGCTCCGAGGCGCAGCTGATGTTGCAGGCCGGCAGACTTATTAGATGCGACTGCATCTCATTCACTCGCCTTGTCCATGCAGCGTCGTCGGCGTTGTTGTCGTCCGCCCCTCCCCCATTCTCCTCGCGGCGCGAGCTGCGCTCTCCGCCGCTCACCTCTTCTCCTCTCCGATAGCGAACACTCTCTCGCGAGGGGCATTCGATTGGATTCGATTGGATTGGCTTGGATTGGCTTGGCTTGGCTTGGATTGGATCAAAGTGGATTCTGTTGGATTGTGTTGCGTCATAGCCGCGGCAGACGCACTGGCGCCGGCGCGTCCCCTCACCGTTATGCGCACTATAAAACGCGGTGCCTGCGCCGCTCCGCTCCATCGTTCCAGCGCCGTTCCTCCGCTGTCCAACGCTGCAACGTGAACCCCCTATGCGTCGCATCTACACAGGGGTTCCCGCGAGGGGAGGTGGGTGTTTTTTTTAACCAGCTGGTGATATTAAACGTGGATCAAAATCTCGATACACGGACGTTCTCGATTTCCATCTACTTCAGAACAACGGTCGCGGGGAATGGAGATCGAGGCCACTTGTGGTCAGCAGCAAACAGCTTAGCCAATGAGCAGCTCCTGTGGTCCCACTTGTCAAGTATTAACAATTTGCAGATGTCGGATCTTTTAAACAAATTAGGAAATGCAAAACGTTTGCACACATCGGGTGTAGGACTTCGCTGTTGCGCAATGGAGCACTCCTGCCACCTCACTGCTACAATGAAGTCGCAGCTAGGGAAGGGATAAGTCGTTTTATATCCTTTGCAAGCTGCCGAGAATGACATTTCGTTTGGTCAGCTTGCACTACGCTCGCGCTTCCAGCAGACCATTGCTACATTGGTGCTCATTCATTTCCCCTGTTGTTACATAAAGCGTGATGGTGTTCAATTGTCTGGAGGGGAAAGTGCGGGAGTGGGTACGATGTTGATGGTACGTGAAAAAAAAAGGCCTGAATTGCATTGACTGTGCAATATCAACAACGGAGGGTCGAACCGTTTCGGCATGAACCGGTAACCGTTATTTCTTTTTTTCGGTCCAGTTCCGGTTCGGGTTCAGCGTGCTCAAAAAACAACGGTTCGGGTTCGGGTTCGGTTCCGGCAAAAATACCGGTTCAGTTCTGGTTTTCGGTTCGGTTCAGTTCCGGTTCGACACCCTCTTTCAAATAAACAAATACATAAATAAGCAATCCAAAAGTTTCTCGGTGCGCCTTGACAAGAACGGTGGTATGTTAACTCGGTGCTGGTGCTAGTGCAGTACCCGTTGGGTCAGAAAAGGCATTTTAATACAAGACTGACAGTCAGCCACTTCGAAAAAAAAATCTCCTCGGGATTCGAACCCGTGGAGTGAGATGCTACTCGGGTAGAGCTAGCGGAACATGCAAGGCGATTAAGAAACGACAAGTATAGTCCTAAAGTATAGTCACCGGAGGTCTGTCCCATCATGTCGCAGATTGCTGTTTACTTGTCAGATTGCAGCACTCCGATCTATTACGCTGGGATTTTTGAATAGTGTCTGCGTAGTAATCTTCCCCCTAGCCCCCCAAAAATATCCGATCACCGGCTACTGTGTTCCTGGGGAAAAGCTCTCGCAAATGTGTTGTGCTGTAAACGGCTCGGCTAGTTGTCCTACGAAGAAAAAGTGCTCCTCATACCTCGGTTTTACGCTTTACAATAAATGCTTCGGGTGATGTTATTTCGTTATTACCCAGATTAACTTCACTGACCCTTCTCGTGCCTCCAATCGGCCTTAGATTTTTTGCGAACGTACCAGTTGCACAGGCATTTATATGTTGCAACCCTGGGGAAGCGAAGTTACCTAGGTGTCGTAAGCCAATACATAGATCGCATATGTGCTAGGGTAAAGTTATATTGATTGATTGTATAGGGTTTAACGCACCGACGCAACGAAGGCGATGAGGCGCGCCGTTGTGGAGGGCTCCGGAGTAATTTTTACCACCTGGGGATCTTTCACGTGCGCCGAGATCTCGTACACACGCGCGTTTTTGCTTTTCGCCTTCATTAAAAAAGCGGCCGCCGCGGCCAAGAATCGAACCCGCGACCTCATGCTCAGCAGCACAACGCCTTAGCCACTGATCCACCACGTCGGGTAAAGTTATATTAACTTTACTGACTTTAGTAAGTTAACTACAGCCTACAAGCTAACAATACAACGCCGCATTCTTCGGGACACGAATCTTGTCGGGGCTTAGTATTTTACCGCGCGATCGAATGCGACGACACGCCGGCGGCCGGCCGGCTCATTTCGTCGGTGCTGGTCGGCGAGCCGTGCAGTTGGCCCGGTCATCCCAATAAAGAAAAGTTCGGGTCATAAGAAACCTTTTAGGAAATCGAAAAGGAGGACGCAGAAAGTGAACAGCACTTTTGAATTGACTTTCGCACAAAATAAATACATTTAAATGCGGCGAGCTAGAGTCCTCACTACCCCGACCCAGGGACTCCGGGCGATTCTACACAGGTAATATCCCAGCATATACTTCTTGTTGTTAGCGTTGTGCTGCGCGTTGTTTTCCTGTTGTGCTGCTGTTGTGCTGCTGTTATGCTGCACGTTGTTAGCACATAATGGGCTAACTACGCGCAGCACAAGCCGCTCGCTTTAGGGACTTCAAATTCGGAGAGCGCATTCCTCCCATGACGTCGAAGTTTAATAAAGTGTCACGTGCGCGAATTTCACAGCTGACTGAGAATATATAAAATTGGAACACGTCTCCACACACTTTCGAATATTTTCTTGGCCAAAATGTGCTTGAAGGTCGCCCCCTGCTCCACAACTTTCTCAACATAGCTCCTATGATTGGCTCTTAGTGGCCTTAAGATGAACCTCACGCACAGAAACTTAGTGGTTGAAGTACCGCACCAGAGGAGCGCGAATATTGCGAACAACTGCGCGTTAAGCACAGTACAGAAATGTCTGAGTAAAATAATTTGCCAAATGTGCTCTTTCCGCCTCCTAAACTGTCTCCGTATTGTTTTTGTACATAGAGCTAAGTGAACGGCTTAAAGCGGCAGTGGAGGTTTTACTCCTATACGAAAACGCAACGCCGTGTAATCAATCAATCAATCAATCAATCAATCAATCAATCAATCAATCAATCAATCAATCAATCAATCAATCAATCAATCAATCAATCAATCAATCAATCAATCAATCAATCGATCGATCGATCGATCGATCGATCGATCAATCGATCGATCGATCAATCAATCAATCAATCAATCAATCAATCAATCAATCAATCAATCAATCAATCAATCAATCAATCAATCAATCAATCAATCAATCAAAACTGTTCCGCTCTTTCGTTGTATGAAAGGTGTCTTCGTCATTTTCGCAAACGAAGTCGTAACGACAGAATCAGGAAGCCCGTTGTGACCTAGCGTTTCAAGATGTTCCACCAAACGTTCGTGATCCTTATCGTAGTTTACTCTCACTAGAATTGTATTTTTTTTCCGCCGTGAGTAAAGTATTATACAGCCACCAGTAAGAACGCCGAAGCTGCTAAAAAAGACAGGACACAAAAAAGGCAAGCGTGTCCAGAGAAAACCCGACAGTACATGCCACGTACCTCACACAACTACAAAGCTCCACCGATGATCTAATCTGTCGGAACGTAGCCTGCCTTGGACATAAAGTCGCGAGAAAACCCGACAGTACATGCCACGTGCCTCACACAACGACAAAGCTCCAGCGATGATCTAATCTGTCGGAACGTAGCCTGCCTTGGACATAAAGTTGCGGGAGGCCAGTACGGAACCGGTCGCAGCGACAATCACGGATGCATAAGGCGTTAGGTGCTAAGGACGCAGCAGCGCACGAAAACAATTTGCTCGTTGCCGTCCGTGGCCGAGCGGGTCCTTTGATGAGCGGCCGCCCTTACGGCCACATGCAAAGGCCTAATCTTGCGGAGGTAGGCCACAATAGCGTCTCTCATGCCCCGTTGGTGTACACGCTCTTTGCACAGAAGAAAATAATAGGGCTGCAGTTATGGCTGCATGCGCGCACAAGTGGCGGTAATTAGGCTGCAAAGTCAACTTTTATATGCATGTTTTATACGCCATACGACCACAACCATTACAACAACAACTACTACTACTAGTGCTACTACAACTACTTGTCATAGTAATCCGAATATATATTTATATTATTAACATTATTATGATAATAATATTATTAATAAATAATTATATTAACCGTCATTGCTATATTTGTTATCAGTCAATTTGTTTACGCTGGAGGACAAAAGCCTCTCCCAAATACTATCCATATCGCGCTTTCACTGCCGAACGGAATGAACTCTTATTCACTGCACATGAGCTTATCCCTATCCCCAGAGACTTCCCCACTCTGTTTCAATCTAGCTTTCCTTTCTCCCCCGTTTCTTTGTTAAACTTAATTCCTTTCTTATTTTTTCTTTGTCGTGTTTTTTTGCCTTCACTTTTCTACGTGTTCTTTTTACGTTTAAACATCTTCTCTTTTACGCTATGCCATAGAATTTATCTCCTCGAATATCTAAGATGCCCATATTCCTCGAATCGCTTTCGATTCCCCAAAAGTGTCTTGCGGAAAACTTCAACAAAGGTAAAATTGTTCGAAACACGAGTGCGGGCTTCCTTCTGCCACAGGGGGACCCTGTAAAGGAAGGACAGCTTGCTTCTAAAGCTTCCAACGATGTTGCCATGCACAGTTTAACATCACGTGAAGGCGAAAACAATAGAACGCCACGCATAGAGATCACCCTTGTGCGGCGTACAATATCATCTCAATACCGTACAACATCGATCCAAGTTTCTGTCGCGTCTTTATATTAAGTGTGGAGCCCTTCAGGGATCAGGCTTGTCGCCCGGCTTGTTCACGGTATTAAGCCACCTTAGTCACGGCGACACGGGGTTACGGCGACACGCACGCAAACAGAGGCTTCGAAAAGGTAAACGCTTCCCCTGGTCGGGATCTAACTTGGGTCCCTTGAGTTACGAAGCTGATTTCTATCCCATTGCGCCACAGAGGCATAGGTTACTCATATGCGAAGTTTTGGGGATGACCTTTACGCTGCGCCGTTGTCGCAGAGCCTGCCGTTGAGCGGCCGCAAAAACGTACACAATATTATAACATAAAAAAAAACACCATGAATTAGCGGATGGATTGCACCAAATTAATGAAAGCTCATTCCACTGTCTCTTTACAGGCCTTTTCAGGGGCTGCGATAGCCTCTCTTAACTACTTTCGGTATCAATGCCAGGCTGATAATGAAACTAGTCAACAGAGGGCGCCACAGCCCCTCTGGCGAATCACTACTGTGCACTTCGACAGCTTTCCCGTTGAGTGGAACCGGTTTATTTTTTTGATGAACTCGTGGTTGGTGCAGTTCAATTATACGGTAGCTGCCATTTTTTGAACTGAGAATATTAATATTTTTGTGGGCACATGCACGGTCATTATTAGGTTATGCAGTTTCTCATAGCCTTATGTGGTGTTTAAAGCAACACAAAACTAATATTCAAAAATGTATGCGCAAAAAGACAGTAGCAAAATAGGATTTCGACAGCTATTTTTGATTTTCATGACTCCTGTTTCTCGACGTTTGCTACCCGCGAAATACTCAGAAAGAGATTACGTTGGACGTGAGAGAAAAAAACCTACTCTCGTGTAAAATAGAGGCCGGTCTCTTTAATCTTTGCGATGTCATTTCATTCCAGAGGAAATTTTATCGGCGTAGAATAAATTTTCGTTTGTTTCAAGAGCTTGCGTTTTGTGTTGTTTTCTTGAAGCTCTCATGGAGTGGCGTTTTGACCGGTGTTTTTCCCTTCCAGATGCGAGCCCCCTTGAAGAGCTTTTGGAGCGACAGTTTGGCCTGTGTCTTGTCCGTCTATGCACGCGCACGTCACCAGTCGCCTCTAAATAAGTGCATGGGTGGGAAGTGGCGTGCACGAGCAGCCAGTCTTCACGCGCTTACCGTTGACATAGCCGTTGTGCTGGTGGGAGATTTCAACAAGGACGTCACACAACCCGATGTGACTGTCTGCTGTGCTGCGTGGGGGAGTGGTTTGGGCTGGTGTGTAACACAGATAGCAAGATGCCTGCGGTGGGTCTGCGAACTTCAATAGCCCAGGGGTTGGCAAATAATGTAGCCGGTTTCGTAACGGACCCCATTGCAGCTTATTATGGCCGTGAATTTCAATGTGCTGTCAATACATGTGTTTCTACGGGATGGAAATGGTCAGGCCCTTGCTTGTGCGCTGGAATAAAACTCAGTCGTTCCAAGTTTCATTCAGCGAATTACTTGGAAGTATACTCAATAGGAAAACTTCAAAAAATAGTATTTTGTTTTGTTCAATCTTTGGACTGCGGGCAGCTTCGCTGGCCATCGTTCTTCAAAAAGTGGAAGCACACTGTATTTTTTCCACCTTTTCTATGTACGCATTGCTTAGTTTGTTGAGAACTATGCTCTTGGCCAATACCTCGGACCAGTACCACATCAAAACAATGCTCTTCTTCGTACGAGTCCATTCTTTGCCGCCTGATTTTCTGATCTTTACATCCCAACGATTGTTTTCTCTGTGTTTTCTCCATATCCAGTTCGTCGGTTTGCGTTATCAAAACTGGTTGTCCTTTTGTTGGTCCTTTGCAATTCGCGCTTTTCACCTGCCATGGATCGTCATCATCATTGACAGCAGGCGAGAATAAAATGAGGGCGACACAACAATTAAAAATACTGAAGAACTGAAGTGTAATTAAACACCGGAAAAAACATAT
Source organism: Haemaphysalis longicornis (assembly GCF_048455015.1). Lineage (NCBI taxonomy): Eukaryota > Metazoa > Arthropoda > Arachnida > Ixodida > Ixodidae > Haemaphysalis > Haemaphysalis longicornis. Next base: position 87,153,385 of record NW_027526361.1, read on the forward strand.
CAAGAATCCCGTGCGCACTAACCACAGCCGTGATGTAAATAACGCGTCCCACACACTCACCCGCCACACAGAATCCCAAGCTCCATTGCTGTCGAGATATGCTACTTCCAATCTAGCAAGGACGTGGAGGCTGAGCTGAACCCCCGTCTCGGAATTCTTTTTTTTATAAAAAGGCTTCTGAAGTTTCCCTCGTTGCCATTTCCTTGTATGTAAACGGAACACTTGTACGGCTAAACTTGGGGTAACAACCATGCCTGGAGCAACGTGCCGAGAGGTGGAACGTGTTGCCGTTTAACGTGTGGCGATGTTCACGGAGGCTATCATTTATTCATCGGCCCCGTCTGGGCAATGTACAGTCATTGAAAAATGAAATGCGAACACAATAATAGGAAGCAGAATACTCAAATTTCAAAAGTTCTGTTCCTGGAGGCCCAAAAAGTGGTATATTTGGAAAGTCAGATTCCAAAACTTTGTTACTGTAAAAAAGCCACACATCAATTTGACCTGAATGGAAAGGAATCGCGTTATTGTTGCGTTCTGGTTCCTATTTTTGTGATCGCGTTTCATTTGTTTGTGAGTGTGCATCATATCACACGACACATGAATTAATTACACTTCAATGGTTTTGCAGTCAACCAACTCTGACTGGCGCTTTACGACACAGCCCTTCCTTTTCGAAAGACTTTTTTGTCTTGCTTCCTGTCGATTTTGGGACGAAGCTGTTCTAATTTATTGTTCGCTGAGAAAGCTCGACGTTAAGTCGGCGTGCTATCTTTTTAATCCTATGCGAAAGTGGCTGAAGTCAGAAAATAAAAGCGACACCTTGGAGTTTTTTGCTTGCCTAGCTAATTCTTCCCGAACTCTTAAATTTCGAAAGAACCTTCTCAGCTGCAGAAATGAGGACTTGATCCCAAAACCTACTTGTATTAGTGTGGTAACATGGCAACCGAAACTGGTACCCACACTATAGACGCACGACTTCGTCAGAGACGAATTGAGGCTGCTGACAGCTATTCTACTTTTGCCACCTTTCAGTGGCAACAAGAAAAGAAAACTTAGCGACGCTTGCACTAGTGGTGCAAGGCTGGAGATATGGCAGAGCTGGCAGCCCAACTTCCCTTCGTCGGAGACCCGGTTGTGGCACCTCCCACGGATTTCCGCACTTTTCGCTGAAAGTTCACCATTACTGGCAGGCCCGGACTGTTTTTTCGCAGGCTTTCACATCCGTCTAAAGTGGACCGCGTTAGCACGTGCTAGAGCCGGCGGAAACCGACTTCACGAACTGGGCATCTGTAGCGCGAGCTGTTCTGTGCTTCCCACTTCAGGCGCGAACGCACGGAAACTGGCGAGAAGACGAGTACATGAGAGATCACGCCACGAACGGTGGGCAGAGTGTTCTAGAATGTCGAGCGGTGCTACCACGCGCAATGACGTCATAGTTAGGCGAGGCTTGGCTTCGCCTACGCGGCTGGGTGAAAGTCGTGCCGGGCGCCTCGCGCCGGAAGAGTTTTTTTCTTTGTATTTTTTGCAAATGCCAACGAACCAAGCTCAAGCTTAAACAACCCTGCTGTTAAAACCTAGCAAAGGCTTGTCGCGTGTCATTATGCTTCGCGGTATGAACAAGCCTGTTGGTGGCTCAAAAGGCATTCACAGCAAGTAGTCAAACAGGCGTCTTAGTGACGCCGGGCCATAGCGTGCACGGACGTGAAAGGCTTTTGACATGTTAGAGGTGCACACGAGGCTTTTTTTTTATTTTGGCTGTTGTTGTTTTTTTCTCGTGGAGATGGTTTAAACCTGGCTAAGTGGCAGGAGAAGTGCCTGCCCAAGTGTGCGGACATGTTCACAGATCTAACCATTCACGGTCACGTTAGCATTGATTGGAATACGTTAACAGGTCACGTGTAGTAAACCATACCAGATAGAACACCTCGATGCCTCGAGGTCGGAGGAACTTAGGTTCTGCGGATCAACTATTGCTAAAAAGATCCCCCACTTTGGTATGCTCTTGTCTATTTAGGTACCGTGCACTCTCGGCTCTGCCTTGAAGCTTTGTCAGAGAGTTATCTCAGTTGTTGCCAATATCGCAATACAAAGATCTAAGCTCTGTATGAACGTCATTTTGTCACCGTACTTTCGCAAGCCTGCTACTCCTCTGCTGAGAACCAGCAATGAGCCTTTGCACTCCTTGTTCCTTGACTGTGAAAGCACTGAAATGATTACAGCGTACGCGCAGCTCTAGGATACTAGCATATATACTCGTGCTTCTTGAATCGGCCGACGAGCTTACTATCTGTTGTTTCCATGGTTGTCTTTCATTTATTCTCTATATACACCGTTCTTTTGCATCTGGTTAACCATTTACCCAGTCTGATATTGAATCCTAATCTAACTTTCTATCCTTTATTAAAGCTCGTCTCCTTATCTTCAGTGACTCATAAGTGCGCCCATTAAAAGCGTAATGATTCGATATAACTTTGCTGCATGACCGGGATAATTTATATTTGCCATGTTCTACGGTTGATCTTGTGCGGTCAATACCAGCGTTTGCGCGGACGTGCGGCGTAAACATAATGCGTGGACTTGCAGATCTTATCCTCCTTGGTGGAAACCAGGCGCAACACTGGTGAATTTGTTGCATTACAAAATTAACCTCAACAAGTCAGTTTGTATTTTTGGTTTGTGTAATTTCAAATTGTCCAAACTTTAGTAATATAGAAAGCTTAGTTAGGGAGGCCACATTAAGAGTTGCAGCCGCATAAGTTTATTGTGTGTATTTTGTCACTAAAATATCTTGATTTCGGCGAAAACGGTTGCGTCTCTGATGTCGTAACTACTATAATTTGCGTAATACTACCAGTCCCTAAATGCACAATACATACCCCTCGTGTATTGTGTAATTAGCGATGACAGCACGGGACTACCAGGGCCAACAGGGCCAACTGCGCCTGAAGTAATTCTTACAGCCTAAACACCAGGAGGGGAATGTTTCGCTTTGTAACTTTGCACAGTTTTTTGGTGTTTTCATGCTTTCGGAGTTACCTTCCGTGATTTGTGTTTATTCTCTAGTTTTATTTGTGATGCTGGAGTTTTTAAGGGTTACCAGGAATTACCCCTGTTAGCTCAATTGACAACAAGCAGATCATGAAGGCTGCGTGACCCCATAGGCTTTTACATAGGAAAAGTCAAGGTGCTATTGAAACTACCGGAGAGTTGATTCATTAAACATGTGCAAGCACGTGTTGTACCGATTAAATGAATTGCCCAGGCCAATCCTAATAGTTAAAACATCTATGAAAATTTCGCTAATGCTAATGTGGCCTCCGCAGTCAGCGGAGCTGCAGTACCAAGTGTGAGCAAACGGAAACGCGTGTACATACAGGAAGAACGGGACGATCACTACGTTTGTAAACACATCGCGCTGTTCCTGCTCGCTCAGAAAGCAATGAAGGCGTGGCTTCGGCGTAGCCCGCGGTCAGTCGGTAGCAGAGGTCTGGCGTCGGCCTGCTCAGAGCCGCGAGCCGTTCCTGGAAACGGCGGAACACGTCCTTTGCCTTCGCCCTCTTTCCGGCGCACGCTTCGCAGGTGGTCCTGACACCTTCGCCCCTCCCCGACCACGAACACAGCACAGAGTCGCCGCAAGGGGCGCGTACGGGAAAGGGCAGTCCAGGTGATTCCGACGCCAATCACTCCGAGGACGTGCACTCGCTCGGTAACCAGGCTTCTGCGTCCAAGAGCGGCCACGCTGCAAAGAGGCGCCCAGAAGAATTCTACAAAAGCTCGACACCATCCTCTCCCGCTGCTCCCCCGACTTTTTTGTGTTCTCTGGGCTTAATTACAGCGTGAGATTTATTGAGCTCCACAGCATTCGTGGTGGCCTCCGAAAGGCCGTGGCCGAAGCAGGTTGTGGACAGTTACGACGTCTCTTTTTGAAAGTTCGTGCAACTGAAGGGCTGCGTTAAAGCGACGCGGGTTCGCACTGCTGCCGTTGATGACACCACACGTTTGTCGACGTCCACCTGGCTGGGTGACACGCTCCTTTGATTAATCCTCGTGGGGAGACAGACAACGTTGAGAAAGGTGCGTCTCCACATAAAAGAAGTGGCTGGAAGGTCCGAAGCCATACAATGGCTGCGGGGGAAACCGGATGGAAATGTTCTCCTGGTGAGGTAAGCATTCCCGTTTTTTAAGTGCATCTATTGATACATATATATAGGTGTGTTGAGATAAGGACATCCAAAGTGGTGCCATGACCATTGTTTGTTCGAGATGGAACTTTAACACTGTGTAGAACACTCTATACTTACTATATAATTGCATTATTTTAGTGAAAAACACCGCAGTTTGTTGAAAAAAATATTTAGAGCGCGATCGGGCAAGTCTACTTTTCACATTGCTTGGTGTGGCAATTTTGGGTACCTGTTAAACGAAGCGACATTTTTTCCAAATCTTCCTTATTTCTTGGGCAAAGATTTGCAAGCATTTCTGCATAATTCAGAAGAATTCAAATCGTCATATTTATATTTTTTGAGATAATATTTCTCAAAATTAGTAGCGAGAGCAACGCCAATCACGAGTGGTACTTAAAAAAAGCTTTACACATAGGCTTAAAAGTAAAATTTTGAAAACACTGCTTCGTAAAGTGAGGTTAAAAAAATGAAAATTTGCTCTAAAGGGCCACCTTTGGGCGTCGTTTGAGAAAAAAACAATCTGTTTCAATTTTTGCGATATTAACCCAAAATGGCACTGAATAACTAAGTATTCTGTAACGGTAAAAACAGTATTGCATTATTTTTGTTTTAACGTGAAAAAAGACGTAACGTTCAACACACTTTTAATGACCGATCAGTTGTTGAGTAGCGGTTCACAGTTCAAGCAGGCAAATAATTATAATGTTTTCCAGACTTTCGAAAAATAGAGCGACTGAAAAAAAATTACCGAAGAATAGTCATATTTACTCATATTTCAACTTGTTAGAGGGGATGGCATTAATGTAATTGTGAGGTTCTTCGGTCTGTGTATTATACGAGAGTAGGGCGGCCAGTTTTACGATATTTCGTAATGGCCTTGGGTTAGCTGTGTCGGAAACGCATATTGTACGTTTAGGACGCGGCTAATCGCATCTTACTGGTAATTTACCTCATTTACAAGCAGGCAACTACACTGCTGGTACTGCGAATTTTTGATATGTGATGGTCATGATCAAGGGTGTATCTCTGTTTTACCTATTACATGCGAAGTTCTAACTGCGAAATACCCGCCGCGGTGGCTCAGTGGCTAAGGCGTTCTGCTGCTAAGCACGAGGACACAGGTTCGATTCTCGGCTGCGGTGGCTGCTTCTCTGATGGATGCGGAAAGAAAAAATCCCGTGTGTTTAAAGATCCCCAGGTGGTCACAATTATTCTGGAGCCCTCCGCTACGGCGCGCCTCATCACCTATGTAGCGTCGGCACGTTAAACCCGCCAATCAATCAAGCTAACTGCGAAATAACTTCGTATTTTCCACTGTCCGGCTTTGACGCTCTCGGGGATTATAGATAGACTTGCTTCTTAAAAACTTTTCTTTTTACTTCTTAGAAAGATAAACTTTTATCCCGCAACACAATCGGCCTGCCAGCACTTTGGGCACTTCAATGTCAACGGGAAGGTGCAGCTATGGACTTACGAGGACCATAAAAATGTCGACAAGCACAGGTCACAACCATCGCTGCCACTTCGAGTCTGAGTTGCATGCAGTGTTGTACGGAACGGTGTTTGTCAATTTGTCCGCCCTACAGCGGAACGTGCGCACTCGAAGGTCAAGGGCCGAAGAATAACCACGCAGCGGGCTGCAGCTTGTGCTAGCTTTCATGCCGGTTTAGCATACGCGACGGCGTTCGACGGGTGAATAGCGCAGCCACGAGAAAGCTTTTCCCCTTTCATAGTTTGTCTGGGGAGTTCAGGATGCGCGTCTGGCCGGTAGAATTGTTCCCTACCGGGGAAAGGTTGTCTAAGTCCATACGGCGCGGGAGTTGCGCTCCCTGTCAGGTCATTCGAAGGATCACCGGTAATGGGTCTCGGGATGTTGTAGTGCTCGAAGGGGCAGAGTACGCGCGCATTTCGTCACGGCTCGCTCTATCGCCGGCTACAATTACAATTACAATGCGTGCGGAAACGCCGTCACGGGGTATTTTTCATATTTCGCGGGTTTTCTTTATCAGTCAGAATAAATGAGTGCGCAACTAGTTCGTCGCTGAAAATACCACAGTTAGATGCCCCTCGTGGATACCTACAAATGCCTCTTTGACACTTTACCCTATCACCGGAGGTAACTCGCCTCCTGGGCTTTCCTTAAGCCTGAAGGGTACCGTCGTACTCTTCTGATGTTGCGAGTGTCAGAAACGTCTCCTAAGCTCCAAGTCTTATGCATCTTCGATTAACGAAAGCTAGTTCGTAGCTGCTGGACGGCATAGTTTGATGAAATGTTTCGCTTCCAGTCACGCGGTATGAATGAGCCTAATTAGATGTCGGCTAAGTTGCCGTCGGACCGGCTGCGTGTCTTGAAAGCTCTGGAAAACCGAAAGAAAAACATGTTCGTTAGAAGTGAGCGGATTTCCATCGCGCATTTGTCGGTCAGGATGCTCTTGGTAAGTTGGACTGGAATTTTGCTTCATTCTGTGCTAAGAGCATGTGTGGTCTTTCACCTAGAACTCCTTCTAGCTGAAACGTCCGCCTATTTGTGATAAAGGCATGTCACTTCTTCTCAATACTACCCTTTCTAGTAGATGTTTGCTTATTGTAAGTATGAATACAACTAGATGTTGGTGGGAACTAACACTGTGGCAACCGCACTGCATGCTTGAATAGAAAACAGACGAAGGATATATTAAATCTACTAGGGCTAATTCGTTTTCAAATGGAGACTTACGCTCAAATAATGAACAATGTTTGGCATGAGAAGACATCATTCGTGTACTGCACATGGGTTGTAAGGGCGTGGAAGACGGTTTTCTTTTCTGTAGTTTTGCTGAAAGAAGGGCTTTCATGGCGTGATAATAGATAAAATTTACTGAGCCCTCACTGACCACGCAACACAACCACCGTACATTCCACTTCGCAACTACAAAGGAAAAGAAAACCCCGACCTTGACACCCCCTTTACTCTCATGAACTCGCCTTTGTCATCAGCCACCTGACTCGTAACACCACACCAGGCAAAGACCGAATACACAAACAACTACTCCGTAACCTCAACCCCGAATGCAGAGCCGCACTACTTGACTATTTTAATTATTTCTGGACAAATAACTGTCTGCCCCCTCAAAAGAAACATGCCGAAATCACGCTCATTCCGAAGCCCGGGAAGCCAGCCACACTAGAAAATCTCCGTTCCATATCTTTAACATCGTGTTTAGGCCATTCACATGAAAACCTAATTAATAATCGGCTCACAGCTTACCTCGAAGACCGCAACTGACTGCCCGATACCATGTTTGTCTTCCACGCACACTCGCAAGATGGCCTATTACAGCTGAAAGATAAAGCTTTTGAACCATGTGCACTGAACTCACGAACTAAACGCGCTATCCTGCGGAACACGTATATACAATTACATGGAAAACTTTCTTACCGATCGCACAGCCAACCTCAATGTCGGCCCCATCTGATCCGTCTCCTTTCGTGCCCGACCGTGTGGTACACCCCAGGGGTCAGTCATTCCCTTACTCCTCCTTAATCTTGCCATGCTACAACTTCCGCCACTTCTAGAACAAATTCCACACATAGAATACGCACTTTATGCAGACGATCTCACTATTTGGACCACAGGGGGTTCAAATTGGTAAAGAACAAGACGCCCTCCAAGACGCCCTCCAACTACCTTATTTTCCGTGGCCTCAATTGTGCACCAGAGAAATCTGCCCCTCTTGTCCTACAAAGACGCACGCAAGGCCGTGAAAGATAACCCCTCCCAGACCCACAACTAAGCCTACATGGCACTGCTATCCTAAACACCCCTATAATTCGTGTTCGGGGACCTACTATCCAATCAGGTGGCACAGGCAGTTTTAATAATCAGCACTTACAAGGAAGGCTATTGCAAATCACGCACCTCATCAAACGCGTTGCTAATCGTCGACAAGGACTGAAAGAAAACAACACATGGAGTTCCATATTTGGTTCTCAAAAATAGTGAAATCCAAAAACTCGACGTAATCATCCGTCAAGGTGATGAACTAGCACTAGAGCTACCCCCGACCACTTCCACTGCCAAATTAGTACAGATGGTACTTCATTACACCTGGGACGAACTTCGAGAGGCCCATAATGTCAACCAGATCGAGCGGTCAAGCTGTCACACACTGGCTGTCACCTCCTCCGTCGCCTCGGCTACCAACTACCTGCCACCCATCACCCCCGCCAACGCATCCCTCTGGAACTACGCGATTGCATCTCCCTCACCGCAATACCCAAGAATACGCACCCCCTTCAAAACCAGGGTCACCGAGAAGCCCGTATTCGAATGCTTCGCAAGATGCTTCAAGTCAAGCCAGGAGGCTACCACTACGTTGACGCCACCAAATATACCGATTAGCCAGCCTTAGTGATTTCAACAGTAGACCACCGAGGAATTGAACTGACTTCCGTAACAGTAATTGGCAACGACTCCACAACTGCATAAGAAATCACAATAGCCCTCGCAGCCACTACATCTCAAGACATTATCACCTTGGTCACAGATTCGCAAGCTACCTGTAGCCATTACACTACCGGTCACATTGCTACGTTACCCCTCCGAATCCTGCAGTATATCCCTTACCCCCCTTACCTCTACATTCTTTGACCCCGGACATGAGTCTGGAGGGGAATGAGGCGGCTCATGCTGCCGCCCGCACGCATATCTACAGGGCATTCCCCTCCAACACTCCAGCGTCACCATCGGAAGAGTTCCAGGATAGTATTCGAGGATAAAATTCAAAGATATCCACGAACACTACCACATCGAACGCCGCATCTTACCCCTACCTCACACAAGTTGACTAAGAAGTTACCACCTGCTTCACGGAAGGCATAGCGCAAGGAAGACGAGGGCGGGGCAGACAAGACAGGTTAAGCGTCCCATGAAGTATGTACCAAGTAGCCCAACAACGCGTTTTATTAAGGCTCTCACCTACCGCCGCCTTCAAATGAACACATACCCGCATGTCACCCTTCTCCACGACATCCAACCCACCTCCTACTCCGCAACATGCAAATAGTGTCCCCAACCCTGCACCCTCTACTTTATGGTTTGGGCGGGATCCCACACACCACATCTCTCCCCAGTCCCCTCCCCCAAACATGAGCAGTGGGAAAGCATGCTAGCCTCACCACTAGCCTGCCTGGACTGTGGCCTGGACTCCGGCCGGAGTCCGGCCTGGACTCTGGCGATCAGCTTCGGCTGGATGAAAGGGGCGGCCAGGCAGCGACCACCCAGAGTCTTTTGGACTGAGAAGATCCCTTATTGTCATGACTCCAGAACTAATATAAAAATTGTTTATTCTTCATATTTTGAAGCTGAAACATCGGCTGTATGTGCCTCAGTGCGTATATTAATAAAGCCATTCATGAATCTTCTAGAAGGTTACGGCAAATAACCTGTATGGCTTGAGGGTTGAATTTGTAAAATTGCGTTGGGCCAGATTCGGCGCTATGCAATCTCGTGCTTGAGACACCGTGTTTTGTCCTCCTACCGGCCGCGTGTCGAAGTCCCCTGGCACTATATTTCACAGTAAACGGTTTCAAAACCCGAATGTGGTCAGAAAATGTCCAGTGAAAAGGTTTTCTGCCAACTGAAGTCATCGCAAACTTAAAATAACTGAATTTGGCTGAAGCCAAAAAAATTGGATGTCTTTAACGCACACTTTCTTCGGTGAAAAGACAAAGACTGGCGAAAGAAAGAAATAGCCATGCAAGGTGCGCTAACCCGTCTAACGCGGTTGGCTGCTGTACGGACGTAGCACAGGTGAGGGGAGGTTGAATGGGAGGGCACAGAGATCAAGAAACAAAAAGGAACAAAAAGTAGAAATAAGTACTAATGCACTGTACATAGCGTACATTAGGCGGCACACAAACATACAGAGCGAGAGAGAGAGAGAGAGAGAGAGAGAGAGAAAGAGAGAGAGCTTCGGCGAGCAATGAATAGGTTAGCCCCACAAACGGCAGTTCCTGCCGCTTTAGATGGAGGAAACATAGTGAGGCAAAAAAAAGAAAAGAAAGGGGGAAGGAGCGCGCAGTAACAATGAATAAGAAGGAAAAGAAAAGAAAAGAAAAGCGAAAGAGGGAAAAGAAAATCAAGCCGGAACGTAGAAAAAATCCCCGCATTAGAAGAAAACATCTAGGGATTCCAAGGTGAAAGAACCTCTAGTATTCCCTTGTCAGACAAAAAAGAGGCTTCGTCCCTTGCGCCGCGTCAGTGGGATTTTGCCACGGACCAAGAAAGTGATGCAGTTCTATATAGTTCCCGCAAAGCAGTCACACAAGAGTTGTTTTCACCATTTCGCGTTGAGTTGCATGTTGCGGGCAGTAGCATGAGTTGGGATATGTCTTTTTTCACATGGCACACAGAGCATAATGGCGAGTTCGCCCAGCCTATCTTAAACAGAAAATTGCGCGTGAAGGCAACGCTGAGGCGTAGTCGGTGAAGGACACCCTCAGTTTGCTTTGGTAAGCCCCATGGAAATTGGAATTTGCACTCAGTGTCAATCACATGCAGAGACAACGGTATCTTAAAAGGGTACTGCCAAGGTGACAGCTGCAGTTTTCACCCTAGTGCAGAGATCGCCGTTCTTCCGTATTGTCTGGAGTGTGGGATTCCAACAGCCACAAGCAGAGTGTGCTCCTCTTTCGCTGCTGTGTCAGAGATGACGCTCCCCTCGATGCCGGAATGACCCGGTGGCCATTGAAGCAAGCTTTGATGCCCGTCTCGCAGTCCAAGTGCGTGCATGGCGTTTAATTCACGCACAAGTCGGCTCCAGCGGTGGTTTGGCGCCATCCGTGCTTGTAAGGCAGGCCGTGAGTCGACAAATATCACCCATGGCCGAGCGGAACTATTGGTGATGTAAAGGAGTGCCGCCCTAATAGTAGTAAACTCGGTGAATGTGGATGACGTCATCTGGCTCAGTTTCTCTTTTACAGTTAGACCCGCCCACGGAATCTACACTCCAAAAGCTGACGAGTCTGACGTCATGGAACCATCGGTATATACCTGAACTTGGCCAAGATAACGTGAGCTGATTTGCTCCAGCGTAAAGAACCGCAAGGCTGGCTTGGGCAGAGATGATTTTTTGCATATACCTGCTGGTATGGTGACGCATATATCCCACGGTGAAGACTTCCATGGCTGAAAGGCAGGCTTGCTTGGTCGTTTAAAGGTGGCTGGTAGGAGGCTCCGCCCATGATACGAAGACACCGGTCCTATAGGATGGTCAGCACACAGGGTTACGTGACGGAAGCTGGTGCGAAGGAGCTCTTGAGCTTGGAGTGTCTGAGTTGAGATGCACCCTGCTTCGCAGAGAGTTCCATTCGTAGATGTGCACCTTAGAAGGCCCAGGTAGAAGCGCACAACTTGAGCCTATGCACTATCTAGCACTCTGAAGTTCGTCTTAGACAATCCAATCCACGCTGGGAGGCTGTACGGCAGAATGTCCAGAAAAAAGTGCCTTATAAATTCGCGATATTGAAGGAACTGAGCAGCCCCGTGTTTTTCTTGTCAACCTCCAAAAAAGGGGGATAAATAAGGGCAGGCGTTCTCGGAGGTGACAAATATGTGGGCCCAAGATAGTTATTGATCTAATGTTGTTCTATCAAATTTATGGTTGTGAAGGTACGGTGTTTCTGTGTCATTAATCACGAGAAGATAGCCGGATACATAACGCCTCTTATAGGCAAATTAGCAGCCCGCAGGTACTGAGGTACTTTTGAATTGCAAGATAAGCTTTGTTCAATTTGGATAGCACACTTCTATTTTTTCCAGAAGCCCAGACACAGTTGTCATTAGCATAGAGGGATATGTGACACCCCCGGGTAACATGTTCGGGATGCGGATGAGGCAGATGCTAAAAAGGACATGACTTAGAACGCCGCCTTGGGGGACACCCTGTGGGATCTCATGCCGCCTTGTGTCGCCTTCATTGATGGTCATATAGACATGCTGATTCTGGAAGTAGTCACTGAGCCAAGTATACATCCACCTTCGTAGCCTTACAAACGTTATTTCCTTTCAAATGAGAAATAATGTTCGTAATGAACATGCCTTGAAGCTCGAATGTCACTCGGTGATGGCGTTTTTCTTGCACGGCGCACTGCTCTCCTGCGAATCGCGCGAAGGCGTTCATAATCTCCGCCCACTGATGACCACGTCTTTGGCACCAAGCTCCGCCGTGTTGACTCTGACTGGGCCGTGGAAATAACTTCCTCCAGCTCTTCGTACGTAGACAAGGCATCGGCATTATCCTAGAGCATGTCTGGGAAGGTCGTCCAGTTTACAGTTGACAGTGGCCGCTTGATGGTACCGACGTGGACTCCATCAATCATGGTGTACGTCGGGATGTGGTCGCTGCCGAAACTTTCAATTCCAGGATAACAGGATGCGAAAGACAGCAGGGAAGTGGACACCATAGTCACATCCAACACACTTGAAGCTCTGCCCCGAAAGAACGTTAGGCAACCACTGTTGAGCCCTGCTATTCCTGCTCTAGTCACACCGAGCAGACGACTTCCACCTGGTTTCGTGTTAACACTGCCCCAATCTGGACGGTGCGCGTTGAAGAAACCTGTAAGCAAGTGCAGCGGTCGGTTAGTGTTCAAGAAGGCTTGCAGGCGCTTAACTTTGAACGTCGTCTTAGCTGCAGTGCATCCACGGAGTATAGCGAAAGTTTGTGCTGCTGAGCCCAAGGACGTGGGGTCGATTCCGAGCCGCGGAAACCACTTTTCTGATGGAGGCGAAAAGAGAAAACGCCCATGTGTTCGAGATTTCCGTGCACGTTATAGATCTCCAGGGGGCCAAACTTAATCCGGAGCCCTCCACTACGGCGGGCCTCATCGCCTGTGTAGAGTTGACACGTTAAACCCCACAATCAATCAACCTGATTATATTGACGGCCCGCTGATTGTGCTTCACTGTTGCAGCAATATATTCATTCGAGTCATCCGGCTCCGCAGTGTGCACTAGAAAAGTTAAGTCATTTCGAATTGCAAGTAGCACTCTGCTGTTTTCTCAGCTCGTCAAAAACTGGTACAGAGAACCTCCCGAAAGACGAACATCTCGATTCAGTCCTGATTCTGAAATGCTGATGACTGGGAGCCTGCGCTTATTGATGAGTTACCTATTCAGACAAACGGGATGATAGTTTGCAGACATTCCACTGGAACACTGTTGCCTGATTCTGAACAGTTTGTAGCGGCATTTCCATAGCCCTCACAGTACACCTTACAGCCAGTTTCGAAGGAAGGGGGTAATGGTGTCAAGTAAAACAAGAATAGCACGAGTCATAGGAGATGTGAAAGGTGCTTGTTGTAAAAGAAGTAGCTCTGCCTCTCTCATGCCCCACAATCATCATCATGAGCTCACAGGATTAAAGGAATCATCGGGAGGGGTCTCGGTGGCTCATCCCTTTGTCTGCATATTTTTGCTGCCGTGAAACCGGGACAAGGGATCTCGAGAGGTGAGCCACACTAAGCGGAATTTGCGTATCTTGGGCCGTCCTCTCACCTATTGGGAGCAAGAATGAAGCCGCAGATGAAAGACGACTATTCGAGAAGCATCAGAGCAGCCTAAGAAGAAGAAGATGGACCAAACCGACCCTTAGGAGATATCTGCTCGATGCAAGACATGGTGATCCAGTGCGGGGCCGATACTGACGCGGAGACGACACAGACTTATGCCCTCTGAGCCAGGTCGCCAGCCCCTACGAGATTTGCGACGCTGGGACCGGAATATGGAAGCCCTACTCGAAAGGCGGCGCATCGTCCAACAATCTATCACGTCCATCATCGGCACGGTTGAAGGCCTCCTCCCAATCGAAAGACCAAAAATAAGTGAGTTGACAGCGCTTATTTGTAATTTCAAATAGAATCGTAACGTACTAAAAATGATCTACCGAGAAGTTCAAGGCACTGTGGACAGTGATGAATTAGAGGCCGAGGTTGAAGATACGCTTAAGTTCGAAGTAGTTTTTATGGCAAAGGCAAAGGTGGAGTTGAATGTGGTCGAAGCGTAGAGAGCCCGACAAAACCTAACTGCTTTTTACAGAGGTCAGATCTCACAGAACTGAAGAAACACCTACAAGATAAAAAAGAACACTGTGAGAATACCGATACTTCAGGCACGGATTAGCATGCTTCAGCAGTGTATAAGGGCGAAGTTATGACGAAAACTAACGTAAATTTGTAGGGTGTAACGCTACTGGGAACCGGCCATCTCGTGTTTAATCCCGAAGAAGCTGAATACGACGAGGTTACCACCCAGAAGAAATGATCAGATCGAAGGCCACTGATGCCTACCAGGTTTGGACCAGCGTAAGCAAACGAGAAAATTAGCGAATTGACCATATACAACTTGACATCACCTGTAATACCCAAGAGCACCCAAAGACTTGGAGCACCTCAAGTGAATAACGAAGGAAACTTCAAGGGCAGCGAACCCAATGTGCTTTCGAGCGATTCGCCGGTCGAAGACGGGAAGAGATCTTTTCTACGACATGACCAACTTTGCCCTCCCGTGTTAATATGTATGGGCCAGAGGAAGAAGTTGTGCAAGAGAAGCAATGCAAAAACGGCCCAGAGAAAACGTCCGGAGACCAAGGAGCTGGAAGCTGGTTTAAATCGCAATTCACAGCCACTGGACCGTATGGGCGCCGCAAGCAAAAGAATGGGCAGTGGAAGAATATCCGTGGCCACCGGCAGTTTTCAGCGAAAGGGCGTACAGTACACCGCGAGCCAACGCACATAGCTGAATTAGCCCCCAGGACGCGCATCATGTGCTATGAAAATAAGCGGACGTCCTCTGCGTACCACGTGCGTCCGGCTGCCACAAAGAAAAATGATGTAGGGAGGATACAGCGAGTAATATGTGCAACCAATACCGGGAAATCGAGCTCAACTAGTATCCCCACAACATTGCATCTAGGGGCCGCAGAAGTTCGGTTTGTGGGTGCGCCAACCCGAAGATATAGTTATCATCGATGGAAATGGAAGCCACATGGTGTCGAACTCATTTGGCTCGCATGGACTTGAGAGGAACTCTCCAAGGACTAAACTTTTTGGACGCGGACTATGCTCGCTCATTGCTGCGCTCGGGAGGACGTGTAAAACAAGTAGCTCTGTCTCTCTCGGGCCCCACGATCATCATCATGAGTTCACAGGATTAAAGGTATCATCGGGAGGAGTCTCGGCGGCTCGTCTCTTTGTCTACAGTGCTAGAACTGACCGTATGGTGTCATTGAGTCAGAGCATTAATAGGCCGGAGTTCGTAGATAGCTGCACGTTCTGCCGGCTCATGCGGTCCCGGCTGGCACGTGTCTAGGTGCGCTGCCATCCAGGAGCAGTTGAAGGGGTTAGAGTTTGAAGAAGTTGATCAGGTGTCTGCGGTGGTTGCTGCAGGAACTCAGATTGGTGAAAGTCGGTGTCCTTACTTCGCTTCTGTTTCGTCATTGTTTTGGTGTCGCGATGCGTGGAGCTTTTCTCGGATGAGACCGTTGACTTCGCTGCCTTGTAATCCACTTTGTTTTGGTTTTTATACTTGTAGATGCTTCTCTCTGGTCGAAATGCTGGACAAAAGTTAAAGTGAGCCTCATGAGTCCAGCCACAGTTTGGACACAGCTTCTCAGTTGAATTACAGGCCTTCAGCTTGTGATCATCTACACTGCGCAGGCAGCGCAATATGGGCTTCTACGTTCCAGCGATATGACCGAAACGCTGACGTCGGGCGCACTACACCGTTTTTATTCATAGTCGTACACCTAATATCGAGTGTATTCACATGACATATTCACGTCTTGTGTCAGTGGGTGAAAACAATCTGTATAAACTCTGACGTTCCCATGCATCACACCAATCATGCTGGTGATGCGACATTCATGGGGTATATGAATGGCTTTCTGCTTGTGCTTCTGGTATTTGTACGTATGAAAGTTAAGTACATACAGATTCGCACAAAGAAGCGCGTTCGTCGTATTCATACTTCGGATTATTCTCTGATGAGGCAGCGAATAAACCTTAAGTTATGCCTTTTAGAAAAGTGACGACCGAGGTCAAGAACCAAGAATAGTCGGTAAAGTGGTCATCAAGCCTACGAAAGGCAACCGACAGTGTGCCCATCTGAGTGGTAAAACGGTCGCCGACGTGCTTAATAGTCCAATCCACCTCACAGACGCTACAGACGGCACTGCCTGTCGTTCCGTTGAGGAAGCAGTGGGTCTTAGTAATAGCTACCTATATTTTCCGACGAGCTAATTAGGCTGTTTAATAGCGAGGGAGACCATGAGAAAATTGTAGATCCAGTAAAGTCTGGCGGGAATATGAACAGTTTAGTTTTATTAATTTAGCCTATGTAGGTCTCAGTTTGATTCTGTGTAGAGATCTTGCACCATCAATTCTTCACATCGGGATGTTGGCGGTGTGCACTAAGTTATAGGACGACCGAGAAGCCTGAATCCCATGGTCGTTACCGGAAGAGTCACAGTGGCTTGAAAGCCCCTAACACAATATTGCGGGGCCAGTTTTTATTCCGGTTCCAAAGCTGTCTTTCGCAATAAGTTTGTATTAACCACATCCGCCCTCAGGATACTGAAAGGATTACAGATGATGCTTGGAATCACAAGAGATGACGCATTTGCGTTGTATCCCAGCTTAGCTAGTCCAGTGAGAGTAGGAGGGTTGCCGATGTTGCCATGCCCGGAATTGATTGATTCTGGGGTTTAACGCACCGACGCAACGCAGGCGATGAGGCGCGCCGTAGTGGAGGGCTCCGGATTAATTTTGACCACCTGGGGATCTTTATCGTGCGCCGAAATCTCGTACACACGGGCGTTTTTGCTTTTCGCCTCCATCAGAAAAGCGGCCGCCGCGGCCGGGAATCGAACCCGCGACCTCGTGCTCAGCAGCGCAACGCCTTAGCCACTGAGCCACCGCGGCGGGTCATGCCCGGAATTAGGAACTGAGGATTTTTAACCTCCCTTTTGAAAAGATGTAACCCAAATTCCGGAAAACCTGCGATGAAATATCGTTCCAGCCTTAGACAAACCCCACATACTGCGTTCAAAAATGATAGAAAGTCATGGTAATATTGAAGATGGCGATGTCTATACCGATCATTAACTTCAGCCTGACAGGATAAGCTACTAGTAGGTTTTATTACTTTTATTACTTTTATTACTAGTAGATTTTAAACATTACTTTTATTGCGTACACTGTGGATCGGGTGGCTGAGACCTCTGTCAGGCCATATCCGCCTTTAGTTTCAGCCTCACCTTGGTTTTTACCAAGAAATTAAATCAAATGAAATGAAATCAAATTAAATTTTAAGTTAAAACATCTAAAGTAATTTCTTATCACAACCTGTACAAACTCTTGCGTTTTTGGTAAGCTTTATTGAATTTTGATCTGGCTAAAAACGATTTTAAGGCTCGTGATGCGGATACATTTGTAATGACATGTCTGGGCACGGAACCTCGCCACCTTTCAATTTTCACGACTTTTCAAACCACATAATTCTCATTTTCGTTATTTTGATGTAAATTTCTCCGATATTCTCTACTACATAAAACGCGTGGTGACTCTCGAACGCACCAGTAATCGTATGCTCGAGAAAATTCAGCTGTCGGTTTCTTTAGACTTCGAGAGAACACTATAAAAATAGGTCTGTTGCATTCGTTTCTAGGTAGACCTTAAGTGGGCAACAGAAGCAAAAAACGTTAAACAAAACCTGGTGCTAAATCCGTGCATGAAAATAAAAAGCGCGAAATTTAAAACACCAGGGTGTAGCCGCGTCATGTCACTTGCCGTCGTCATGTATGCGAGCCGGACCGAGAGATGTATTTGCTTTTCTTGTTTTTGCCGTTCAGCATTACATTCTTTTCTCTAAGCTCGGGGTCGTGTCCAAGTAACAAGCTGCATCTGCCCTTCGTGGTTTCTTTACGGCCGTTCGCAGGCAATAAATACCCACATCTGTTGCTTATGGATGTTCCCTTCACGTTCCCGCCGGTTCTCGAATGAGGGCAGTCGTGTGGCCTCTTTGAGAGACGGCAAATACTCAGTAGTCGCGCGTCGCCCGCCGCACGTTCACTCAAGCATACGCTTCGTATCTGAATCGGAGCGGCCACCCTGACATGAAAGCCTGCCGGAGTTAATTTAGGACTGATGACAGGAAAGTGAATACTGATGTCGGAGGCAGAGAGGTGAGATGAAACGTTTCGAACGGCAGAGTGAGTATATTTCTAAAACATTCCCTTTGACGGCATAATATTGGCATAAATAGGTGTATAGAAAATGAATGAATGAATGAATGAATGAATGAATGAATGAATGAATGAATGAATGAATGAATGAATGAATGAATTAGTAATTTATTCTGACGGGGAAGGTCTAACGCCTTATGTTGTGGCGGGAAGGAAATAAAACCGGTTGGACGGTGTTGTGGAAAAGGTACATGTCCGCCCCTGCTCACGGGTGGGTTATTTAAGGTTGTTTCAGAAATAGGTACTTAACTAAGTTTGCTAACGGGGTGAGTTGACAATGTGTTTATGTTCGTCCAGAACTTGGACAAATGCAAATTATGTAAGAGAGGTTGCTAGTTTTTGCAAACGAATGTGTACGTTACCTGTTGCTTTTGCTGTGGCTTCATCTAGTTTTGATATGCGTAGACGTAGTGTAATTTGTGTGTGTTTGTGTTTGTCCCACTTTTTGAAGTGTTCATTGCTCTGGGTTCGGTTGCAGTGGCATAGGTTGCACCAACAGAAGGGCGGCTCGGGGAGAAAATGCCGCCTGATATCTTTTTAATAAATAGTCAAATTCCCACCTTTCTTTAATGACTGACGTAAGTATGTGCTCTGAACACAAGGACTTGCAGGCCCTGTGGTATGCTAAAAAACGTGATTTGATAGCAAAATGGACTCCCTTGACTATGTCACCTCCGCTTACACCAAGAGAGGGCGACGGTTTGCACAAAATCAGTGTGCTCTGCCGGGACGTATGGACTGCAGATGCATTGTCATGAACGGGCTCTTTGCTTGGGTTGTTTAAGGTCCAGCGGTTCATTCTGTAAAGATGAGGATGTCTTGCTGATCAATCATTTGCTAGCTACACTGTGGCGCAAATAGTGCGGGTCAAAAGGTTTGGTCGGTTGGGGTGGCGGAGGTCTTATTTATGGTCGCGTTATCCGCGTGTGCATTGACTTGTTTAGTTCGTGCTTCGCTTGAATTCTGACCATGCAGCTACAGGAGGGTAGCCTGTAGTTCTGCTGTGGGGAAGTCCAATTCGACAGCAGTGTAAATAGCAAGTGCTTCCGCGAGTGATAGGTAGGTCTGATAATAAATGGTTCCTTTCATAGATAGTTTAGTTATTGATGCATCAATTGAAGATGGCATACATCCGCAGTTATATGCCATGGTACAGTCTGGCCGAAAGGGTTCTTGGTGTCTGTATCTAAATTTTGGTTGGGGCACTGACATTTATGCGTGATCGTTTGATCCAGAACCAAACGGAAAGTGGTGGTGTGGTCGGTTTAGTACAGAGTGGTGTTGTGCAGATGTTTTGGGTCCAATCCTGCTGGATAGGTTTTTACCTGAAGTTTTGAGAATACGATGATATTTATGAATGCAGTTGGCATTATATTATCATCTTGAGTATATCTACTCCAAGTACAGGGCAAAGGCCTCTCCCATAGATCTCCAAATTATCCCGGTCCTGTGCTAAATGCGACGAATTTATCCCCGCTAACTTCTTGATATCATCTGCCCATCTAACCTTCTGCAAGAGCAAACAAGCCTAGCAGTGTCCGGCGAAAGTTTAGATGGCGTATTATACTAGGGATTTAATTTCTGTAAGTTCGGCGTGGGAACAAGGGTGATCAGTTGGGGAATGACTTAGAAGGTCGGTGATGCTTGTGCGTAGTTCGTGATGTGACCCGCCGTGAAGGCTCAGTGGATAAGACGTTGTGCTGCTGAGCCCATGGAGGCGGGTTCGATATCGGCCGCTGTGGCTGCTTCTATGGTGGAGGCGAAAAGCGAGAACGGCCATGTGTCGAGGTTTCGGTGCACGTTTAAGATCCCTGGGTGGTCAAAATTTATCCGGAGCCTTCCACTACGGCGCGCCTCATAATCCAGATGTAGTTTTGGCGCGTTAAACCCTATAACCAAACGATCGATTAATTACGGCATTTAACGGGGTGGGGTATATTTTGGTAACAAGGTAACGAGTGCTGGGGTGTATTTTGCCAACAAAATCAATGCAAAGTTGTTGCTGACTGTTCAGCTTATGCCAGCTTTATGAAATCTGCAAGAAATGAGCTGTAAGAAATCTAGTGAATGGTGCCGCCAGCATGAGCAGGGCATAGGCTCACGTCAAGGTGACCGTCCTCTGTATTTCGTTGGCACTTCAACCAATGCCTCATACGAGGGTGGTTCCTTAAACATAAATAGCATTGGTTTCTTGCCTGAACACAGTGCTGTAGTTTGGTTTCATGCATGTTCGCCATTTTGAAATTCTCGGAAAACTGCTTACCCTTTACTCCTCGCTGCAAAGGTAGCCCAAATTATTAGTGAAAGTTAAACAGGGGGGCCATTACTGGTTTTGCAGAAAAGTCAGATGCAATACAGTTAATTTTTTGTTAGTTAAAAAACTTGTTACTGTCAAATGCTGCAGTTCTGCTCTTGAATGTGGCATGCTGTGTAATGAACTGCACCCATGTTTTGAAGAGGTGATCCTTTCGAAGCATTTGTTTGGGGGTGCGACGCCATGCGACACGGTGACCTCTGTACCGTGACCCCGTACGAGCTCAGATGACAAGCCGGGCCCCTAAAGGGCTCCCCACTTAATACTTACGGTTTTGTTATTTTCTCGTATGAAGCCAGTGGACCAACACAAGAGAAAACACTGCGCCTAGTACCGCCAGCTCGCATTCCAAATTGCGCTATTCGCCGTTTATTTCCTGCGGGAATTCTTTAAATTTGACGAGGGAACGTGATTAGTGTAACCTTCCATCTGGAAAGGATGGCGGAGAACTCTGGTTGGAATTTAGCTGTATTTATATATTCACTCAACGGCTAATATGTAAAGTTGGCGTTTAACGATAACTTGTATTACCATGTGTACAGTGGTTTACTGAGCCTTTTTTAGGGGCACCAACTAGAGGATAGCTCCATGAGCTACGTAATATCCTTTCCCAGCGGGAGCCAGACATATTAAGGATGGCTAACTTCGCAAGCAGACGGAGGGCGCCATCTATTCAGAAACAGAAATTGCTGTCTCTGACGGAAAAACGGCCGCTTTGCTGATGTTGAACAAGTCGCCATATTCAGATGTAATCAAGCGGCCCATTCTCACATTTTCCCGTCCAGAAGAAAATCGGGTCAACTGAACGAGCAATGCAGAGAAAAAATCCAAGGACATTTCTCTCTGCAAAGGCTGATGATCAGCGGAGTTGTACGGGTCGTGGTACGAAAACCTATGGTAAAAACGTTATTGGAATACTCATTGGCACTAAATAACCAGGGCCACAATGACCCTGTTGTCTCTGGGATAAACACTGATCGGCATGCTGGCAACTGCAGAGACGTGCATGGATAGTGTCAGATAGTTGCATGTACGCTGCTGGGTGGTGTCGCTGGGTGGTTGGGTGGGCCATATCGCTGTGGCATCACAAGCCATAGGCCTCGAGTACAAAGAGTGTAAACCACTCCTCTTTCGCTAGTGATACGCTCATATGGAAATCACTGACCATAACCACACGGGTAATGTAATGGCAACTGACACACTGTCTGAGGACCGGCCAAGCTCACCTGAACACTTCTTAAGTGTTCTGGTTGAGAAACCACACTGTCCAATTGAATGCCTGACGTGCTTCCCTCCTGCCCCATATTGTCTTGCCATTTGACAGAATTTGCATCGCGATCCCCTTCTACCGTACATTTGCAACGGCTACGGCCTGTGTTTTAAGCGTTGTGGCGCTCCCTTTTGATGCTATACATTGGGAAAGTTGACGATGGTAGATTTCGCTGCCTGTATGTTCACTGGCAAATTTCACGGCCAGGACTAGCTCAGAAAAGTTGGGACAGGATCCGACGGAACTCTTCAAGAGAGGTTTCCATCCTGCGGAGGCCAGATAGAGGGTAATGATGACAATGACGATTAAGGCGTTAGTAAGGTAGCAATGGTTGGTGGTGGGTGTGGTCTCTCCCTAGGGTGCATGTCCACGTGCTTGCCGGCGTGTAGCCAGATAGGACGGTTTCATTTAAGTGTAATAAATCCCACGTGGCTTAAATCCCACTCTCCCACGCCCACGGTGCAGTATGAACGAGAAATAAGTTTTGCAACCTCTTTTCTACCTTTGCTTATTGAGGACAGTCAACACCCCTCTATTTCTGATCGACAAACGATATCCAGATGCCCGATGCGAAAACATAGGCCCACCGTACGGTGATAATCTATTGCGGAACTCTAGTCCCTCTTAACTACGATTAAGCACCTGCTTTGCCTTTCTTTCTGTGTTTGTTTTCTTAACTAGCCCAAGACACCTTTCGAAATGGCTCCATGGATGAAACGGAGCAGGCCAAGCAGAACCCTGCTGGCTCTGCTGCTCTGGTTGCCCTGGCTGCTGCTGCCTGGCAGGTGCTGGGCCTACCCTTGCAACGAGAAGTACAGGAAGTTTTCGCTTCGACACACGATGTGCCTGCCACCTCGACCAGTGAGTTTCTTCAAAGGAATAGTTTTGTTACACTGGAGTGGTACTTCGAATATGATACGGGAAAAACTTGTGACAACTTCGTGACAGTGACAGTGTGTCTTGGTGGGGTAGTTGGAAAAGCACATTAAAGACATCAAAAGGGAACCTGGATAAGAACAAACCAAGAAAAAAAGGACGCAACGCTTGTATTCAACAAATTTAATCTTAGCAGGCATAGCAAAACAGGGCGTCGTATGTCTGCTTCGGCTTTTTTTAATACCTTTTAGCCAATCCATTGTTTCCGAAGGTGTTCTGATCCGGTAGGTCAGGCGCATCAGTACGTCCAGGTGTGAAGATAGTATTCAAGGGAGACTGCGTTCCTGCCCACGTTAAAATGGTTTACTTCATTCAGACTGTCCGACTCCGTAAACCAAAACCCCTTCAGGGCCGCAAGTGCCTGCAGAATGGGCACGTCGCGGCAGATTGTGGGGGTGCAACTGCATGTCCCGAACATGCTGGATACCAGAAGGCTGGTAACGAGATTGAAGCTATCCCCAATTGTGCCAACTATCAAGGCCCTGATGATGTCTCTTTGAAGGTATGTCCTCGTATACAGCGGGGAGTCCCTGTCCTGGAGCAGGTGGTGAAGGACAACTCCACGCAGAAGGAGGCCGCTGAGACGGTACAAAAGCACCTGCGGCACAGGCCTACACGCCGGAGGTCCTCAAGGAAAACTGGCTGTGCACCAGCTCAAGACTACGCGCAAACGGCTGTTCTCCCAGCCACCCCTGCCGCCGCCGCTGCCACCGGCCCTACTGGAGCCGGCGAGAAGGGATCGTACTTATGTTCAGCAACCCCGTCAGCTGACGGGCGCCAGGAACCAGTGCGAAGTCCTTCGCCGTTCCCTGTGCGCGCGGAATACGCCGGACTGGCGGGTTTTGAGCAACGCGGATAAGTTCTGTGTGTTGAGGTGAAACCAGCCTCACAGGAATCTTGATGTTGGCACATCCGGCGCCTCGCCCTCGCCTTCGCAGTTACAAGACCGCGATGCTGCCGCTAGTGGTTTATTAGTCACCGTTGCAGCCCCTGCAAAACTACGGTAGAGATAGTGTCCAGCCAACTGCCCCGAATGCGTGTTCCAACAATACCGCAAGCAAGGACCCGTTTTCACCTCCAAAAGGCTGCTCGTGCCTTGTGAGCCATCACTGCACATGACTTAGAAGAGTGTTCTTGCTTACGAGTGCGGCTAACTGGGAAAGTTGGTGAATGTTCATGGTAAAAACAACGCATAAAAGACAAAGACAGAGAAGGAAGAAACAAACACGGCGCTGACTCCCAACTGAAGATTTTAATGAAGAAAAACAGTCTTATAGTGTACATAACCGAAAACCCAAACAAGAATGAAAAGAGATAAAACCAGGTAGAGCTGTCCACTACGCTAAGCGATAGGCACAGCGGTAATGAGTGACCAAGATATACAATTTCTCTTTTAGAAGGGGCGAGAGATGGACAAATACATTTTTAGGGCTGCTTGGCCATTGCGTGCGCCTGAGTATTCCCTCGCGTGAATCTATCTCGGTGCTTGCTAGAATTGTTGTGCCATTGAAACACGGGACGCAGCGGGACGTGCGGGTATGCACCGCCAAGTGCACTGAGGTGTCGTTTCCTAGGGATCGTGCGTGCTCTTTTAATCTAACGTTCACACATATCCCTGTCTGGCCAACGTACGCCTTATCATACGTGTCGCAGCTAACCCAGCTAACCCAGGAGTGCTGAGCTCTGGAACATTTATTTGCGGTGGTTGCGAAGGGTCGTTATCTGTGATAGACGTTCGCCGGAAGTTCTTCTGCCGCGGCTCAACAAACACCCGTGGAAGCTTGGAGTCTTAGCTGTAACGCGGCAATCGCATCTTCCTGGAAAATTAATTAGCCCAGTTGCTTCTTGCGTCGACAGTACGTCAGTTGCACGAGGCTGGAGGGGGATTTTTTCGCCCGCGCTGGAACTTTCTGCGGGGACGGCTGTATGTCTGTCGTGTCCTATTGAGGGCGCGTAGTATCAATCATATCTGCATAGTTACTACACCAGTGGTCCCTACACCGATGTCCACCTCCACGTAACTCCAGAAAGTTATTCGTGTAGAAGTTATGCCATGTATTCGGAGACGCCGCTGCGCCAGACAGCCCGCTACTGGCAGCATGTCAGGCGGCGCGGTATATTCCAACGTTGGCCTCTTTTCCCATTAAAAGTGTAATTTTGCACAATTCTCTCCACTTGAACAAAGTTGTATTTCTGAAATTATTGTTTGTGTGTCCTCTGTATTGGCTTTTTATGTCTACATTTGCTCACCACAACAGCTGGGCTTTGTTCCTTAGGAACGAAATGCGAAAACTTCGCGTAAGTCGTATGATTCATGTAGAACTCTCAAGTATAATAACGTGTTTACGCCTTTGCAAAGATGAGAACTTTGTGGTAAATTATATACCCAGAAAGCGAATCGCGAAAGCAACGCCGAACTGAAAGTGGGAAAATACGGCGAATGTATCCTGCAGCAAAACAAAGAATGGCGCTAAAGATGGCGGCCCCAATCATATTTCACAAAAAAATACGATATGAAAGACAACTGGATTGCATATGCGACAACCACCAGCAGGCACGTGTTCTGTTTCAATTGCGCCCAATTATTCCCTTGTCGCGAGACGTTTTCTACAATATCAAAATGGGCATAGAAAGGTGGATGTTGGGAATAAGAAGAACAGACGCTTGAAGAGTGAAAACTTCAAAAATTCATTAAGAACCATTGCTACAGCGAACCACGAGTGACGTTCTGGTTATAAAGAAACGCCTACGTGCCGCATACATTAAACCCAGTTCTGCGCTAGCCGCCAGTCGTGTGTTCTAAACTACAAACTTTTCTCGCCTTCTAGTCTCTGAGTGAACAAAAGAGGATAACGCTCGCGATGTGACGCAGGAATAAATCTCAATCATAAGATTTTGCAATCGCCTCACTGGGGTCGAAGCAGGATTATAAGAACATGCCCTCGTAGATAATAAAACTATTGCCCTGAGAAAACAAAAGGACTAAGATTTACCCCACGGGTAAAAGCAAACGTATGGCAATGTGTACGACTAGAATTGTTATAGGTTGGTCTCCAGCTGGTGCGGTATTTGTGCCATTGACTGTTTTAAGATGCTTATTTTTTGGGCCCATGTACTACCGCCAAATAGTAAACGTGCAATTCCAGCAAGTGGGCTAAGGGGAGACTCGTTGCATATGATACGGTTTGCCAAGACGGGAGTTAAAATAGGTTTCAGAAGCGGTGCTTTAAAAGCGTTAGAGACCTGCAGGTTGAATTGTAAATGCAGGTGACCAGTGCAAAATTTGTTACCAAGGTGCCGTGTTTGCCCGCGCGTATTTTGGGCAACACAACGACGCATTCGAGTTTCGTGTGCCAATAAATGAGAACATTGAATTCGATTCACGGCCACGCCTAACACATGTATCACCGCGGGCGGATGAAGCACGAAGAAACTCATCGATACCACGCGTTGTGCGTCGCTTTTCACAGGACTGCCGTATATATTCTTCTGGCGTCTCAAGGAAAGAAATCAAGGAGATACTAGCAGCACACAACAGCTACCGCCGACAGGTTGCGAACGGTAAAATCCGACGTCTAGCACCTGCGGCCAACATGTTGGAGCTGGTAAGCATCCTTGCTTCGGAGTTTAACTCCCCTTCGAAAAAAAAAAAACATTAGTTGGCCTTTCCATTTTGTGAGGAACAAGTCGGAGAAGCTTTTATTTGTTGCTATACAGTGACGAACCTATATAAATGTATGACAGACAAGAATAGGCGTGCCCGCCGCGGGAAAGCGTTAGTGCTGACCGTGCCTCTGACGATGACCCTGGCCTGTAGCAGCAAAGTTGCCGCTACGTTCTGTTTTCATTTCTGTGCTTCACGCACAGTTGTTTGAGCTGTGCTTCATGCTTCACGCACGCCCCTTGAGTTGTGCTTGACGCAGTATGTCGACGAAGGCATTCATACACGTAAACAAGTCCAAATTCAGCGCCTGCAGACATCTCACAAGAGTTTGACACTCCTGCTGGTGATGACCTACCCTACTGAGTCACCTCTGCCAATCCCAACAACTCCCTCTCCTTCCCTCGTCTCCCCATAGAACCCCTGCCTTAGAATATTGTCATAATATGACGAAAAAGTGGTGATCATCTACCAAGGTTCCTGTAATTCCTGTCCTACCGCCACGGAATGATATGAACTCCTCAAGGCATGCCACCCGCCGCCTTCAACGCTGTAAATCCCTCACAAGACGTGCCTTCTTCCTAGAAAATCAGGGATCGGGGGTATAGTTATTTTTCCTCTAGTGAAATGAAACAATCAATCAAATCTTTATTAAAACAACAGGTGCAGTTGTTAGGGCACCCGCCCGGTGGAGGGGATCCCTAGTCCGGGATCCCCTGGCTGCGGCTGGCGGCGCGGGTCCTTTGCACCAGGTCAAGCTGGAACGTAGGGTCCTTGCTGGTCAACCGCGCCGTGTATAGAGGGGTTGGGGATTGGGTGCAGGTCCGGTGTCTTTTGGCACTCCCACACCTGATGGTATAGGGTACCGGGCGCTGGGCAGTAGTGGCAGGTGACTGGATAGTCTGTCGGATAAATGGCATGAAGAAGGGTACGGTGTGGATACGTGTTAGTTTGAAGTCGTCTGAACGTTGTTGCTTCATCCCTTGTGAGTTGGTGGTGTGGAATGGGGAAAATTTGCCGTTTGTGTCGGTAGTCCGCCAATATATCTGTGTAGCGCAAGAGAGGTTGCGGATTAGGTGGATGAGGTGGTGACTGCCCCGTGAGAGAAATGGCCCGGTGTATGTAATCGCGGGCAGCGGCGTGAGCCGCCTCATTCCCCTCAAGGGATTCGTGTCCTGGCACCCAAACTATATAAACTTCGGGAATGCTCTGTCTTGTTAAAAGAAGACGAAGCGCCGTTTTAGAAATTCGACCTTGTAAGTAATTTCTGCACGGTGCCTGAGAGTTGGTAAGTACGGTGATTGGGTATTGGGCAGTGATGATGGCGTGGGCTATCGCGGCTTCTTCGGCAGTATCAATCGCTGTGGTATTGACGGTGCAGGATGTGATCTCTTGGCCCTGTCCATTCACTACACAAGTTACGTGGGCCGGATGGTGCGGATAAGGAGATGCATCCACATAACAGATATTTAGGTCGTTTGCATATCGGGCGGACATGGCTCATGCTCGGGCAATTCTTCTGGCCCTGTTGTACTCTGGATGCATATTTCTTGGTATTGGGGCCATTCGTATGTGCTGTAGAATCTTCAAAGGTATGCTTGTTTTCTGATATTTAACCGGTGGAGTGGTATAACCTAATCGGTGAAGAGTTGCGCGCTCCGTCGTCGTTTTCTTCAGGCGCTCTATCTGAGAAGTGTGGTGCGCTTCTTGTAATTCCTCCCAACTGTTATGTACGCCTAATTGTACTAATTTATATGTCGATGTCTTCGAGGGTAGTCCGAGCGCAGTCCTGTAGGCTTGGCGAATAATTATATTTAATCTCGCTTTTTCGTTCCTTTTAAGGGCCAAGTACGGTGTTCCATAGGCGATTCTACTTATGAGTACTGCTTGTATTATTTTGAGCGTGTCAGGTTCTTTGAGGCCATATCGTCGATGTGCGACGCGCTGAATTATGTGTGTCAGCTGGTTGACAGTCTTCTGGAGGGGAGCGATTGTGTGGAGCCCAGAGCCATTTTTAGGGATAACAAGTCCAAGAATTCTCAAGTGAGGCACAGTTGGGACGGGTTGCTCATTTATGAATAGGTCCGGGTCTGGAACGGTGGACTTGTTTTGTTTCGGGGTACCAGCACTAAGTGTCAAAAGTGCCGATTTATCTGGGGCACGCTCAAGACCTCGTTCTCGAAGGTATCTTTGTGCCTTGTCTATAGCGCCTTGAAGTGCTTCTTGTTGCTCACCCATGGATCTTGTAGGCGTCCAAAAGGTGAGATCATCTGCGTAGATGGCGTGACAAAGGTGGGGAATATCTTGCAATAATGGTGGGAGGTCCTTCATGGCAAGGTTAAACAAAAGTGGCCAGATGACTGACCCCTGTGGGGTGCCACGAGCGATCGTCTTGAATGGAGCAGACCGTAAATGTCCAATTCCAATGGTCGCGGTGCGTTTCGTGAGGAAGGCTGCGACGTAATTGTGCACTCTCTGCCCACAATCAATAGATGAAAGGCCCTGAAGGATAGCGTGGTGACTGATGTTGTCGAAAGCACCTTTTATGTCTAGAGCCAGGATGCAGCGCTTATGGTTCTTGGGAAGCCGGTCAAGAATGTCTTCTTTAATTTGAATGAGTACGTCCTGAGTGGATAAGTGTGGGCGAAACCCATACATAGTGTTGGGAAAATAGTCATGGTCTTCAATGAATGGGGAGAGACGATTTTGGACCATATGTTCAAATAATTTTCCTACGCAGGATGTAAGGGATATGGGTCTCAAGTTCCCTGTTGTTAACGGCTTTCCAGGTTTAGGTATTAATGTTACATCGGCATGTTTCCACTGTGGAGGGATTTGTCCCGTTACCCAATTATTATTTATATAGCCTAGAAGGGCTTCTAATGATTTACAGTCGAGATTGCGGAGGAGCTTATTCGGAATTTTGTCCTTTCCAGGTGTAGTGTTCCGGGTGAGGTTTCGTGCGGCGGCTTCTATTTCGGCAAGGGTAAAGGGGGCATCCAGTTCCGGGTTAGGGGCGCCATTGTACGGTGGGAGAGGAAGCGTAAGTTGGGCGCTGTCTTTCCATGGCTTTTGTAGCTCCTCGAGGAGTTCCGCCTCTGTTCCGGGATAGTTATAAATAAGCCTCTTTAATTGATGGGCTATGGGTGATTTAGATTCCTTGTTTCCCATGAGGGATCGAAGCAGATGCCATGTTCTACGGGTACCCAGTGTACCCTGCAATTGCGTACAGCATCGAGCCCAGTTTTGTTGGCTTAGTGTTTTAGCATATTCAGCTGCTTCCTGCGTTATTTAGCTATTCTGATACGTATTTTTCGATTTGTTTTGTGCTTTCTCCATCGCTTAGTTAGCCCTCTTCGGGCCTCCCACAGATGTAAGAGGTGTGCATCTACAGCGGGGCAATCTTGCGTGAGAGGCAATTCTTTCGTTTGTTTTTGGAAAATTTCTAACATTCTCTGTGCCCATTCTTCGATGTCTTGAATGGGACCGTTTGGTGCCGATTCGCGGAATTTCTGCCAATCAGTTATGCGGGCAGTGCGAAACTTTTGTGAATCAGTGCGATAGTTCGAAATTTGCAATTGAATACTGTAATGGTCACTGCCCAGCGGTTCAAAGAGACATTCCCATGTTGGATCTTTAACTCCGCGTGTTAAAGTAAGATCTGGGGTAGTGTCTCGAGAGACACTATTACCGAGCCGGGTCGGAGTGTCCGGGGCATTGCACAAATGCAAGCTATTACCCCGTATGACATCGTAAAGTTGTTGTCGGAACCGCAGCCTTTTTACGCCACTCTTTCCGCAGAAACGCTCCTTCTGTGGCCGCCAGGCGCCACCTCCCTAGAGGAGCCCTCCATCGCTCTTCCCATAGAGCTTGCCGTTCTTTCAATCTCCACCGAACACCCCACTTACATCTTCACAGATTCGCAATCGCCAATTTGAAATTATTTTGCGATTCCATTCGCTTCTAACATAGTCACTGACATTCTCAAGAGCCACCCTTTTCACCTCTTTGGCCTGGTATGAGTACCTGGCCACGCCAGCATGAACGACAACGCAAAAGTAAACGAGCTTTCCCGATAGCTATCCACCGGGTCCGTCTATGCTCTGGCCAACCTCATACCATCCTCATTCCATTCTTTTCCGCTATCGCGAAAGCCGTAGATTCACCCTACAATCCTGTTGCCTTCTCTGCCAAGCCTAGCCTTCTCCAGACCCGTGCCTCACTCGCACCCAAACCGTGTTTCTCCACCATGCTCATACCCAGTCCCTCCGATATCCCCAGATTTCACATCGCATACGTAAGTTCTCAGGTCACCCAACCTGGCCTTCTTGCATCGCATACCCCTCTATTTCTCTCTCCTACTATGACTACCACCTCCTGAACCAACCCCTCCCCCCCTCGTACCACCTCAGGGGAAGCGTGGCTGCCTTCCCCACCGGGAACAGAGGTTTGGGCCGCCTAGGAGGCTCTTTGCCTTCATGTCCAGAAGATCTCCAAGGACATTCTTGACTCATACGAAGGCAGTGATGCCTCAGCCTCCATAGTTTAGCTGATCTGTGCCTAGGTTTGGGACGGGGCAATAAATGTTTTTCTCTCTTTCTCACTCTACCTGAGCGCGCGCGCGCTCTGCTGCGAGGGACTCTTTTCTTTCCTCCTCCAAAGCGCCGTTCTCAATTTCCAGTGGCGGCAGGTGCGAGAGTGTAGCTACGTCATCTATAAACCAAGCCAATCTCTCTCCCCTTACTTCTAATTGTCCAACCTGTTCTTTTTTTCGCGAATGGGGTTGCGGTGGAGGCGTCTTCTGCGTACACGGGGCCGCCGGATTTTCTTTCCGCCTAGCCCTATAAAGCTTTGCTTTATAAGACTGGATGAGGTGTCTGTTACCAGCATGATGAAATAGGAAAAAAACAGTTACTTTTGCCAATAATGCACAAGTTCACCTTGCACTTTGCGCAAGTGACCTATTGCGGACATGCGTGATCTGAACTACAGAAAACATGGAACAAAATGTGTTCTGAAAGAAAAAAAATTATAGCCTGGCTTCACTTAGCCACAATATTTACGAGCCTTTTTCATGAATACTACAGTTACCGCTTGCAAATAATTTTGCGCACAAAACCATAAAGTTACGGCAAGCTGGTAAGCATCCTTGCCGTTTCTTCAAGTTAGGGCATCTCTATTCGCGCCCGTCCAACCGACGGCAGAGGGCGTCAGTTGCGCGGAGAAAAAAGAATGTCTAAGCATAGCCAAGGGGACACCTAATCATTCGGGGCCAGGCACAACTAACCGCTACCTGACCTCGAATGGGGAACATATGTGGAGATTGACTCTGAGCGGAACTGGCTGGCACCTGTGAAGCCAACGTCGGAGAAAATGGCAGTACGGTAGCGCAGTCCGGTGCGCTCAAAGGAAACCTTTTTGGTCCACTGTAGCAGCCACTATGCATATGAGCCTCATCGAAGCATTAAAAGTATTTTAAAAATTGGATAAATTGGCCTACGTTAGTGGAGAGCGTGCAACCGAGGGTTAAGCGCATCTATTACTAGCTACCGATATAACATTTCAGGTTTGGGACCCCGAGCTGGCCACCGTAGCGCAAGCGCACGCAAACCAGTGCCGCTTCCACCACGACTGCCACCCCTGCAGAAGGGTTTGTAAGTTCGCCCTTTCAGCCAGCAGGCGACTGTTTGTACGTGCTTGTGGAGAGGGTGTTACGACCCGCGAGGTCAACTCTAATACTGAACATGAAGGCTGAAAGCGCCACACACCAACACATAAATGGGCGTACTCTGTGGAAGCCATGCTATATTGTGATAGCATTCATGACATGCGGTTTGTATAGTGCATGCTGCAATGAATAACTAACATTTTTTATAACGGAATGTCTTGTATAGGTATTCCTAGCTTCATCAATATTATCCGCATTGAGGCGGAAGTCCTTCAAAAAGAAGGCGTTCCAGTTCAACCTAACTCTGCCTCGTGGTGACGTTGTAGCTAATTTCAGTTTTTAGTAAGTAAATTTAGCCCGTTTCAGGCATTCCGTAGATCGCGGATTTTGCTGAGCAGCTTCATTTTGGCAAATATTGTCACAAGAAAGCAAAATACAATCAATGTTTCAACTGAGGAAAAGGAGAGAAAGTGAGACAGGACCGCATACATTTAGCTTTGTTCGTGTTAACACGTACGAGCAGCGTAGGTTATGTAAGCTTAACTGTGATCTGGCAGAGCCGTTTGCACTACCGATCTGTCGTTTTACGGTATTCGTTGCTTTTCCCCCATACTGCGAAATTTTTCTGCAATTTGCGAACCGCTAGGTCTATTAAAAGTATTTTTGTCATTCATCGTAAGATTTACTAGCCCAGCCATACTATTGATGCAGTGATGTCGCCGCACATGGATG
Source organism: Haemaphysalis longicornis (assembly GCF_048455015.1). Classification (NCBI taxonomy): domain Eukaryota; kingdom Metazoa; phylum Arthropoda; class Arachnida; order Ixodida; family Ixodidae; genus Haemaphysalis; species Haemaphysalis longicornis. The sequence goes on from NW_027526361.1 coordinate 87,186,435, forward strand.
GTTATTGCGTCCTGATCCATGGATAGCAACAATGCACACATCTAGGGCACAAATAACGCTGTTGAACCCACAGAACAAGACGGCTAGAATGAACAGGACACACTCGCCCATTTTTCCTTCCTCTAGGTGTCAAGGAGCGAGATAAGTGTGCGTAGAAGGCAACACTAAGCGAGTCAGGTTCAGTCATCTCGCAGTTAAAGTATGAACACTCTCGCACCAGATCTCTAAAAGACTGTCGATGCAACAGTATAGATCCTTCATGCCAAGGAACAACAACATAAATGAAGACAAAATTCAGGGAAGCTTGAACTCACGCAAAAAACTTGAATGGCAAAGCTGTTGTAGGTGAGCACTGCCGCACACGTAGTTGAGGTTCAGTATCATTGGTTGTTTGCATAGTTGCGGTGCTAGTAATCGTCGTCATGTGCATCAAAGAGGTCGTCATCTTCTTTGCGGTGAGTGGTGGATGCAAAGACATCCTCAGCATTGTAGAGTTCCAGCGGCTCTTTGTCATCGACTCGAGGCAGCGGTGACGAGATATGCAAGTTGTCTCGGGAAGGAGTGGCACACTCGTAGCCATACTCCAATGATACCAAATGGCTTTTAGAAAATGCATGCGGCGGCCTTGGTGACCCCTCCCAAACAGGGTGTCTTTTCATCTTTAGCATTAGCGCTGGAGTTTCTTTTTACATGCGCGGTAGCGTTTTACGACAGCGCTGGAGTTTTTGCCAAATCCACTGCGCGAGCCGCGGACCCGGCGGTTGCCGCGAGGCGCGCGCTCACGAGCGCTCTCGCTTTTCTCGCTCCTCAGGGTTATTGCGAGATTTTTTTTGTTAACGCCACTGCGCGTGCCCAAGTCGCTTGGTGGCCGCCGGGAGGCCCGCGCTGACGAACGCTCGGCATTTTCTTGGTATTCTTTTCGGCAATGGCGAACTTACAGCCAGTAACAGCAGCTTCGCTGTAAAAAAAAGCTATTTTACATAAAATATCCACCACTTCCAAAGCTACGCGCAGAGAGACAGTATTAAGTACTGATCTGTGGTTCCCTCCCAAACTCACACAGTTCTTCCAGAAACAAAGGAACAACAAAATGTAAAACTCCCCTCCATCTATCACACAAACACCCCGAAAAAAAACACGTGAGAAATTCATCTCCTCTGATTGTCTATAAATGCAAAACAAGTTCATGGAGGAAGAACTACTCACAGTTTACTAATGAGCACTTTCAAGTTAATTTAAGAAAAGTATGTGATCCCTACAAATTCCAAATAACATCAATACATTCAAGTTAGAATGGCTATGTCCTGTGTGTGTGCATGCGAGCGTGTTTGTGTATGCATGCGAGAGAGAGAGAACTTTTTAATGTGGTCTGGAGAGGTCAGCTCTGTGGCCGCTGTGTATGTATGTGTGTGCGCTGTACGTGTTTGTGTGTGTGCCTGCATGTTCATGTGTGCGTGTGTCCATGTGTGCTTGAATGTATTTCACGGATGATCCCTCTAAGTGTATACAAAACTTCTTGTGCCTGTCCCCAGCCAGGTTCACAACGGGTCAGAACCTGTTCATGCACTACTCTTCATCGCTGAAACAGCAGCCCACGAACTGGACGAACGTCGCCAAGAGCTGGTTCGACGAGTACAAGATATTTGACGTTTCCGAGGTGGACTCGCTTCAGACGGTGGAGGACTCTGGCCATTTTAGTCAGGTGACGCTGTTGCATTTATTCGTCAATTTAGGCGCTCCTTGAGGGCGGGAATTACAAGAGGGGTTGACGTAGCCATCTCAACTTTTATGCACTGGGTCAGATGTAGGAGCAGCAGGTAAAGTTTCTTCAGAGATGACGTACTATAGGGTGACTCCTGCTGATTTTTATTTTATGCCACAATGTTAGGCTCCTACGTCCTATGCCAAAATTAGAACAACCGCGGTCGGGTAGTGCTGCATGAACCTAGTGGGTAGGGTGTAGTACTCGTGCGCCGAAAGCGTTGAATTCAACAAAACGTTATGTTCAGAACAAGTTTCACGTGAATCTCCTTAAGGTTAATAGAGTACATACTCCTAATGAGGTGCCACGGAGGAGGAGAGTAAAAATCTGAGGACGTTGAAACCGTATGGATTAGACATGGTAGTATTGGACACTTCACAACAAGCAATGATGAATACGTTGACAGGCGCCTACCAGTCGTGAAAGTGAAACACTTCAAGCTGTAAACTAACCGTGTTCAGCTTACCTGATGTTTCTAATCACTCACTAAGAGAAGGAAATGCTCCTTTCGGTTTATGCTCTGGTCCCGTAACTGTCGACATCTCGCGATAAAAAAAAGGGGAGGGAATTCAGCTGCGAGGTTACGTCATATAGGTAAACTAGTAACGCAGCGAGACTGCCAGCGCTGAAGGTACGTATACAAATAAAGCCTGTGTTTCTTCACTGAAAGACAGAAGTACAGCCATGTACTTAAAAGTAGAAAAAGTTGTTAAAAATAAAATCTACAGGTTCACGAAAATCGCATGGGTCCCAGCTTTCACGATGAAAGCCGCTTTGAAGAGTTAGAGCAAACAAGACGCAGGCAAACCGGCCGAGCCGTTTGCATTTCAAAAAAAAAAAAACCGCTTCTCGGGGATAGCAACGAGGTAGTGGTCTTGGCGTATGTCTTCGCCACAAACAGGCACCCAGTTTGCGTCATTTATAGAGGAACAAGGTTCGAACAAGTTTATATGTACGTGCGGTACCATAGGTGGTAAAAGTCTGCAAAGGCTTTGCCAACATTGATTGGTAAAACGTTGATTAATAGGTAGTACCTACATAAACCATGTATTTAATGTGGTTACTACGGAAGGCACTTAGTCTGTGGCAGTAATTTTTAGTTATGAGTTCTACAGAAAACCATGAGTTCTACAGAAAAAACAAAGAAAATAAAGCAGTGGCAATATTTGACGGGATATAAAACAAAGGTAATTCAACACTCCTAACCAGTTAGCAGGTGGTTGCAGGTTGAAAAATACTAAAAATAAACGACAAAAAATACAAAAGTCAGTCTTATCCCTGATGAAACACTTCACCAGAAAAAAGGTTGTGAGCAAATAGGCATCTTAGAGTGGCTTTGTTAGGAGGAAAGTTTTCAGTTTTTTTTTCTAATTTGTAAATTGGTTGGCAGATTTTGATTGCCGGGGATATGGCGTTTCACAGCCAGATTTCATTTAAGTGGGTGGTTTCTATGCCGTAGTTTGCATGAACTGGAGGTAAAATAAAATTGTGATTATGGGAAAACTTTTTCATGGTAGGATTCAGTAGGTTATGGTCTACAGGGCCTTTTTGGTTCATCGTGCCTTTTTTGTACAACTGAAACAGATGATATGGGCGGAAACGAGTCACGTCGGATGCGGCAAAGCGCGCTTCAAGATCAGAGGAGAAGACTGGTACAAGACTCTTTACACATGCAACTACGGCCCTGTGTAAGTTAATATTAAGTAACAGTTTCGAGTTTCTCTTCACGTGCAAAATAGAACACTTGTTTTCATCTTTTAAATGCAGCACCTGTTGTTCAGGCAACCTCCACATGTGAGCTCAAACAAGAAGAGTAAAGGAGGCATGGAATGGAGTGAGGCATTACCATGTGGAAGCGGGAAAGTTAAATTGGAACCTTTCGTCAATTTGAGGAATGAGGGCTAGGCGCAAACGTGTTGTAGAGTTAAGTTCGTTGGAAAGTGGTACAAAGCCAAATGTAGGTACTCTACTTAAATGTAACTGTCAACCACGCTGAAACTTCTGTCTAGCTTTCGTCCACTTGTACCGCCACTGAGCATAATCTGTAATTCTCATCCTTGAACTCTCAATTATGTTCTCGATGGTGTTTGTGAAGGTTTGAGGGAAGCGTACATCTTGCAGTTGCTCTTTAGACTTACTGAACAAGATAAGCCATCCACCAATCTCAAGATGCTCAGAAAACCTAATTTAGTGTATCCTTGAAAATTATAAATGAAGCACTCTAGATACCCCCTGAAGACAGGCCGCAAATAATTTTGGAGCGTTGATGTCTGCTCGTCTTATGCCTCTGCTAATCTAGAACATTTAAGCCTCCTTGTGAAATGCTATCGTGCCAACACGTCATGCACTGCATGTGTTTTCGAAGGCACTTAAGTAAGTCTTCCCCATTCCCTGTGTGGGAAAACCGCGATTTGGCGTGTAGTGGCGCCAGAAAATGGAGACGCAAAACCAGGCATCCATGTCACCGCGCGTCTTGTTCCACAAATTTCATAAAACAACTAAAAGCCCTGCACATGCTGCGTGCTGCATGTACAGTGCTTTTTTTTTAGAACGTGGTCTCGTAAATTCACAGGAATTTCTTCTTCCTGGAACTGCCGGGATGTATTGGCGTGCGTTAAAATGTGTCCACCTTACTAGAAAAAGCATTTTGTAAACTGCTAGTGGCTGTCACAAAGCCAGTGAGACAAATACGTTGTGATATTCACAAATTCTTGGTCCAATTACTTGTGACGGCACCTGCACATTCGTCCTTCGTTGTCTTCGTTGCGTTACTCATTCGAACCACGTGACATTTACACTTGAGGTTCAAAGAGGATTTACAACACTCTGGTCTTTGTATGCTTGTAGTGGCGGTGTTTTCCAAAGAATGAATCGCTTTTCTTCGTCTAGGAATGCCGTATAAATGGTTTCATCATATGTGAATAGCAACGCTAAAACATGATTACATGGTTCCTGTTAAAAAAGAAAAGCAATAGCTAGTTTAACTACGAGCCTATTTAACAGAAATTCGAAAAAACGTGTCGAATAAGACGCAAAAAAGTGCGTTACCATCATCAATATAAAAAGCAGAAATCCTGAACCCTACATATATTGCTATCGCCATTTATCATTGTGCGAAAGAACCTTCCTACAGTTAGCTGATGGGCCGATATTTTATTACACGGTCGTTTTCGGGTGAAGTTTCATTGCAAAATACGTCTGCCCAAATGTCTGTTAAATCTGCAGAAAAGTTTTCAACTGTCGCTTCTTCAGAAAAGGGTGTTAACACTACGACTGATTAAACTTTCGAGGGTGTTTTTTGATCAGGAAAAAACATAGAGCCGGCATTTCAACACATAGAATGCGACTATCAAGTTTTTTGTTACCCCTTCTCAAACAGTGGCAATGTGATAACTTCGAAGATTTACGAGAAGGGCCGTCCCTGCAGCCGGTGCCCCAACAACACTGTCTGCAGTGCCTCTAATCCTGGTCTGTGCGGCGTCCGGGGTAGAACTCTCATCCGTAAGTACTGCTGGCCAAATAACGACGTGGGTGGCTGCACAATAATAATCCTGGTCTTCAGTTCAGTTCAGTTCATTTTATTGTAACCGATAACAAAGGTACAGTGCATGGTCAATGATAATAAAGAAAGAGGTCCCGAAGTGTGTATTCGCTCATTCGTATGGCGTAGCATGCTAAGCGATATGGCTCGGCTAACCTCTCTTTTACCAATAAATACATTCTCTCTCTCTCTCTCTCACTGCGGTGTGACTGCGAAGCGTGACCGCGTTCTTATGATAGTTGTGTTTATTATTCCGAGAGAATCACACTCCCAACGGTGTTCAACTGCCTCGCACCTGCATGTTCATCTTCAAAATGTAGTCAGAAATCTCAATGTCTGGCTACACTATTCAAAGTCAAAGTTTGAAAGTCAGTGTATATTTCAAAGCTACATCGAAGTGAAAAAAATGCATTGAAGGGGCAAGGAAAAAAGTTGCTAGAAGCGGCTTGACACAGCCCTTCAGCATTGCTAAGATAATTATTATTTCACTCAGACAAGATAATTATTATTTCACTCTAACCATCACATTATCAGGAGAATGCCTTGCAGATAGTATCAATTTAAGTTTAATACTGAGCTGTAACCCGCTACCTTACTTTAACTGAGGCCTGGAACCAACTGAGCGTTCAGCTTTGCTGTTACTGGGGAGGTGTCTCGAAGACCTGAAATCGGCCTCATAGGTGTGGACGTGTTTACAACTTTAAGATGTCTTCGTAAGTTTATCCGTCATAGCGAGTTTTAGCTGACCGTTTTTCACGGTACGCTCCGCTCCGGTAGGAAGCGGGAGCGCCATTGCGCATGCATGGCGCGCTTGGCCGCGTACGGTATTGGCTCCGGTTGCGCTGAGCGGGCCGCCAATACCGGAGCGGAACATCGAAAACGGTCAGCTAAAATTCTCTAATATGGTTTACTTTAAAATCCTGCCGGAATAAATATGACCATTGGGACCAGTACAAAAACTGAGAATGAATCTAAAAGGAGAAAAGGCTGGTGCACTTGGAAACGTTTAGCCTCTTATACACCGCTCGTGGTGGGGCGCACCACTGGCTGGCACCGTATGACGTGTTACCTTTTTCTTTTAGCCATAAAAGTTTCAGCCAAATTTAGCTCTCAAGATTGGGAGCACCCTCTAAAAATGCGCATTGTCGGGAAATAGGCGTCGTTCGCCTTTGAAAAGGCACTTTCGAACATGTTGAATTACCTCGCGCTAAAGTTGCGGTGATAAGTATTTTATTACTTCAATTAAAGAAGTAAGCAAAAATCCTTCATTACATTACTGATTTCCACAAGAAAGATTGTACATTAATGTAACTTCGTTACAGTAAAATCATTGCTTCCAAGTGGGCTCGTAAATGGTTGTAGACGTGCACTCACGTTCCACTTCTGTGGTGGAGCAACTCTCATGCGCTTGGCAGGGGAATGTAGCACTGCAGAGAGTGAGGCATCTTTTTTTTCTAGTAGAATAAATTGCCCTCTAGGAATAGAAATGGCGTTCAAATTTTTCCATAGGCACCGTTTTAATACTTGGCTGATCGATCTTTGATGTGCCTAGTCTCCACCAGAGACTGCTTAACAAGCAGGGGGGCACATAAGATGCGTCTGGGAAACTGCATAGATGTCACATTAAACTTTTTGCATTCTGCACGTGCTTACGTTTTCATAACAATTTCAGAGCTCAAGCTTTTAGGGGCCCACTTCTGCGGTTTCGCGGTGCCGTCGTACCTCGATGTGACCGAGCGAACGAAGAGGACACCGAAGGCAGACGACGTAGAGCGAGGAGGCAAGCGCAGGAGGATAGCACGGCGAAAGTGTAAGGGGGAGGGCAGTATTCCGAGGCTGCGAAAGACCTGTGTTGGAAAACCGCGCCTTCGAGTGTCGTGCAGCCCGAAATAGGAGACGCGAAATCAGGCATTTATGAAAGGAAGCCTCTCAAGTTCACCAAAAGCACAGAAGCCCAGCACGCGCTGCGTTCTGCACGTGCGTCGGTCCTTCGTCGTCCTCTTCATTGTGTGGCTCATCCTAACCACGTGGCATTTGCGCGGGAGGTTCGAGCACGGTTTACCGCAACATGCTCGGCGGTGGCGACGCGCTGCGGGATACCGCCACAGTAGCGCGCCGCACCGTGCGTTCGCTGATCGCGTAATCACTTTCTTAGACGCATCAGCTATGCGCCGTGACAGATGAGGCTGCAGTTCGCGCTGCGCTCGAATTTTGCGTTAGGGGGTATCGTAATCGACAGTACATTTTCTTCAAAACATTTTTAACGCTAAAACGTAATCGTTTCGACAGGAAGTTGTAATGTGTTCTCCAATAACAATGATTCCGCAGAGCAAAAGAGACCGCCACCATACACCAGACAGCAACGAATAGGCCCAGGAGGCTTCCTACGATACGGTAAATACGGTAAGGACCTTTCTTTGTCCGGTCTGTTGTACTGAGCACACCACCCGCAACATAAAATTGGTTTTTACTTGCAATCGAAAAATCGAAAAAAAAAACACTGATAACATCAGTTATGAATTCATGTTTGCCTCAAATATGCCTAAAGTTTTCTTTTTGCTAAACAATGTTAATATATATAATAACAGAGTTAATAAACATATTTAATAATTATGAAAGGTTTTGCCTATATGAAAACCTCGTTCAAAAAGCGTTGTAGCTTTTGGGCAGGCGGCTGAATCGAGGGACAGACAGACAGACAGATGGACAGACAGATGGACAGACAGACAGACATGCAGACAGACAGGCAGACAGACAGACAGACAGACAGACAGACAGACAGACAGACAGACAGATGGACAGACCTAAACTGATTAAATATTTACGGACGATCATTCTGATACATGCAGTTTGGTCAGCGCCACCAGCAATACTCCGGTTTTGCAACAAACCGATTTGTAGGGACTAGCCTTATACCCTTCCCTCCTTCTGCTCACTCCCCCATCCCATGACGGTTTATGTCTTCGGCGTACTGTTTTAGGCAAACTAGATGGATATGGGTTTCGCTTCTCTTAGTCATCATCTAGTAGACTGTCAATCATATTGTTACCCCATCATTCAGTCGCTCGTACAGTTAGCGCCGCCGTTTTAAAAACGAAGTAACTCGGGCAGTAATATACCATAGTAAAAACAACGAACATATATGGACCCATATCGTAGAACGCAATATTGTTCGACTACTTTAGGTTGTATGGCTTAGGAAAAATATATAAGAATCCTAGCGTGCATAAGTTCTCAGGCCCTTCTGGACAACGAATTTTGCGTTGAAGAAACAAGCATGCAAGAAATACATATTCGTAACGAGTTCTTGTTGTGATAGTGATCCAAAGCCGTTTGCTTTAATAGTCCTCTAAAGCGGCGAAGTTAAAGAGTACATCGCAAATCTCTGTCGTGTCGGTATGCCCGTTTTGGGATATCCCTGAAAAAACGAAACAGAAACAGAGCAGCACGAAAAGTTCTGGCAACACTTCCTGTCAATTTTACATTTTGGACCTCATCATTGAAAGTATCTTTTTGCATGCCTCATTACCCTTGCAGGACACAATGACGGCTACATGTCAGGGTACCGTTTCCCACAGCCACATCAACAAGGTAAGCTGACTACGGTTCCGAATGAAGGGTACTAAGCTGCTGGAAACAACAACTGTTAATGTTTCATTCGAGGTGCTCATTCAGCGGGTTTGTGGTGAACACTGCTTATTACCAATAGCGCGGAGATTTAGGCGCTTGGTATCGTGTAATGTCACTGTTTAGGGACCTACGATGCACGAAATTAAATTTCGCTCGTTTTACGCTCCGAAGCGACACCTGGTTTATGATTCGTGCCACGCTGGAAGGCGACGAATTTATTTAGACATTCAGGGTATCTTTGTCGTGCGCCCCGGTATAAGCACACAGATATTTTTGTTTTCCGTCTCCATCACTGAAAAACAACCGCGCGTTCACAATAAAGCCGCGCCTCTAAGCTCTGCAGCGCAAGGGCTATGCGACTGAGCCACCACGGTAGGTCATGATGCATCAGAAGCATTGATGAACGATGTAATGACTGAGTCCTGTTACCAAATCATCGCATCCCACGTGTAACTTCAATCGTGCAGAAACATCGTAATGTAAGCTGCATCCGTCGGACTTGCGCAAAGTAATCCTTGTTTTCCTTACACGGCTTAGTTACTGCCATAAAGCTTCAATGCAATACCCGAAAGCCAAGTTTACGAAAATATAAAGCTTGACCCTCATACACCTGGCCTCCTAAGGTTCTTTACTACTAAACACAGATTCATTACTACTAAATACACAGATCGCACCCGTGTCCTCGTGCTCAACAGCGCAAGCCTTAGCCACTGAGTCACCGCGGTGGGGGATTTTCTGAGGGGATTAGTTCTAAAATGTTTGTGCTGAGTGCATACTACCGTTTTAGATAAGCGGAACGAGTAAAGGATATCTGTAATAAGACATGATATATTAACAAATCACCGCGCATTGAGCCCAGAGTGACTACGAAGGGGATGTCCCACACAATGCTAATTACTGGAAGCAACCATTTGTCGTACCGTATTTCAGACGCCATGGGGACGATTCGAACAATTACACATACAGGGTGGTGCGACGATAATTGGAACACTTTAAAATTTTCTCATGAACGAACCACCGCGCCCAAACTTTGCACGAAGGTCGCATTTGTGGTCTATTTTGTTTGACACCATGAACAACGATGGTGCTTACTTGCTCATTCTGAAAGTAAATAAAAACAATTTTTGCCCATGGGAAAATGGCGGCTGGTTTTTACCTGCGAGCCAGCGTAAGTTGATCTTGGAACGACAGCGCCACCTGTGGTATCCACAGCGAAACGCACGTTTGGGATTCAGGGTAGGAATGCGCCAAATGGTGCAGCAGACCATCAGGTAATGCACTTAGGAAGGACGCAAATGAGCGAGCAGGCGATCAGAAAACCCGCTTTCACATTTTCTGATCGTGCCCACATACCACCCGCCTCCACCTCATCTTCCCCACCCAACAACCTTCCCTCTGCGCTTACTGTCCCCAGCCTGGCACCCTCTACCACATCATATGGGAGTGCCAACGAACTGCAGACTTGCCCCCCCTTTACAACCCGACCGTCGAGCAGTGGAGGGCTTCCCTGGCCAGCCCGGACCCGGATATCCAGCTTAAGTTGGTGACCCTAGCAAGGACGGCCAACCGAAGTCAAAGCATCCCGGACTAGGGACGCCTTCTACGGAGCGAGGCCCGCACATCAGCCTCTGCTGGAGAAATAAAAATAATTTTCCCTCTCTCTCTCTCTGCTACACCATTTGGCTCCTTCCTACTGTGAACCCCAAACATGCGTTTCGCTCTGCATAGCCCAGGTGGCACCGTCATTCCAAGATCAACTTGCGCTGGCTGGCACGTCCAAATCAACCACCATTTTCCTTTAGGCGAAAACCGTTTTTATTTATTTGAAGTATAAACAAGTAAGTACCATCGTTGTTCCCGGTGTCAAACAAAAATAGACAACACAATGCGACCTTCGTGTGAAGGTTGAGCGCAAAAAAAGTGGCGGTTCGTTCAGGAAAAATTTTTAAACTGTTCCAATTATCGTCGCCCCACCGTGTACTGTATACGTGGAATCTAATATACACGTCTTTGCATTCGGTAGTTAATCTTAGTTAATCTTTTAATACTGAAAAAGTGTTATGTATATAATCCCCTTCGCTAAAGCTGCTCTTAATATTGTAGAAAACTCCTGATAGCTAAACAAACTTCCTGTTACAGAATCGTTTCGTGAAATATTATGGGGACCAAATGCAGTTCAATAGGCATTGTGAGGACGAGTTTGAGAGAACACGCGTAAGCAATGTGTTTCTGATGCGGTCGTCTGAAACATCTAAAACTAAAATATGCTCGATTAGCTAACTAAAGGATCGCTGTGAGGACAGTGCACCTTTAAGCCCTGACATGATTCAAGGGTAAACGTGGGAAGAGCAAACGCGAGGGGCCTGAGGATGCTGCGAGACCTACGGCGCTAGCGTGCACATGTAGCAGAACATGGCCAACATAACTTACTCCAGTCCCGAATCCCTTCCGCACGTTATATCAGCACCCTTCATACCGCGCGTGATGTGAGCTTTAGTCGGCTCTCATAGAAGCCACTGAAATGTGAGTGCGTGCGCCCAACGATTGCAGTTCCTTTTATCGCAATCATAAGCATGAGCAGCCTGTGCAAGCTGGCAGAACAATTTATCACTGTGCTTTTTGTAAATGTTTGCACCGCACACCAAACTTGTAGAGTAATTAGCCTATGGCCTGGATTAGGAAAAGGGGCAACATTTTATATACCGATATGGTTCTGTAAGTAATGCTTGCACAGTATTTCGGGAAAAGCTGCCCCGATAGCCTAAAAAAACGCGTCAAGCCTAGGCCCTCTTCTGTCCTTGCCATCTTGGTCAGCAACGTGGTGTCTAAGCGGACTGAGGCGCGTAATGAAGTCTATGCCTCCTGTCCTAACCTAGCTAATGGTGCTCCTAGAGTTCATCTGTATTGCCCAAGGGGAGCTATAGGGAGAAAGACTAGGAGCGGATAGTGTTCCTGAATAAGGATACGCATCACGATGCGCAAATTGAGGCGTCCCTGTTCCAGTCCATGGAAAGCTGGTGATTTAAGAGGCCCGGTGGAAAGTAGCTCATAAATGGGAAAAAAATAATGAAAAAAAAAAAAACAAGACACGCCACAGCCCTGTTTTCGTGTCCCCCGTTCGTGCCCTCTGAGGCTGTTGGCGTCTCCTGTCATCGTCGTCGCAATCGTCGTCTCATGTAGTCACGTTACTAAAAACCGGAAAACTCGTTTACACCTCGCGTTAGAACGCAACGCGTACTAAAAAAAGCACCGGGACACTCGTTTGCGCCTCGCCTGGAACGCTCTGTGCTTCAAATACAAGAGACTTTTACAGCAAAGCTGTATACCTCTACCCCCGACGGTTTCATCTCCGTTGGGAAAAACACCACGGCGTCAAGAATAGACTTATAGACTGCATGCCTCACGCCTCTCTAGGTTTCACGTTCGTAAAGATGGCCCGGGATTTTTTTGTCACTGTTTGAGCTACTTTCAACTAGCACATATTAAAGTCGAGGTAACAGGATTTGCTTTTCTCGGAAGCGATCACAAGGCCACATACTCTCACACTGGTTTCTCAGCATTTAAACATAAACCAAGAGTGTGTGCGTAATCGAAGAGAGAGACAGAGAGAAGAGCAAACGGAAAGGCCGAGGGGTTATCCAGGGTTTAGAGCCCGGATTGCTACTCGACACTGGTGAAGGGGTGTGCAGCGGATGAAAGAGAGGGCAGGCGAAAAAGAGTGGAAAAGAGCAGTGCCGCTCACACATTTTAGTCCCTTTGTGGGCACTATAGTCTTTCAGCTACGCCTTAGTCCTTCATAAAACTCAAAAGGGCTTTTGTTGCCTTCTGCGAAGTCGATTGTTGGGGTCGGCATCCTAGAATAGTCTCTACCTAGAACGGTGGATTGTCCAATCGAAACGATGTGAGAGAACAAGGACGACACATTTATTCTATAGGTGTATTTTCGTTACCAATTACAGTTTATTCGGCGACAGAACAAATGGTGACAAGAAGCCAAAAAAATAAGCCTTCTTTCAGAAACAGACCCACTAGTTCTCCTCAGTGACACTCCAGGCAAATATGCGAAAAGAAAGAGAGAACGCGAATTTGCCATTCACATTATTGGTTCTTCAGGGTATGCTTTGTTCTTATGCAGTGTTTCATTTTTGTGCATATTAAGGTGGAGTGCAGCATCCAAGTTTCCGGCTCTACAAATTTGGAGTGCCGATGAAACAAGGTAAGTAGCCATTGGCGGACTATTTCATGGGCAATGTTGTTGATTAAGTTTAACAGGCCGTCATCATTTCAGGAATGATGACGGCCTTCGCATTCTCACTTTGCTCCATGAGAAAATCCAGAAAACACTGGAGGACTTGCCTCACGTTTTCTTACGAAATCAATTTGTGGCGTTGTAGTCAAAAGATCGGGGGGAAAGCCCCGGAGCTGATCACTGGTTTCCGTTAGTCTTACCATTCTTGTCAGTCAGAACTCCACGTGCGCAAATCTCGCGGCCGCGTATCGGTGAAGGACTGTAGGGCTGGTGGACGTCTTGTTTAATTGTTATTTAATTATTATTCTTTATGTTAAGGGTACGTTATATTGAGGCGGGTCGTGTATTGCAATATAGCCCGGCATCCCTCACGATCAGCATTAGTAAAGACAATAAACCCAGAATTTTTACCAAAAATTTGCCATCCTCATTTACACCGATGGTAAAAAAGCGTGGCTGTTTTCTGAAATAGTGTTCTGAATGGTGCACGAAAAATTCCTTGGGACACTTAGGTATGCTTACATGGTCTGAAGGCAAAAGCCTGGTACACTTATTGACCTGTATCGGAGTCTCTTTATTGGCTCTCGTTTCTTTTTTTTTTTTTTTTTTTCTGGTGCGCATTATATCGACCGCCTGTTTTAAAGCGGAGCTTTCAGCCTCTCAATGATGTCGTCTGCAGTCAACCGAAAACGTACAGCCAGAAACCCAAGTTCCTCTCACGATAATGATGGTCGTGGGGGAAATGAAGAAGAATTTAAACGCTTCCCTACTTGGAATGGAACCTGGGTCCGTCACGTTAAGAAGCCGGCGTCTATCGGATTGCGCCATTACCGCATGGTCGAAGAAGTTCGGATTTGGAGAAAGGTGCGTCGACGTGCAAAAATAGACATAAAATGCACCCCCGGTTTAACGAGGACGATGGTTGAACGCTACGTGAAGCCATGGGATGCCCGTATCAGTGAAGCACTCGAGAGCAAAATCTCAGTCCAGTAAACCGTCGCGATAAGAAATACCTTACGTGTATGGCAAGGTGGTGTGACGTCGGTCCGCTCGCTTCTGGGTTGATTCCTTTGCTGTTGGACTTGCCTTTGGAAAGCTTCCTGCTCCACCATCGTTTTCCTTTAGATAGAGAAGTAGGGTGGTTTAATTTTTCGTCTTACGGCGTGTTTTTGTCTCGTGCGGCTCTTTGTTTGCTTTTGGTTTTTTTCTTTTACTGCGCAAAAAAAAAAAAAAAAACGCTAGCCACAAAACTGGCAGACGCCACAGCTTCCCTGGAAGCAAGGGTTCCGCACCACTGATATCCACATGCTCTACTTACATTCCGTCACGTTAAGGTGTTCACGACATGCACTATTCTACAACTTCTGCGTTTCCAATAGACTGTTTTTTTTTAATTTTGGGAAGCAGGCACATTGACTCCTCAAAGCTCGCCATTCCTTACCAATCCCTCAAAGGGGTACGCCCTTGAAGAAAGTAACAACAACTTTTGCTCTACGCTTGCAATGGCGAAATAAAGATGAAGATGTGGTAGCGCATTGGGCTGGTGCAGTGGAGGTCTAAGTTAAAATGTAATTCGTATCACGCATGGGATTTTAATTTGCTCTTTACAACGGCAGGCATTTTCTTAATTGGACCACGACTACTTCAACAACGCATTTCTACAAAACGGGAACCTAGGAATTTTTTCTAAAAATATATACCTTAGAAGTAAAGTCCAGCAGCGTAGAAGAGCTCAGTACTCTCAAGCCTTGAAAGAGCGCCATAACAGACAGGAAGATGCAAAAAGTGGAAACGTTGTTGGAATTATACGCTCTCTTTTTGCAGACTTGCGGTCGTACCCCGCGTCAATGCCTCCCCGGCACGACCAAGATCATCCTTGAGTCAGTGCTCGGCTTAGAGGCAGTCATTGTAGGATCTTTAGTTCTATTCCTGCCACAAGAATATGGCGTCGTTAGGGCATAGATGTACAAAACTGCGACGAAAAGTGCCCCTAATCATGCAAGAAATTTATTTATTTATTTATTTATTTTATTTATTTATACATACTGCAGCCCGATCGGGATATCGCAGGAGTGGGTTGGTACATAGAATGCAAAACAATTTTCTTCACAGAATAATACAGATAAAAACACAACACATTGAAATTCACTTATTCATAAAGTATAGACATAATAGATAATAAGTACAGCAAGACATTGAAATTATGCAAAACTGAGATAATGCAATCAATTTAAATTCTGCAGAAATTTTTTCAAAGGCAATGACCTAATTTTACCTGGTAGTAGATTCCATTTTTCAATTGTTCGCGGGAAGAAGCTGTACTTAAATAGATTAGTTCGTGGATGAAAAGTTGCAAGGTTGGGTTTGTGGCTATTTCTAGTAGATTTAAGTTTATCGGGCGACAAATAGCTGTTCTGTAATGAGTAACGCGGAGTATTCGTAAGAATATGTAAAAGTTTGACATTCCCGTTCACGGCGCTCCGACAGCGGTTGTAATTCTAGTGTAGCAAGGTGGGATGACGGCGAAAAGCTCCGTCATCCCACCTTGCAAGCTCTGTCATCCCACCATCACAATTGTGCTGGTATAGCATGTCATCTTGCCGAAATTGATGTATTTGTTAAAGACGTGGTGATCCCTATCTTGGCTTTGTGGGAAGCTGGGTTACCGGGCAGAAGATAACACTTATAGCTATCTCCATCACACTTATCGCTAATCTTATCGCGAGGAGGTAACACTTATCGCTATATCCATCTGCCGTGCACGTTTGATTTCGTACTGCCTGCGGGTGCAACAGCTGCCTCCAGAAGTTCGAGCATTGTGCGGTTTCTTGCCGCCGTCCAAGGAACATGGAACCAGGATCTGCAAAATCCTTCATGCCGAGTATCAGAAGCAAGATCGGTTCTACAGGGACTGTCTACATGCAGTGGTGTTCTCACAGCCCGGCAGCCCCTACAGTAAGAAGAAAAAAGTGAACTGAATGGTGTCGCCTGGTGGACAGTACGGTGGAAGTGCTATGGAAGCCCCTCCTGGGACTTTAAAAAAACACTCTCTCTCCAGTCTTCGTTACTTTTCTGCGCCATTGAAGTACAGCAGAAGATCAATGCCTGACTGAAGCCCCTCCTGGGCCTTTAAAATTATCAACCGTTCCACGTCGGTTACCACCGCTGCGGCTTTGCTGCTGCCCTTGACGAGGGACGCATCCAGGTACAGGACTCCCTCCATTCGCTGCATTTTGGAATTAATCGCCTGAGCTCCGGCTTCTCTCCTGCCATTATTTTCCCCGGCGTCATGTTCCGGGGTAAGGGCTTGGTGGTGATTGTCATCTATTCAGTTGGGATGGACCTCTTGATTGTTGCTCTCTCCTTACGCCACCCTATCTTATCCAGCACCGTGCGGCCATGATTTGTCTGGCGCCGGTGAAGTGACTGGTCAGACAGGTGGGCTTCTATGAGTTCGTCGAGTGTGTTGTGTGCCCCCATGGCTTGAAGACGCTGGGTCGACGAATAAATGGGTAGGCCAAGGGCTTGCTTGGTGGCCTTTCTGGTGATGGTATCGAGTGTTTTCTTTTGCGTCTTGTTTAAATTGAGATACGTGGCCGAATAGGTTATCCCGGATGTAATGAATGCCTGCACCAGTCTGAGGGCGTTGTCTTCCTTCAGTCCTCTGTATCAAGTTGAAACCCTTCTCAACATGGCTGGGATCTTCTCCGCGCTGGTCTTGATCTTGTCGACGGCGGTGTGTGCTTTGCCATTGTCTTGTATTAGGAGACTGAGGATTCTGCATATGTCCGTCGGCTTGACTTTGCTGCCGTCAATTTGGATGCGTATGTCTGGTGGGGGC
Source organism: Haemaphysalis longicornis (assembly GCF_048455015.1). Classification (NCBI taxonomy): domain Eukaryota; kingdom Metazoa; phylum Arthropoda; class Arachnida; order Ixodida; family Ixodidae; genus Haemaphysalis; species Haemaphysalis longicornis. The sequence goes on from NW_027526361.1 coordinate 87,203,458, forward strand.
TACTTGCGGGGCTTCCCTGGTTGGATTACGAGGAGTTCCGACTTCTGTGGCGCGAAACTGAGTCCACAGGTATTCGCGTACTCGTGCACTGTGAGTGCTGGCGCCTGAAGTGTGTCCTCCATCCAGCCGTCGGAACCCGCTCGCTCCGTTTATATGTAACACCGTTCCCGTAGACCATGTGTCCGATGGATTCCTTCGATTTGGTCTAGCAAACGTGGCAGCGGCAGTAAGGCCAGATTGAACAGGAGTGGTGATAACACTGCTCCTGCGGGATGCCCCGCTCCCCAAATTCAATCGGCTCCGATCGCTCTTCACCCACTGAGATTGGTGCCTTACGGGAGGACAGAAAGTCTTTGACATATCCAAAAGTGCGCTGCCCGCGCCTCGTCTCATTGAGGTTAGTGAGTATACTAGCATGAGTAACATTGTCGAATGCCTCTTTGAGGTCTAGGGCGAGGATTGACCTGGGGCTGTTTCGCGTAGCTCTTTTGATTACCAGCTCTTGAAGCTTTCGCATGAAGTCCTGTGTTGACAGGTGCTTGCGGAACCCAAACATCGTCTTTGGAAGTTGGTCGGTGACCTCACGGTGCTCCTGAAGGCGACGCAGAACCATACGCTCCCTCAGCTTGCCAACACAGGAGGTCAGCGATATTGGCATCGTGTTTTCTGAATCGCACCTCAGCCTCTTTCCACTACGGCGGGAGTTGTGAGGTTTCCGAAGCCTTATTTATGTGTTCGAGCAGGGATTGTGCCGTTCTACCGCTCGTGTTGGCGAGCAACCTGTAGGTGATGGCGTCTCTTCCCGGAGCGCTTTTCTTATTGCTCTCGTCAATTGCTGTCCACAACTCAGAGATCGTGAACGGCCTGTCCAGGTCTTCATTGCTGGGTCCTGTGTATTCTCGCGGGGTCGGGTGTTGCTCGCGCTCCGTTTGAAGATAGTGGTCTTCTAGGGCATTCATAAGCCGGTCGCCGTCTCCGTCGTACGTGTTTAGAACCTTCGTCAGCAACCGGTTGTTTGCTGTCTTGCTGCCTGCGGGGTCTATGAGGTGCCTCAGCAGTTGCCATGTCTTGCCCACGGACAACTGCCCCTGAAGGCCGTCGCATACCTGCAGCCAGTTCTCTTTGCTGAGCTTAGCCACGTACTCCAAAATTTCGTTGTTAAGCTCGGTTATGCGACGCGCGAGCTTCCTGTTGCGTCTTTGACTCTTCGAGCGCTTCGTGAGCGAATGCCGGGCCACCCACATGTGAGCCAGCCTGCTGTCGGCGAAAGGTACCTTAGTTTAACTTGCAATTTTTTGGTTGAATTTGTCGAGGTTCTTCTTCTGCTTATCGGCCCCTTGCGGCCCCCCTTCGTACGCGCCTTCGCCGTCTTGTTGTGTGTATGAACGCATCTTATCCCAGTCCATTATGCAAGCTGTTCCCAGCTTGGACCGGAAGTCTGGCCCCGTATGGTGAGTGTGATGATGGTGCGGTCAGAGCCCAAGTCCTCGTCCTCACACTTCCACGAGATATCCAGCATTCCGCTGAGCCATGGCATATCCAGTGTTGTATCTCTGAAGATGCTGTTGCCTCTTCTCGTGGGTACCCCGGGTTTGCTGATTAGAAAAACGTCCAGGTCTTCCATAGTCTTGACCAAAGCCTTTCCCCTTTTGGATTGAAATTTGTATCCCCATAGGCCGTGCGGCGCGTTGAAATCGCCCAAAATCAGGAGTGGCCTGTTCCCGGTCAATTTCTTCGCGTCCATCACAACTCGATCGAATTCATAGTGTCATTGCGAAGGTCTGCAGTAGACGGTCATGACGAAAATATTGCTTTTACTGCCGATTTCCATTGCGTGTATTTCCACCAACGTGTGCTCACACCTGCTTCTGCAGTAAGATGTTGAGTAGCTGCTATGTGATTCTCCAATAGGATCACCGTACCCATTTTGGTTGGGTCGGTGTACGTAACGTATCCCGGAATTTTTGGGGCTCCTCTTGTCTCTTGTAAAGCAAGAATGACCGGCCTAGTTCCAACCTGATTCATGTAAAGTGCCCATTCCGTGTCTTCGTATCTAATTCCTCCGCAGTTCCATTGAAAAATGGCCGTGAGCGCTTTGCGGTCCATTTTCATATTCCTTCTATTGTTACTTGGGGTCATTGTCCTCGTTGGCGGATGTCTCTAGTCGTCCCCTTCTCTTTGAGAAGGCCTCCTTGATCCTACTCATCCGTTCCTTCTTTAACGATGTGGATTTCATTCTGATCTCGATGGCCGCCACTCGTGCCGCATACTTCTCGTGTTTATTCTAGAGCGTGTTAAGTCGATCTTCCATGCGTTTCAGCACCGCTGGAATGATCGTTTCACCATACGTTAGTTGCTGCTGTTCCTCAACAGGTGGCTGCGTAGACGTTTCACTAGTCTGAGCCTCTTCAGCCTCTATGGCTTCCTGCTTCTGCGGTGCCTGTGTTTTGCCAGGAGTCGGAGGGGGTGAACTCCTACGGGGCATTTTCCGCGGGGCCTCCGCCTCTGCGTTTGTTTCTGCCTCTTCGTTTACCGTCCTCTGGTCTGCCTTTGCAACTAATTGATCTATTTTGCTCATGATCCCCTTTATTTGGGCGTTTTGTTCTAATATCTGTGCGTTCTGCTTCCTTGTCGGCGTCCTTGATCTCGAACCGTCGTTTCGTTAGGTTCCGCCTGCAGGACCTATACGCTCACGGCTTCGTCATCGTTCTTGCCGTCTCTGCTGCTTCCTTTCCCATCGTCGTGGCCGGACGAAGACAGGAGTCTTGAAACGCGCTTTACACGTTCTGTCCGCTGTGATGTGGCTGCCGCCGCAAAGGCCGCACTTGGGCTAACACGCGTGATCTTCGGTGGGCTTGGCGGTTACGCACCCTCTACAGATTTTGTTGTTAGGGTCTGGGCACACATCCATTCTATGCTCCAAGGGGCCGCAGGTTTGAGATGCTTCAATCTGCTTTCTATATAATGTGCGCTGCGTAAGGAGATTGCCGTGCCTGACATATCTTGGGACTTTCTTTCCGGCAAACGCGATGACCACCGACCGAGATCGCCCGATGTGATTTGCTTGTAATGCCTTTGGGTTAGTGTCCTGCACGACTCGCTCTTGGACGTCCACGGCCGTGTCCTCGAGAGGAACGCCCCGAATCACGCCTTTAACGGTTCCATACGGTGCGACCTCATATGTACTGACCTCATATGCAGTTCCTCTGACCTCGATGCGCTCAACCGCCGCATAACGGTCAGCGTTCTCCCGCCGGGGGGTGCTTATTACGAGAATGTACTGGTGCCCATTGGGGCAGACGACGTCCTCTCTTGCTTCTTGTGCTGGGACTTGCACTGCCGCCGCCAGAGCTCGAATTAATTCTACTCTAGTCACTTCACTAACGCAGAGCCCGCCACGTGGTCGGACGACGATCTTCATGTCGTCTCGCGGAAGCTCCGGCATCCGTGACTTTTTCAGTAGCCTCCTCTTGTGAATAGGGGAGTGCTTTGTACGCTCCGCTCCGTCCACGCCCGTCCATGGGCTGCATCTGTTGTCTCCGATGACGTCAGGCGTGGCCTTCACCGCCTCACCTTCGGTGCTGGGCGGCACCGCCGATTTCTTCAACTTCTCCCCGGCCGTCTTCAAGCCGTTGGCTCGCGTCCATAACGCCGGGTACTTGCTCCCCGTCGACTTCTATGTACATGGCCGAAGCCATCTCTTCCGACAGCTGAGTTGCTCCCGCTGTCGCTATCGGTGTCCGCCCAGGACCCACTTCGACCCCGGCGTGGCCGCATTCGAGGTTAGGGTTAGCGCGGTGGCGGCAGCCGATTTAACTCAAAGTCCTCTAGAATGCAAATCCGAGATCTCCCACCTGTTACATGAGTGTCCCATGTTCGGGAAGGCTTCACGGAGCTTTTGGTGAAAGGATCCCGTCAATTAGGAAGAAATAATCACCGTGGTAACAGTCGAAAGATGAAGCGAGGTAAACATGCGTCTGCACTCCTCGCCCCCTGGTGGCGAAGCCCTGGGGCTCCCACATTTTCCCGACCGCCTGTGCCGACAAGCACTCTTGATATTAATCTCCATACCAGTGGTATACAGATACAGTGTTGCACAGCGCCCGACCGTATGGGCAGCGACCACTTTCCCATCTTCATTAACGCTGCTGGCTTTCAACATCGATAAGTGAAAATTGCCCACGTTGTCAATTGGGACCGGTATAGAGAGGAGCCGAGCGTCGTATCAGACGACCTGTTCAAGAATATATCAGAGTAAAGAAAAGGCAACAACCGTCTGTAAGCTCCCATGCCCCTTCCCAGCGCCAGATTTGAAGTTGAAAAACCTGTGTGCCGCCAGGTGAAGAGCCTACCGGCAGCTTAAGCGAATAAAGGGTGATCCAACACTGACCACCGCCTACAACAGACTAAACTCCGCTATCCGGCGCTACACAATCAAATTAAGGCGATTCCAAAGGGCTGCGTTTTGCTGTTCCTTAAGCATATTTACACCAGTGCCTCGAATTTGAAGCATCGTGAACTCTTTGTCGGAAAGTCACATTCTATAAGGCCGTTTGCGGCCTCGGCATTATGGAAGGATGTGACGACCTCCCAATTGGCGGAGGAATTGGCGGACGCGTACACTTCGTCTACGTACACTTCGCCGTTAGCCTCCTTGTCTGTTAAGGTTTCCGCCTATTAGTGGAACGACTTCAGACAACAGTCGTCAAACATTTCAAGTCCTTCTGAGATCCCTATCATCAGCCTTGCATCACAAAGGGACTTACGAGATTCGAGGCAACATTGCTGTACCGCATCCGAACGAGCTCTGCGAAGATCTCAGCATGGTTATTCAAGGTGGGATTCATGCGATCGCCTCTATGTTCGTCATGTGCAATGATAGAGGATGTACACCACTATGTAATGTGTTTCCCAGCGCATGATGTCGAGCGGACTGCAATTTTCTCAGAAATTCGAACGTTGGGAGCCCACACAACACCCTGGACCACATCGTTTTCGCAAGGGGTCATTGGATGCTGCGCGGAGACGTGTCGCACCTTCTACTAAGCTTTTCTTCACGAAATGCAACTGGCGAATTCGTGGTGAAAGGACCCTAACATAGACTAATTACGAGGAGCTCGGGCGGAGCAATTGCCGGCATATTCAGCTAGGGTAACCCCCTCCTAATCCCACACAACAACCACCACCACCACATCTACCCTCCTCATTACACACAGATCGGGTAACAAAAATCAGTTCGTTATACCCGTTTTTCGCTATATCTGAACACAATATACATATATACAAATGGTTACGGGGAAGGAAGATTTGTTTTTATAGCCGGTATTTCGTTAAAACTGGGTTCGCTATAAGTGAGCTACACTGTAATACCTAATCACAACCAAGGAATTTCCCTGTAGTGCTTAATTTGGTCATTAAAATGTATTCCTGTATGGCCGGCTCCGAAACCTTGCTTCGATGTAATTTTCTACTCTGTTTGCAAGGAACTAGAGAACCGAAGAACCGAAGTGAGCTACACTGTAATACCTAATCACAGCCAAGGAATTTCCCTGTAGTGCTTCATTTCGTCATTAAAAGGTATTTATTTATTTATTTATTTATTCAGGTTACCCCTAAAGGCCATCTAGAAGAGGGTATTACATAGGGGGGGGGGGGGGCAATACCACATGGTGTGTAAACTACAACCACAAAAACAGGAAAAAAAAACAGAAAAAAGCAGTACAACAAGATACAATGCAACGTAACAACTGCAACAAAACGCAAACCATGAATACGGGCAGTAATTGCATGGCGTTATCAATAGTTAAAAAAAGAGAAACAAAAACAGAATAACAAAAGCAAAAAAAAATAATTAGTTGGTCAGCGTAGCGCGCATGAGCTCTAAAAACTTAGCCGAGTCTTTCTCGGTGGCAATGTGTGCGGGTAAACTGTTCCACTCAATAATAGTGCGCGGGATGAACGACTGAACGAAACGAAGTGTGCGAGATAGGGGGCGCTTAACTTTGTTAGGATGATCACGGCGTGGAAAGATGGAACAGGGGGGTTCAAAGAAACGGTCATGTAATGACGGGTGATTGTAAAGTTTGTGGAAAAGTGATAAGCGCGCATATTTCCGACGAAGGGCCAAATCCTCTAGCTCAGCACGGTTTTTTAAGTTAGTGACGCTGGAATAAGAAGAATAATCTGAGTAAATGAAACGAGACGAGCAGCCTGTATGGCCGGCTCAGAAACTTTGCTTCGATGTAATTTTCTACTCTGTTTGTAAGGAACTAGAGAAACGAAGGACAGGAGCGGTTCGAAGTCAGTGGGAGGGGCATTCGTCCTGCAGGGGTCCTAAATAGGCGTTGTTATCGATGATGATGATGTAAGAAGTGAATTGGGGGACTACAAGTAGAGAATTCAGTGGAAATTACTGGATGTTATCTGGCTAGCCTAGAGCAAATGTCCCAGTCTTGCTATTAGTTCTATTGCAATTAAAGTGCCATGAAGTCGAAATACGCCGAGGGTACCTATATATACTAGCCGGGAAACGTGCATAAGCTTAATACATTTTCTTATATTAAACGATATAAATGTGTAAATAAATGCCCGTGTTTAGGAAGCTAAAAACGCTAATATTTGAAAGAAAGCAATAAAAATATGATTTCGCCATCGTTGATCAAGTTAGACAGGACCCCATTCGTGTGCCGTAAACTTCATAAATTACGACATTCGTAAAAGAAGGACCTCATAAGTACACCTCATGTCGAAACCAGAGCAAAAGGAAAGCTTGTAGGGCCGAACGTGTGAAAGTATATTTGAACGACAAGCACGTCCCATCTGCTTGTCCAATGCTGATGTCGATGACGTGGAAATGCAGTGAAACGTGGAATTTTTCATTACTGCACCTGAAGAGATCCCGCAGTGTGCCTTATTTTGAATCAGTGGACTGAAATGCCGCAGCACAAAACATCACAGCTCATTTAACATAGCGAGCAACAATCCGCATTTTGCGTAGTAGAGAATGTGACTTCGATAAATGTCAGCTTACTACACATCCACTTGGGAATTTGTTTTGTTTTGGACCCAGAGCATGTATTTAAATGCTCAAGAAGGGATTTCTCAGTATGATTTGATCGGTGTTCACTGGTCCACTTTGCTGCGCACTAAGTACCCGATCCTGCAAACCAAAGCTTGCAGCATTCAATTTGTGCAGCGTGACCATTTCAGGTAGCTCACGTTTTTTCCCGCTAAAACCAAGCAAAGAAAAATTGTTCTAACGATGAGGGGTTCTAGCTACCGGTCACCTTACTTGCGTTTTAGCCCTAGATGGGCTGAAGATTGAATGGAATATGACTAAAAGCAGAAATGCGGTAAGATTCAATGCAGAAATACGGTATGCGGTACCAATTTTGAGTAGAGAGACACAAAATCGCCGCATAATATGCTTCGTGGATACATAATAGATAAACCACTGCTTAAATGGACAGAACTGATTTTTGTGGAGCAGTATATGATCTGTATTGCAATTTGAATGAAACAACTTGAACCGAAACGACTTTTCTAATAGTTGGGCCCCAGAACGTTTGAAAGCGCAATTTTTACTTCTACGCATGCAACCAAAGGGAATGCTGGCAGTCATTACAAGGATCCGTGCGGCAAACTACTTTTCACTGCACGTGAGATTAAAAGAGAACTTGCCTCCCAGCTTAAACAATAGTAAAATGAAGTCTTTTCTGTTCCTCAATGCGTTTTTTATACACGCGCTGAAACCGAGGGATATTTTACATAGGTGGTAATCATTGAAAAGTTTAGCGGTCAATTTCTTCGCTTGGCAACACCCGAAACGCCCATGGACAGGGCCGCTGCGCTACGCACATGGCGCGGCTTGCGTCACTGCGCCCGCACGCAGATTAAAAAAGAAAACACCGGCGTGCGTCGTCTGCTCCGTTTCAACCCGATTCTCAACGGTGGTGTCAACAGAGATGTTACAAATCCCACTCACCTTGGACTGGAGGCATTACTTTACGTTCTGTGGGGCAGAGTTTGGAATGCCACCAGAAATCATGTGCTTTGGCACGTACAAGTACCGTCAGCCCGCGGATCCCGACGTGGCCCGTGACGGGTCATTCACATGGTTGCCTGCATGCGTGCCTCCCCAGTGAGACAGTGAGACAGTGTCACTTTTAGACACCACGTGTGGGACCAGCTTTCACAATTAGGAAAGCTTAGTGCGAAATTAAATTTATTTCCGCCAATTTATTTGGTAATTTCTTGTGGCTAACTCACTATATAGTACGTTAGCTTTTATACGAGCTAGAGAACATGAACTGCACAAAAATTGGTTGCCTGTCCCTTAAGCACCTCAAAAGACACTATCTGATGCGATGGCATTTTCTAAGGCGTAAGTAAAATTTTTGTAAATGCGGACCCCATTCTTTTTATTAGCAAGCGACAGCGTTTGATCACGCCAGCAACAACCTCTTTTGCTAATTAGAATGTTCTAATAAGGAGTTCTTATGATAGTTGGCGAATACGCGGTAATTATTCAGATAAAGGAATGCGTTCTTGTATTTTGTTGTTCGCCTAGGCACGCAACAACAAAACTGAACGTTGATCAATCATTTGCGTCAGAGTTACGTTGCTGCTTACCAGAAAACCGTGGGTAAAGCTTCAGTGTCTTTTTTGCGGCCCTGCTCTCGTTACGACGCAACATAATTCGCTGTGCGTTAGCACTAAAATTTTCAAAGAGGCGTGCCTGTTATTTAAAATGAATTAATATTATTTTATTGAGAGATGCTTTTGGGGGAAGGGATCGTTATTTGTAGTGTTAACAGCATTACATTGTTGTTTTAGTTACCTTATATATAGGAATAAAAATTTGGCGGAAACTGAAATGAACAAGAAAAATAATAAATTCGGGGCCCATAAGGCAGTACAGAAAAAGTAAGCAAGGCCGAAAATTTTCAGTACATACCTATTTCCGTATTACTACACTCATTTAAGCTAATTTATTTTCAGGTTTAATATGCTTTACCTTCAATGCGGGGTATTCTGGGAGAACAAACATACGGAGTGTGCGCGATGCGGAAAATAGGTCCCAGAGACCAGCCCAAATTGTAGAGCGTCGAAGTGACCTCTTCACGTGATCTCATTAGTGCCGCACATACCCCCAGAAGCTTCTTGAAAACATTTTTTGATATTGTGCTTGCAAATGCAAATCGGTGAAAATGCGTTTCTATGCTGAAAATTTTTCTGTTTACCGGAAGTGTCCGTTATTCACTGGAATTATTTTCCTCGCTTTTTAGGCTTCGAACCCATGATGGCGGAACCGGCTATACTCCAAACGCCACAGCAAATTATGCAGCCTCAACAAATGGCACAGCCAAACCCCCTCCAAGCATTTGAAGAACCGCGTAAGTTCCGGGAGTGGTGTTCCCGTAATTGTTCCACGATTAGAGTGTATATATAGGAAAGTTCTTACGACTTCTTCGGAGTCGGAGCTAAGGTATGATCGCGCACCCTATTACGCTCCTCTCGAGCGAAAAGAAATGACGAATGTTTCACTAATTTCGTTTAGCATTTTAAAAGCTTCGATGATTGAAGAGGCGCTGCCAACAATGCGCATAAGAAAGTGACATTTGTGGTAAGACGACATGTCTGCGCTCTACCTTTGCAGAAAGACTTCGATACTGGTGCATTAGGGACGCGCTTTGCCTGTGCAGCTGTGGGCGACCTCTTACTAGTTAGTTCACGCTGTAGCATTCCAACGTTTTGTGGAGTTGGTGTGTCCAAGGTCGGTATCACGATAGGGATGTTGGTGTTAGTTAGTGTTCACTATCGCGGAAAAAGGGGTCGAACTAAATGTTCGTAATTAGTGGTCCTAATCTAGCACAATATTACCTCTTCAGATTAGTGACGTACTGAGACATGCGCGGTGGCTATCGTGTCTATGGCCCTTGGCTATAAACAGTTCCAAAGCCCGCAGCTACACAATATTAAATACGTGTAGGGGTTTTGGAAACCTTGACTGGGAAAACGTAGGATTCAGGATTAACGGGGCATACGTGAGCAAATTTGAGGATTGCGGATGGCGTAGTCTTGCTGAGTGAGACTGCAGAACACATATAAACAATGCTTGAGGAGCTTCAATCAGAAAGCACGGCAGTGGGGCTAAAATTAAATATGAATAAATCTAAAGTAGTGAGGCATACCATACCAAAAACGTCCTCTTCAGCTTAGGAAACGAAGCGCTAGAAGAAGTAAAAGAATATCACTACTTCAAACAGATGGTTAGTGCTAACCCCAACCACGAGAGAGAAATGTAGGGTAGAATAGGTATGGGTTGGAAAGCTCTCGGCAAGCACATGCAATTAATAAAAAAGTGGGACCCCCCTGATACGTCCCCCGAACTTACGATATTCCGCTTCTACGACGGATCACCATGGTCCCAGCAAACATCCCATAGAAACAATGCATTAAAAACCCCAAAGATATGACGCTCTGGTGCACGTGGTCCGCTGACGCGGATAAATCGGCGTTTTTCTCATCTTTTTTACCACTTCGGCACCTACCGGAAGGAAAGTGCATGTTACGCCCGCAGAAAGAAATAGAAAATAGTGAAAAAAATGTGCCTGCCACAGCACCTTTTGGCCTGGGCGGAGATATAAAAGGCACAAACAAGAATGAAAGTGAATTTAATTTTGACGTGGGCGCCCGCGGATCTCGGGCTCGGTGTCCAGACAGTTTATTCAAGGATTTCAGGCGGCCTTTGCAATACGATCCCGAGGGAATATATGCGCACAGGCAGCCACGAAGAACCAAGACAGAATAGTGGAATTTCTAGGAAGCAAAATAATAAAGGTACCTAACCCTCTTGCTGGTCCGATAGAATGGAAAGTGCCCATGGCAATAATGTTTTAGTGCGGAAGTCCCGATATAAATGAGCGCTCTCTTTAAAGAGACCCTGCAACACTTTTTTCAACTTTTTTTGTAAGCTTTTTTTCAAAGTGTACACCCAACACATGTAGTACTTAGATTAGGGGGTCGCAAAGTGCCTCAGCCAAAAATTACTGCTGTATGCCCATCAGATAACTTGTAAACTCGCTCAAAACATTTTTCTCTCTTTCCAGGTCTTGACGTTTTTCGACGGCTCAAATTACGTCACTAAGGACATGTAGCGGCTATTGGCCGGTTTTCCATCAGTTGCAGCAATGAACGCTTTCCGATAGCAACTGAAAAAAAAAGGCCACGAAAAAGAAGCAAAAATGGAAGGCGTATCTGGTGCGATGAGCAAATCATGCAGGGCCGCTCCGTGCTCGTGATAACTACAGCTTTCGCAGTGCGACGCGAATGAACGAGTGAAAGCGCTTATCGAAAGTGTTCCAGGGTCCAGTTAATGACACTAAGACAGTTAGCATTTATGATTTCTAGTTTTTAAACGAGTCAGCTTTAAAATGCTTCTTTTTTACCATGGCGTCGATATACTGTGGAAGCAGTATTTTATCGCACCCTTGTCGATGCGTTCCTTTTCATGCGCACTAGGGGCATTTTTTTACCTGAACTGGTGAACAGTAGTGCAGTGTCGTGCAGACCAGTGCAGAGTGCTACTGGGGATATATCAATTAGTAAAAAAATGTACATATGCTGCACTGCTTGCACCAGTGCAGCTAGTTCAGATAAAAAAAAATGCCTCTACTGAGTTTTTTTCTTAGATGCTTCTTTTGATTTTTCAGTTCCTGAATGGCAGCAGGAAGGTGGTGGTTCCGATCAGCTATCTTGGCCGGATTACGACTTCGAAACAAAGCGTGGGTTTCAGTCTTTGCCTTGTTTTATTTTCCAGCATGTATGCTTGAGTCACAGTGGTCATAATCTGAAAAGCTATAATAAGGCCCATACACCAACTCGCTTCATTTTGCACAACCCAAAAAAGAAGAAAACAAAAATCAGGGAACCTTGCTTGTGTTGATTGTCGTATGTTCCATTGGCTATTGATTGCTTCCGAGGCTTAAGGGGCACTCACCTGATGACATTCGTACGGGACGTTACTAATCCATGATCCACTAGGCTTAAAAACATCGTGTACCGATAAGAAAGGATTTAGAAATTCATAAAAATGGTCCTAACAGCCTAGTTTGTTTCATTTGGGAATACACCACTTCTTTAGTGATATAAAAAATAATCCAGAAATCTATTTTGGTTTATCCACCTTTCGCTAGATGGCACCAGGTGTCTAATAAGAGTTATTTTTAACGTGAAAGCGTTATTAAGCTCCTTTTTCGATTTTCCCGTGGCTGCTAGCCGTCCGCTATCAGCCGTGCTCATCAAACGTCCGCGTAAAATTCATCGCTATCACCCGGAAGCTACAACTGAGGAAGACAGATGAGAGGGCTCACGTGAATCTGGAAATTGGCGCAGCGGCAACTGAAGTGTGGAAAGGAGGACAATGACACCATGGCGGAGACAAATGAAAGAATACCAATTTTGAGCAGGTGCCGCGCCTGCGCAGTGAAATATGATTATATGGCGATGGTAGTAGGCGAAAAATCCCAATTTGCGGTAATATACTTGCCGAAACTACACCTGGTCTATTAGGTGCGTCGTAGTTAAGGGCTCCGGGTTAATATAGACCGCCTCGACATCTTTAACGTGCGCCGTAATCTCGATGCACGGGCGTTTTTGTATTGTGTTTCCATCAGAAAACGGCCGCCGGGGCCGGGAATCGAACCTGCGCCCTTGGGCTCAGCAGTGCGACGCCTTACCCAATGAGGCACCGCGGCGTGTTTTGGACAGGAACTGATGTCAGCCCCAGTGTTAGCCCCAACACTGGGTCACCTAACTAAAACAGGGGGCAAAAGATTAACGCCAGTACCTCAAGAAACAACGAAGGCATAGATGATGAGCAGAAACAAACTAAAATAAAAGGCGGTTATAGTGTCTAATTACACGAATTTTTACTACTTTTCGATACTACCGCATTTCTTTCCCCGCCTCAAGCTCCGTGTAGAAATCGACAATCGACAGATGGCCCCTTATGGCCAGGTTATAAATCACCCTTAAGATAGGCACGGATGTCCTCACGGAGAGCAGTCGCGTAAAAAAATTACACCATCTTCCCGTGGGGAACCCTGACGAGGATGCGAAGCATCGTGGTGGTTCCGTGTGGTTCCATTGTGCTGCCGTTATGTTGAGTGATCTGGTTTTTACTAGCACCAGAGGGAATTCCGCGTCCGGGTCCACACCGGTGGCAAAGGCACGCAAGTGCTGTTGTGTTACGGTGAGTAGGCGGTGGTTCTCGAGGCGCCGAAACTAGTCCATCATGTTCTTGTCGATGTTGTCTCTGTGGTAGAATCGGTAGTCTCTGTCAGCTATGGTGAGGTAAAGGTTGTTGACATTGGTGCACCGGCTGAGAGCAATGTACACGCCCTCCTCTTCGCAGCTTTGTCTTCTCGTTCTTCTTCTTCTTCGGCGGTTCTCCTAGGGGAAGAGGACGACGGTGGTTGAACGCGAACCTATCTCGTGATGGATTCTTTGGTTGGCCAATCCCTAGGGGCATCCTGCCACAATAAGCATCAGAGGCGCTGCGGACGGGGCTGGTTGAGCTGCAAGGCGCGTGGCGCTTCCCGCCACAGCTTTCCAACGGGAAATTCAGCATCCCCCTCAAAAGTTTTCAGTTCGTTGTTTCCGTTGACGTTCAGCTTCGCGTTCCTTCGTTGTATCAGTAGCTTCCTGACGTAGTTTGAATGAGTCAAGGACATAAGGCGCGTTCGTAGCACTTACTCCTGTCCCGGATTTGTAGCGTAGTGGGAAGGGCACCGCGTAACTCCCGTTGCGGCCAAGAGTCGTGGGACCGAAACCGGGCGCCGCTAACTATTTCTTTTTTTATAGTGTAGTATCCGGAGCTGTGGGTGTAAGGAGGAGAGTTGCGCATGCGCAGTGAGCGTGTGGACAGCGCCACCATCAACGACGGAGGACCAGGCGAGCCTAAGAAATGCTCCGTCGGCATGGCTGAGAGCCGGTCTCACAGTTGCCAAAATAGAGAAAATCCTCAACCAAATGCCCACATTATAGAATGCCTAACCAAGAGAAGAGCAGGAATGAGACAAAAAGAAAAGATAAGACTCATGCACCTAGTGATCTCCAGCCGGATATATATTGCAGAGCGTATAGCGTACCACAAACTTACCCGCATGGAGGAAAATAAAATAAACACCACTACTAAACGACATATTAGACAGTCCTCAACGCCGTAATTTTTACCATGAGACGAATTGAAAACCGGTGGACCACTAGAGCAATAGAATGGTCACACAGAGACGTGTCTAGAGGCACGAAATAAGAGAATTCTGAGGCAAAGAATGGTACCGGGCAGCGCACGACAGGAGGGCGTGAAGGACAATGGTGGAGGCCTTTTTGCTGGAGAGGACCTAAGTAGGCTGCTGATGATGATAAAAAGGTCCTAAAGTCGGGTCTTTATGGCGAATTTGGAGACATCAGAGGAACAACTCTCGTTGCACCAAGGAAAAGGTTTGGAAAAACAAAATCGGCACGGGTCATCGTATGAAGGCAGCTCCCCCCCCCTTGGGAAAATAAGCCACTGGGCGTCATGATGGCCATGTCACGGATCCAGCGACTCCGTATAAAAACTCCCCTCTTACAGAAACATAGACCCAAACCTACGCTAGGGCAGGCGATGCGACAGGATCAAGTTAATTCGAGGGAAGTTGCAAAATCATGAGCACACATTACACACCCACTCCTGTTTGTACGAAAGTACGGGGCAGCAATTGCCGTAGTTTACTAGTCTGGCAACCTTCGTGACTGGATGAGCATCCTTCATGAAGGAACGGAGAAGCGGAATTTGGAGCCAACTTGGCAATACGACTAGAGGAAATATCGACTAGAAGAGTAAATATCGTCACAGATTATCAAAGCGGATTAGACTGTTGGCTGAAGGCAGAACACCTAAACCCTTCGGTAACATGCTGCCATGTTAACCAAGACGCGCGCAAAACTGACATACCGTGCTACTTGAGACCACGACGAATAGATGTCGGACGCGCTAGACCAGCTGGTTGCCCAAGATGTCCTGGCACCGGTGAAATCCGCCGAATGGGCAACACCAGTGGCACCCGTCGTAAAGGGCGATGGTTCCATTCGAGTGTGCGGAGAATTTCGCATGACAGTAAACGCAGCAACGATGATGGAACGTTATCCGTTGCCTCGAGTGGATGACATCTTTGTCAAGCTAAACGGAGGAGAAGACTTCACGAGCCTGGACTTACGTCAAGTTTACAACCAGTTACCGTTGGACAAAGAGGCCAAGAAGATGCCAGTCCTCAACACGCACAAGGGCCTGTTTTGTTTTAACCGGCTGCCTTTTGGCGTAAGTTCTGCTCCGGCCATATTCCAAAGGCGGATGGATGGGCTTCTGGGTGATATTCCTGGCGTGCAAGTATACCTGGATGACATTATCATCGCGGAGAAAAGGAATGACTTGTCCAGGCTCAAACAGGTCCTACAGCAGCTGCGGGAGTACGGTCTCCGACTTCACAAAAGGAAGTGCAAGTACCGGCAAGATGAAGTAACTTTCCTAGTCATCGTATTGAGCCTAAAGGCCTGCAGCCAAAGGACGACAACATGATAGCTGTCATCGAAGCCCCAGCACCCACTTCGGTAAGTGAGCTGAAAGCCTTCCTGGGACTCGTAAACTATTACGGCAAATTTCTTCCAAATCTTGCCACCGTGCTGGCCCCGCTATATGCCCTCTTAGATAAAGGGACCCGGTGGCAGTGGGAGCGGGAACAAGAGCGAGCATTCCAAACTCTCTCTGCCGCACAAGGATGGCCCTCAGCTGCCGACCACTATGACTGTGCCAGCCACATCTTTCCCATCACACGCAGCAGTCATACTAAGTTGTCCGACGACTGGAAGTTTCCCCAAGAGACAAGAGAGCCGTAGCTGCGTGTTTCGTAATGGTGGCCACATCGTCTTGTACTTCCGGAAGACCGTTTCGGGAATGACACTTAAGGGCGATCCCGTGTCCACCAGCACTCTAATGGGGACGTTATTCCATGGAATCGCCTTGTAAATTAGCTTAACCTCGCGGAAGCTGGCTTCTTGGTGAAGAACCGCTGCAATCGTGTGCAGGGCTTCATTTTAGTCTGAGTCTGTGTGCGCTTCCGCTGTCATTGCATAGGAGTCCTGGCGCCATTGTCCGCACATCCGGCGTAGATGACCTCGTTTGCCGCATCGGTGGCACTCCGCGCGACGGTGTTTGCATTCGTCCCCTGAATGCGATTCACCACCACATCTTCCACAAGTGTGGCGCTTCTTCTGTTTAGGGCGTGACTTCCATGGACGTGCCGTTTCTCGGGCAAGATGTACCGCATCTGGCTCTGCAGATTGCATGCTTTTAGCGTTCTCAGCCGCTTCCTGTGCTGATACACAAAGTCTTCAGCTTGGTCCAGTGTTAGCTTTCGTTGCATCAATAAATTTCTCCGCACGTCTTCATCCCGCACACCGCAAACAATTCGGTCTCTTAGCATGCGCTCCAGTGAAATTCCGAAGTTACACTTCTCTGCTAGCCGCCGAATTTCCCCAATGAAATCCTGGGCCCTTTCACCTTCTTGTTGTGAACTCCTGAAGAAAGCATAACTGGGAGCAATCTCGTTGACTATCAGGGCGTAGTGATCTTCCAAATGCCCAATCCCTTCCTCGTAGCTGAGCTCATTGACCTTTTTCGGGTGACATCGCGCTTGCACCACTCGCACCGCACTGTTCGTTAGCGAAGCTATAAGCAGTGCTCGCTTCTTCGTCGGCTCCTCGATACTGTGAGCTTCGAAGTAAGCTTCCAGGCGAACCCGGTACGTAGGCCACGTACCTTCTTCGTCGGCGAATTCTGGTGGCCTCCCGGCACTCATTCACGTGTGGGACTACTCGCCTAGCACAAGCGCGATCCTCGTCGCCACTGCTATATCGCTTCCGAGCGAATAATACTGAGAGCACCAGCCACGAACGACATGGCAAGATGGAAGCCGGTTTTATTCCACGGAGCTAAAAACCCGATGATGATGATGCCTTGATTGTTGGCGATGATGATGATGTTGATGGTGATGATGACATATCATCTTCCTGGCCACGGAAATTTGAAACCTTCAGCGCTGGTGAAGCATGGACCGTAAATGTCGCAATTCCGTTCAAAAGCGACCCCTGGGCGTCGAAGTAAAACCATCGCGTCGTACATCTTAAGACCCAAACGTATATGCCATCTACAACTATTTTGTTTCAGTTCAGAAGGGACATTTCTCTAATAGTAGCAATCTGGGCCATTGTGAACATTGATATGTATTTGTAAAGCTTTTCGTATTGGTGTGCGATGTTTTTTAGGTCCGTGTGTCATGAAGTATTAAGTTTCGTAGGAATGTTAACAGGTGAGCCCCCCTTGATATAACAAGTGCTCATGTATCAATTTTAGCAGTCTTTGAATTTTAATGAAGAGAAAACACTTCGTACAAAAACAATATTGAAGGGAAGACGCATGCAAAGATATCACCTGTATTTTGAATTTTTTATTGTCCCTTACTTTTTTTAATAAAGTCGTAAGTAACTGATCATGAAATTGTACAAAATCATTGCATAACTATAACGCATGCTCCTAAAGCAACAACCTTCGCAGTGAAATCGGGTGCCAAAATTACTCAAAACATGGTGTGAAATAACGCGAGAAGGAGACAAGGGCCGGTTGTTCTCTAATATCGCCACAGTTACTTCTTCCTCTTTATTCTCTACTAATCGGAAGCCGTTACTAAGGGGCCTCTTCTTTCTCAACATCCTCCCCGGAGAACTTTAAATGCTCCGAGCAATGAATTGAGCATTTGTTTTTGTCGTCCACGGAAAGTTCTTTCACTTGCTTACCTGCTAGACAAAAGTTCTTGCACTAACCACTAAAGTCCGCAATTGCGTCTCTGGTCAGCGCATAGAGTTCTAACATTCGTCGATGATTGTCTCTGGTTGCACCTGGTTTGACGCAAGCATTGCCTGTCTCTTCTCCCGTGACCATAAATTAACTCTTCCTTGTGAACTGTCCGAGCAACGACACCTTCAGGTTGCTTCGTGCTGACAAGAATCGGCCACTATTGAGCTGATGTGTGCGGGCCAAAAGTGACTTGACGGCCTCGGGAAACATTCCGCATGAAGGCTTCATGTTGAGGCAACTTGTGCTCTTTAGCAAACTTTAGATGTAACATTTCCGGTTCAGGAGAAGATCCATGCAGGTTTACTTTCAGAGGACAAGTCAGCGCACACTTTTGTGAAAAGCTAGCTTGGTACTGTTCGTCATGCCTGGGCAAGTTATTTTCGAAGTCATGAAACACTGTACGGCCAATGTTTTCGGCATCATGAGTTCGTTCTATTGCCGTGCTGTCCATTTCAGGGTTTTTGCATCGCTTCTGTTTAGTGTCGAAATCTTTTTGTGGGGTCATCAAAGGGCAAAACACAGAACATACATTTAGAATTCAAGTTATCTGATTTTGTCGTTTTGGCTCCTTGTGAGGTCCATCCAAAATATCGTTTTGATGGCTGGAAGGCTCGAATTGGTGCTTCGGAAGACTTCTGGCGTCATGACCAGCCACATTTGGTCAGCTCCTATCAACACACTGATGCAAAGTGTCTCATTGCCCTGCCCGAAATTGTTCATATCCGCTATCTCTCTTCCCGAGCTCATTAATCTGTGCACGTAGGGTACATTGGTAATATCTCTGAAAATGTTTTTGCATAACTCTGGTACCTCCACAGCATCCAAAGTGCATTAATTTTAATTGTACTGGCTCTGGAGCGTGATTCTGACGATTCGGTAAGTCTGCTTTTTAGCTTCACTGGTCCCAAAAGTGTTGATGGGCAATGCGACTTCTCCTACGACTGGTAGCATCAACTTGTTCGACACGTCTTCTCGTGTAAAACTTCGCTGACTTCCCCCGTCAATTAGTCCCCGTATGAAGCTCCTTTTTTTCCTTTGATACAGCCCAGACTCGAAATGTCTGCAGCAGGACGGTCTACCTAGCGGTGGACTTTTCTGATGTGTCTGCAGCGTAGTAAGCTCGTGCAGCACGTGAAATGTGTTCCTTAGCAGTTGGGTGTTTAGGAAACACCGAGAAGCAGAGTGACGAAGCGTGATGTCCGTTGCACTGACGACAAACAATTCTCCGGCGACAGTCTGGAGCCCTGTGTCCTCGCATCTAGGAACGAAAGCATCGTCCTTCACGGCGAAGCATAGCCTTCTTATCATCCTCTGAGACAGGATACGTGTAGTCTTCAGCTCGGTGATCGGTATCGTTGCAGGACGAGAGCACGAGACTTTGCAGTTGTTGTCTGAATTGTGGAAGACGGATATGGTTGAACTCGACGTTTATTCGGAGGAGTATTCTGCTCGGGTTGTGGATAATGTCGCCTCGTCAAACTATCACGAATTGCGGCGGATTTCTCGCGGCTCTCAATCTCGATGCACAGAAAACTAAGGAGGTTCTGCAAGCGCTTCACGGCTGAGTCCATTCTTGAAGAGGCTGATAGCGTTCTTTCGTGAGCCTTCTTTAAAGGGGTCCTGAAATACCTTCCGCCGATGCATGGATGTACATGTAACCAAATAAGACAATTTATTAGCAATCTCCTCCCGCAAGAATTTTGTTAAAGCGATGAGTATTAGCTGAGAAATCGTAAATCAAAAACCGCGCATTATCGTCGCGCTGCGTTTCCTCCTCTTTTCAACTGTTGACGGCGCGAGAGCACTCCCTCCCATGATGCTGCGCTAGTCAGCGGTGACGTACTTCCGCATTACGCTCCTCCGACTGCCGTCTGCTACGGGCAAGTTTTGTTGACACCATGAATTCCGCACTCCGCTCAAGGATGGATAAGCGAACGAAAAATCTGGCCGCATGTGTGCGGTGGCCTGGCCTTGCCCTTTCGCGGTGTGCGTTGCTGCAGTGCAGCACGTGACTTTTAATCGGCGGCGAACTCGCAGCCGCTCGGGGTGGATCGTGCGCTCGGTCCCTTTCATGCACCGCGCACTGTTTATCCAAAAAGCGCCGTATCAGATGTGGCCCCGCTGGTGCCGGGTCTTATTTTGCGGTGGTGGTAATTCCTGCCGGCGCCATGTGAAAAAGACATTTTAAACCGATACAGAACCCGTGCACAAAACGCTTCATTCATGTGACCAGTTCAGCTTGGGGCGACGCGTGGTGGAGAGCGGCAAAGTTGGCAAAACATGCTCCGGCGCGGCTCTGAGCTTTCTAGCGCTGGAGCGAGCGCCTTTCTTTGACAATCTCAAACATCGGTTGTCTTGGCAACAAGGCACAAACCGCCCCAGAAGTCAGTTACGGTTGCGTGATCCCGGTTCAGCTCGGGGCCCCACCTCGCGACATGTGGGCACTGCAGGCGTACCACTCACTCATTAGGAAGTGTGAGATGCGTTTGGCATTACAGGAGGCGATGGTGTATGTGTGTTGTGGACGACTTTGTTTCGCGATGAAATGCGACGTTGTGCTTCTGCGGGTGGATAGTGCTTCCCATGGTCTCGATTATCTTTCTCGAGCGACGTACGACTCAACCTCGCATAGGGTATGTGCAGTGTGCGTGGCTAAAAGCCATCTCGGCTTGCGCGCTATAAGTGACTTGCTGTTCGTCCCCGCAAACCGCGTGCGAGGTGAGTGCCGAATTTAGGACGGGCAGGAGGAGGCAACCCATCGTCTGTCAATCGCGGTTCAGACTTGCAACGCATGTTGTGACGTTGTGTTCGTTCGAAACGCATCTCTGGATTGTTTTGAAGTGGAAAAAAATGTATCCGTCAAACCCGGGCATTCGGCTCAGGGCGTTCTCTGCGATTGCACGAAAGAAGTGCCACGGGGCTTCAACGCTTTCTTTATGGAACGTACTCCGATAAGAGAATATCCATGTCGTGTTATGGCCGTGTTGCATTCAATACGAACGGTTAAGCGTTTGTTTACACTTGTTTTGTTTGTCGTAAAATGTTCAAGCACTCCGACACTCCCCTGGCAGCTCAGCCGGCGAGCCGACGCTGAGCAGACGACTCATCTCTTTGCCGGAAGTGCGTGAAAAAGCCGCCCAATAGCAGGATGTCTAGCTCATGACGAACATCTGGGAATCGATGATGTAGACATGTGAAGATGGCGGCGTCCAAAAACACGAAGGAAAGGGTGAGAAAAAAGCGACAAACTTTGCAACAAAAGTGTGAGCTTTCCGCTGCGCGTAAAAGAGTAATATTTGGCCCAGATGACCTTGACGACCCCATCTAACGATTGCGCTACTTCATTTAGTGTGCTCAAAATGCCTTTCAGGGCCCCTTTAAGTGACAGTCCACTATTATATCTTGGGCAAAGGTCTTCAGCAGAATATCAATGAGCATAGAAGCATACCACGTTGTCGGCACGTTCAATGCTGTGACACCTCCGATGTGGCTCATCAATTCATCATGAAGCCTTCCTAAAGCTACAGTGTTGTACGAGAAAAAAACACCTTGCAGGGATCGGAGCCGGTATAAATAATGCTGCGCAATTCTTTCGGTGTCGCCAAATCTTTGCTTGAAGATATTTTTGGCAGTCGGATAACACGCATCGGTCGTCGGCTAATTCGCTACAGAGGCTGCTGCGTTACGTGTGAGAAGTGTTCGCAAATAGTAAAACATCTCGATTTCTGTCAATGTGTTGTTGCTGTCGATGGTTGCTTCAAACTACTCCGAAAAGGGCAACCACTTCATAATGTCACCGCTAAATGATGCAATTTCAAGTGACGGAAGCGTAGGACCTATGTGCCTAGATTCCAATTGCGCATGTGACATTGCGCTATTTCCGGAAGCTGTTCGTACGACAACAGCTCTTGTTTGCTTTATCGTAGTCCAGAGAATCGACATTGTATCAAGAGTTTGCTCTTCTATATCCATGCAGTGCTGAAGTTCAGTATCAATGGATTCTAGCGGAAGGTGGGGCTCCAACTAAGCGTTAAGGGCGGCGAGATCTACGTTGAAAGTGGTTAGACGATCAAGCATTGACTTAAGGCTCAGCACATCAGATGTGCCAGACTAGATGGCGGACTCAACCTCGTTGACCAGCCTCGTTGTTTGGCCGCAGCGGATCGTCCGCTTCAACTTGGTCGCTTCAACCGGCATCGTTGTGGTCTCGCTTCTCGGTCTATCTAAATGTCGGAGTGGTCCGAATCAAGCCGGGATTTCGGCACCAAGATGTGAAATAACGCGAGAAGGAGACAAGGGCCGGGTGTTTTCTAATCTCGCCGCACCTACTTCTTCCTCTTTATTCTCTACTAATCGGAAGCTGTTACTAAGTGGGCTCTTCTTTATCACCCCATGAGTTTCGCAGCGCTACATCTGCCTAGATGTTGTCTTCCTATGAATATAACAAAATTAACATCGAAAGTGCACTGTTCACTCCCGTAATAGAAACACTATGACGCACTAATAAGATGAATTTCTTCATAAGAAATCCAACAGCCACATTATGAAGATCACAACCTGTGGGTATCTGACCGGAAATATTTATGAGTTTATTCAGTATGTGATTAGCTATGATTTACACTGCGAAAATACATTTTGAAATCGAGGCTTCGACGGACTTCCGTCTGATCGGGAATGACATTGAAGTACATATAAGAGAATACGCCGACCACAAGAGAAAATAAAACAATGACGTTTCGGCACCCAGAACGGGAGCCTTGTTCACAGGCTCCCGTTCGGGGTTCGAAACGTCATTGTTTTATTTTCTCTTGTGGTCGGCGTATTCTCTATAATGTACTTCGAAAACACATTTTATAGGGTAGTAAAAAAAATCAAATTTGGAGTGTTTGAAGCTTAGTATCTTCTCGTTTGTCCAGTGAGACTCTCAATGCAGTCGAATCTCGTTACTCCAAACCCCACCTTACCGAATTTCTCAAATTTAAAAATGTTTTAAGAATACCCACCAGGTCGCGATATTTTTAATGTAAAAACATTTCAGACCCACGAATTCCAATATAGCGCATATTTAGGAGTAACGCAAGTAACTTATTTTCCCAAATGTAATCGAAAAACATCAGTATTACCAACTCAGTTAAAAAAAACAGCGTCGCAACGACAGAAACCGCCGTTTCTCTGAGTATTCCCTGAGTGCAGTAGACCTCATCATCACCATGTCGAGTGCCAAGAGCTAGCGCCACCACAAAGCTGTGGTTTAATCTGCAGAAGCGTAGCAGTCCTAGTCGTGTTTGCCTCTTTTCCCTCTAGTCATGTTGGTTGACGGGAGCCGGTCGGTCGTTCTTCAGAGTTATCACGTGTACGGGCTCGTATTTCTTTATTGTTGGTGATTTTGCTGCGAAGTTCCTGCAAGATCTAAAGATGAATGTATCGGGCCACAAACCAAAGAAGAAGTGATTGATTGATTGATTGTAGGGTTTAACACGCCGACGCAACGCAGGCGATGAGGCGCGCCGTAGTGGAGGGCTCCGGATTAATTTTGACCACCTGGGGATCTCTATCGTGCGCCGAAATCTCGTACACACGGGCGTTTTTGCTTTTCGCCTCCATCAGAAAAGCGACCGCCCAAAGAAGAAGTGAGAGCAGCCATCATCTTTAGTGACGATGACGACGCGAAGGAAGATGACGGTGGTTCACCGAACACAGAAGATGAGGTCGTGTCGAACATTGATGTTTCGTGTTTCGCAGTGTCTAGAGTGCCGTCCGACGGCACTCTAGCTGATCGTTGCAGGCATGGCTAGAGTGCCGTCCGACAACATTCGAATATTTAACACTAGGCTAGCTCCGGCCTAAGGGTTTGTCGTTGTAGTGTAGAGGATCCATGTTTGCTTCTTGTTCACAAAGTCGGTGGTTCGAGGCCGGCTTGTGCCACAGCTGTTTTTTTAATCATTATTTATTTGAAGTGTAATTTTTATACCTTAGGTTAGTTTTGGTGTTTTAAATGATTACTGAGTGTGCGTTAGGTTAACTTGTGTTATGTTTAGGTTAGGTTGCCTAGCTTTACGTTATCTAGAGCGATGTACTGCCAGACGCGGCAATTTTGCCACAAAACGCCGGTGGACGTCGATATAGTGGAGTACTTATAATACTGTCCGACGGCACTCTAGACACGGCCTTGATGTTTTCGTGCACATGAACAAGTTCCGCACTTTCATTGCTCGGAGCAATGACGTGCCCGGTGAGGCATTGTGCAAGGGGGAATATGTACAGGCGTTCCTAATAGGTCGTTTATGCTGCATGCGCGAGAAGAAAATAACTGATTTCGTCAAATAAAATAGCTTTCAAGTGAGCGCAACATTTTTATTTGAGAGTTTACCGGTCTGCACACGCGTCTACTGGTAATGTACGCCCTCTTTATTCCTTGGTTTGTGCGCTGGCTTATAACCACCAGTTTTTTATGAAATGGATATTTCAAAATAACGAAAGATTTTCGTTGGTTCTGCGTGATTCGTTACATCGAGATTTGACTGTATGAACATTTCTCTTGCCTGCATTTTTCTTAACTTGCACAGGGAGTCAGCGAGAACCGAGAAGAGAGAACGTGCATCATCCACTAAAGATCAAGTACCGCAGTAAGGAGAGAAGTAAAAACAGTCCATGTGGATGCGACGCGGACGCCATTAAGCGAAGTGAGTAGGATATTGCTATGTTTGTGTCAGTCTGATTGTCTTTAGTAAACATCCCACGCAAAATCTTGCTTTATTGTTATTTACCTGGAAATAGCTTTCTTAACATAGTAATAATTCAGCACTCCGCACCCCCACATCGTGAGGATGGTGCGTAAGATGATACTGGTGGTATTTCGTCTGAGAGATTTAGGACGAATGATTCGGAGGTAAAGGCGGGATGAACCTATCTGAACTAATAAAACAGGCGCTAGTTATAAAACCGTTCACCGTGGCAGATTTTCCGTTTCGGCGTGCGTGTAGTGTGTCTCAAGTGGAATTTTCGCCACTCTCTCTCCCGCTCTCTCTCTGTACGCTGATAGACATGAATCGAGGAAGTTGGATTACGGATTACACTCGAGCAAGAAACCCAGCAAATATCCCAGATGGCACCATAAAAAAAATGAAGGTGAAAATCAAGGGCTTCTCGGTGGGGGGATTCTGGCACCACCTGCCATTGCGCGATCACTGGGTTTGGTACACTTTCGCGGGGATTTCCCCCTTTCTTCCCTAAGCGCAAGCTCGCCCCTGCACCACTGCGTAAGGCTGAGACAAAGCTTTGAAATTCCTGCTGAGGTGTAGGCGCCAGCGACCATTGCCCGATAAAACGTAGTCGCAGGGCGGCCCCTCTTGCCTGGTTCATAGTTAGCCTAACTTCATTGACCCATTTTTACCATCTCTCGGCGGGACGCACAACGCGCGCCCTGAGCGGGATACGAGTCAGGGAGACGCTCTTCAGGAGGCCTAAGGAATTTCGCGATTTCTTCACCTTCCGAGCGCACCTCTGTTGCACCGGGAGATTCTGCAAGCCCTCCCGGATGCCATTCCGTGCCTTAGGTTGCACATTGGTCCCTACGCTTACGTATAGGCCGTACTCCACACTTGACGATCACGCCGTGCGGTACGCGCCTGGGAACGGGAGGACTGCGTCTTTTTCTGTTTGCGAGCCCATCAGCCAGAGTGGCGGTGCGATCGCTCATATGCGTGCCGCGTCCCGGAATTTGCCCTGACTGCTGAGCCCTGTGACCAGCGTTGTGGCAGCGCGCTCACTTGCGCGTTGCACACATCGCCCTTTTCACCCAGAGGATAGTTACATCTGTAACTGTGAGGCTGACGTGGAACAAACTTCTCCTCTCTTTGCCCTGGACATATTCTTTGGTCGCCCCTACTCCACGTGCATTATAGAGGTGGGGTTGAGTTGACGCGGCGGAGTTTCAGTCTCGTGAGTGTGCTCAACTGGCTCGAACCAGCGGTGGTTCCTCGAAGTGTGCATGAGGGCATGCCTTGTCTAATGCATGGGGTATGCATATTGCGAGGTAGACACCACATCACGAAGGCGGGACAAACCACAGGCTACAGTTGGCTTATAAACTGCTGACAAAGTTGACGTCGAAGTATCAGAATCTGATATTGACGCAGTTAACTGAGGGCCTACGAGGACGAGGCCTAAACAAACATTGTGCGGATATTTGTATCATAATCGCCAGAGTGGTGTGCATCAATAAAACCTCTACTCACCAAAAAGGAAAGGTGCGCTTGACATGGATGTTGCGCAAAAAGAGAGGGAATGAGGGTTTGAAGTGGTCACCCAGTCAAAACTCTTTGCATGAAAGGTCGTCAACTACCGCCCTTCGATTCAAACCCACACGGAGGTCGCTACAAAACTGCTAATGAGCTCCTCAGAGTAATTTTTGAAGTTTTTCAAAATGGCGGTAGCAACAGGACAACAAAGCCCTGAAATGTGTTAATTTTATCATTGAAGCATTCAACAAAAAAGCAATCATGTACCTCTCCGTCTAACGAAGACGATGGTTGAACGCGAAGCTTTTTTTCTTAGACAATTACAGACCGAATCGCTCCTTACCCCAGTGCTTGCAAAACATCTGTGCCCCGGTGTATACGAAAGTGAAATGTGCCGTGTATGTGACAGTGCGCGTGCGACACTCAGCCATATACTCTGGAACTGCAGGACACAGCCTGCTGAGGCTGCGCAAGGAACTATGCCCTCTGATATCACAGAAGCCATGAACGCTAAAGACTGCAGTGCACAAATCCAGGCCGTCCAGCAGGCGAAGGCTGCCCTGGCACGCCAGCGGCCCGAAAACGCAACCCCACCTGGGAAGCGTGAGTAGGCCCGGGCACCAGGCAGGTCTCCGCGACGTAGCGGCCACGTCCTAGCTGCCGGTGATTTTAATAAAGTTGTTCCTCCTCCTCCTCTTTACTGCCTGCTTTGGCACATACAGAACACACACATTCATAACAGCCGTCACCCTGACTTTGGTTGACGTCATGGGTTTAAAAGTCCCTTCAATGTCTGCAAGACATTCGGGCGGATTCGGCACATATTTTTGATTTTCCACGTATGCAATCATTGCCTCTCTAAAATACTGTGATGGATACTTTGGCTGGCTAATCCCACACTGCGAGTGTATGCTACTCTGGAGGTACGCACCACTTTCTAAAATACCAACTGCAACACTCAGGTGTGCACTCCGTAGGTCTAACGTTTGGGTTTGGGGTGCAGGGATAAGTTAAGTTAAGTTAAGTTATGTTAAGATTAGTTAAGAACCGGGATAATTGGAGAATAATGGGAGAGGCCTTTGCCCTGCAGTGAGCGTATATAGGCTGGTGATGATGATGGTGGTGATGATTATGATGGTAGCGAGGGGCCCTGGTTCGATTGTGGCCGCGAGAAGCGCTTGTTTCTTTCAGACCGCCCACGATCATTCATCATCATCGTCAGAGGATGTTGGCTTTCCTGCAGGGCGTAATGGCGAACAACGGCAGCAGTGAGGGCACTAAAGCTTCGCTTTAAAAGTAATGGACTAGTTCACACGCTCTCGTCTTCTTTTGGATGTAACACCGGATGGCTATCGAGTGAAGTAAATTTCGCACTCACCATGTTATACGCGTGTTTCCTTTGTGAGAAATTAATCATCCAGTGGTCGGGGCACAGCACGCCATATATATATTTTTTGCTTAAAATAGCAGTACGGCAGAAGAAAATCCGGTCGCTGCCCCGTAGGGCAACCACCCAACGCCGGGTGAAAAAAACCAACATAAAAGTTGTGGCAGTAACACGACACATATCGTAGAAAGAGGGTATAAAAATAAAAAATTGTAAATTTTTTTGCTAGAAATGAACTATCGCAAAAGTGTGGTTGTGATTTTCAGTGAATCAAACACAAGCACTGGACATTACTGGAACAGGTTGAGGACATCTTGCAGAAGTTTGCGCTGTAATAGTGTCGCCTATCGCCCTTATCGCTCGCTTATCGCTCTTGCTCGCTTATCGCCCCTGCCCTGGCCTGTTTTTAATCTTTCGCTCAGCAGGGGAATTTTTCCTTAACTTAGAACAAAGGCATAGTTGTCTTCTTTTTTAAAAGAGTGATGCTTGTAACCTATCCAACTACGTGCCATTTTTTTTGCTATGTGGGTTTTCAAGGATGCTTGAAATAATTGTGTGCAAGTGCTTCTCTGCTCATCTGTTGAAGTTTTTAGCAACTCAACAGCAAGACTTTGTGAGGGGGCGTTCAATAGAAACCAACCTCTGCTCTTTCAGGAACGATGTGTCCCCTGTGGTCTCAAACAGAAGTCAGGTAGATTATAATTACTTCGGTCTATCGAAGGCGTTCGATAGAGTCCACCATGAACTACTCATACGAATGCTAAAACGCTGTGGCTTCTGTTACGGGCTCTATGAATGGATGCTCAGTTATTTATCACTGCGCCAAAATTGTGTTCGTACTCATGATGTACTGTCAATACCCTTTGTTTCGACCTCTGGAGTGCCACAAGGGTCCGCATTGGGCTCACCATTGTTTCCTGTTTTTACCAATGATAGTGTAAATGGTGTAAATTGTGGAAAAATGTTACTATTCGGAGATGATACGAAGCTGTTTTCAAAGATTCAATTACACAGCACTGTGAAAATCTTCACGACGACATTTTTAGCATCTCGCAGGGGTGTACGAAAAATTGTTTGTCACTAAATGCGGCTAAAAAAAATGGTTAATCTGTTAAGGCAAAAGGCACCCGTTATGTTTCCATTCAAGTTGGGTGACGAAGCAATTTGTCGCGTAAACGTTATCAGGGACTAACGTGTACTTTTTGAAATTTTAAGCCACACGTTGCGTCCCTTCGTAACACCAGTTTTAAACTTCTCGATGTAATCTTCTGCATCATAAGCAATTTCAAATTCCTTGATACCATCATCTGTCTGTTCTATTCATTGGTTAGATCACTTTCAGAATTGGGTTCCGTCGCATGGAACCAGCTGCCAAAACTTATTTCCTCTTAATCGAATCAGTCCAAAGACACCTGGTTCGAATTATCTATGACAGATATTTTGAACGAAAGGTTTATTATGATTGCAACTCTCTTTTAAATATATTAACCTTTAACGACCTAGATTGTCGCCAGTGTTATCGTGACGTCATGTTTTTCTATAGAGCCCTAAATGGCTATCTTTACGCACCTGATTTATTGCATACCATCAATTTTTATGTACCAGAGCGATGTACACGTCCCTGTACTTTATTTGCCCCAGCACGTTCAATAGCGAATAACCTTCCGTACATCTACAAGTTCTGGGCAGTAGTATCGCAACAGATGTTAATTTTTTTATGTCTACAAGTGCTTTTTTATGATGACCTACTGAGTCTACGTTTCTAATGCCATGACTCGCGGTTCTGCCTCGCCTGCACCAATATCCCTTTGTCTAATCTGTGCTCACAATTAGGACTTGTGCCTGTAGTTACACCAGTTACTTGTTACAAATATCAGTACTCTTACCTTTTATTGCCATGATATGGGTATCAATATCACAGGCCTTGTGATGTTTTGGACACGCAAAAATATGAATGAATGAATGAATGAATGAATGAATGAATGAATGAATGAATGAATGAATGAATGAATGAATGAATCAATCAACCAACCAATCAATCAATAACATTCAAAGCTTTGTTACCATAGCTAACAACTCCAATGCGTGACTGCCAGAACTTGCCATTGTCATAATAATTCCAAATGGTCTTTCGGAATACCCATCGGTCACGACCATCTGTACCATAATGAACCCCAGCCTTTCAAATCAAAATTTTGTGCAAGTCGTTTATGTTGAACACAAGGTGAGGGTCCGCCCTTTGGCCCAGGACGTGTCTTTGAACTGCCAAAGACAAGATCTACCTGCTCTTTAGTATCCGCATGCCATCGTGGGATGACTGTCTTGTTCCGGGTAATCGCATAGCCATCGTGTTGTACCAACAGCTCGTAGGTGGTAAATACATTCGGTTCCCTGAGGAACTGAAAAAATGACACCCCGGCCAGCTGCAAATGAAGACATGACGATCCGGCCTGAGGCTGAATTAACAAAGCTTTCTCTGCCTTTCTCTTACTGACTCTAATATAGTTATTATCTAAAACAGAATCGGAATAACAAAGAGCAAAGTCTCGAGAAGTGTGTGCCAAGTTGTTGATACTGTGAGTCTTTAAAATGTCACCTAACCATTCATAAAAGAATGGCACACAGAAAAAAAAAACATTTTGCATACATAGTGTAACTTGTTTTGCTTCATCCTTTCCTGACTTACATGGATAGAACTTAACAGTCCAAACAGTGGTCAGGTCCGTCTGCTAGAAAAAAACTCACTGCACGAGGGTTTACTAAGCAAAGTTCGAAAGTGCATCGTCGGCCGTAACGAGTTTTTCTTCCTGTTTTTGCAGTGCAAGAGAGAGTTCTCGGGCTGCTGTCAAATATAAAGGGCGTGAACCCGGCGATCGAAATAAAGTGTAAATGTGGGAACAGCCTTGACACAAGCAGGGCGACTTGGTCGTAGGTAAGACCTCTGACTGCTGTTTTTCTAGTGTTAAAAGTTTGAAATGCTGCCACACACAACACAACCGAGACGCATAATAAGTTGCTGTATTGCAGATTGCAGCACTGAAAGTTTAAATGGCTTCATTTGATATTCCAGCAGTTGAGGATAATTTAGTTTTCCTTACTGTCGATGAATAACGGCCCTTGTGTGTTCCTACGCTAATAATAGAACTTTGTATTACCTTAATGTAAATACATTAGCCTCCTATTCGCGTTCCAGTCTACTGTTTCGTAATCTGTAGAGGCAAATAAAGACCTTATGGTGGCGATGGAAATTTGTGAAATTGCCTGCAGAATTGTATTGTATGATTTCGAAATACTGCACTCTCCAAACGCTATATATGGTATAATGTGTAGATTAGTGTGCACCTGAGTCATATTTGATAAGGGGAGAAATTTTAGCCACCTGACATGCTATATTTTGAAGGATGTTTCACTCGATTTTGTTCCAGCTTGGTGGTATTCTTTCATATTTTGCCACCAGAGGACTGGCCCAGCACAAGCGATCCCAATGCGAAGCGCAATGTGTCCGAGTGACCAGACACTTTTCATTTTCGTCTGAACTGCACCCCCATCACATTTGGAAGTGTAAACTTGAAAAATAAACGTGTTTGAAAAACTTCTCCAGAAAGCTTATTTTGTGCCTACGAACTTTGCTAATCAGGCAAAGCCACTTTGCGTCTTGAGGCGAGACTTGAAGCGTGAGTAACGCGGTAGACAATACTTGGAACATATGGAGTTCGTAAAGTTCCGAGCGTGTTAAGCACGCATGTTTTTTTATATAACGCTATCAAAGTTCCGCTTAAAATGCCACATTTAAACTCTGCATGAAAGAATTTATTAGCATCGTCATCAACAGAGAACATTTCGAATCTAGTGATTTGGTTTCACTATACGTGACTATGCAGTGGCCATGAAGCGGGAGGTGAAGCGTGCTTGAAAACAAAACAAAGTAACCTAGCTACGTGCACTAAAAACAACTTCAAAAAAGAACAGTTATAAATGTTGCAAATATTAATCGCGTTGCAAACGCCTGATGGATTCTTGATTGTTTTTGGCGCGTACACCCTCCAAGAGGGATCCGATACCAAGAGACAAGCATGGTTGCGGGTGAAGGCTGCCTACTAATGTGTAATATAAAATACGAAAGCACCGCGTTTATGATGAGCTTATGGCATACCCCCTTTTCGTCTCATACTCCACACTCAGCGGGAAATGTGTCGACGTCCCTGAAAACACTTGTACCGAGCATATGGCGGCGATGCTGCTGCGCTGCCAGTGGTAACCAACAAAATATTCTTACAACAATGGTGACTTGCAAGCTGTGAGAATATTAGAATCTATAAAAATACTGCGCACACGCGCACTTTTTTTTTGCCGCTGTCACACTCGTTTTCGTGTTCTCCGAAGATTGGCGGCGATTGCGCCTTGCTTCGCACAACAGTCGTTTTGAAAGTGGCCACAAAGACAAAATTCAAGTTGAAATCTCTAAAACCTCTTTTCCCGGATAAAAGCGGTACCATTATAGTAGCAAAATCCGAGAAATAATTGAGATACTAAAGAAGACGTATCAACCAGTGATGACTCTCCAGACACGTATTGGAGATCTCTATGATGTCACAAAATCTAGTTTGTGCAATTGGCGGCCGTCGACAAAATCCGCCAATAAGCATGACGGGGCGATTACAGTGGAACCATCTTTTTTCGTATGATAGTAACACTGGGACGCTAACGTACAGTTCCGCTTTGTTTGGTTTTTATGTTTTGTTTTGAGTCCGGGCCTCTACTGTCACTCTATATTACGTCACTGTTGCGTAAAATTACGTTTTTAATATCCCTCACGTTATTTTCTTAAAAAGTCTTTCAGGGCTGGAATCAAGCTAGGTGAGATACCCCAAGATAGTTCTTTGAAATTGAACAAAGTTTTAAGTTATCTTCATGGTTTATTTAAGAGGCGCGTTTGGCAGGTGGCGTAAAATGGTCAGGTATTGCGCAAATATAATTCCTTTACTTAAATTATTCAGCGTTATCCCGATTTCAAAAACACCCTCGCATTTCATTAACGATCTCTGGCGGCGAGCTCCCTATATACGATTCGGCCAATGCATGCTTCTTTTTCCTAAATTGAGTGCCTGAGGGTGTGAAGCCTTAATGTTTTCTTTTCCCAAATCGGAGCAAGGACACTCATCTGCAAGCACATGCAGATGCAAAAATATTGCCACTATTATTACAAGTACCCAAGAATGTCTTCAGTGGGAACACTTGTCGTTCGCAATGATTACCACATCCACTTCTACTATCTTCGAAGTCAAAACAAACGCTGAAAAATGCAATGTCAAATAAGCGCTCAAAAGGGATTTCAATTCTGAATTTTTATTGCGGTATCAGCGTGCGAATAATATTTAGGTTTCCATGCCGAGCATGAAACCACGACACTTTGAGACAGAAGTATAATAACTAAAGCGAAAGGTTCAGGTAGGTTACATTTCAGCCCATTGCTATCCTTGACTGACTGTTCTAAATACTGGAATGCTTGACGGACTGTTCGAACCCATAGAAAAGGGTTGTGGTCATGCTAGCTCCACGAGCATTGAAAACAGCAATTTCCAAGAGAAGGCCAATCATGCTGATGCTCACTCCAATTCCAAAAACGCAGAACATGCCTGGAATCTGTCGTAGATTCATGGGCCTGAGCGCCATGCTTGGGGTGATGCGAGTCTTTACGCTGCGTTTCTGGCGGAGGAGCGGTGACGTCGCGCCCATTTCGAATGCGTGAAGATAATGACGCATTGTCGCTCTTACTTCCTGTATAGTCGGCTTCATAGCAAAATACAACGGATCTAGGTGCACCTCGGCGCTATGAAAGCTGAATATATCTGGAGAAAACTGAAATCCCCTGCCCAGATCTTCCATGATAACTCAGGAGTTGCGCGTGCCAAGCTTTACCTTTAACAAGCAGTTTAACATAATGTCCGTACCAGGCAGCACAGGACTGTTCGGCCTAAAACGGGCCGGTATACTTTGGCCGGGGATTTTCTGTCCGGCCGTTTTCCGGCAGCCATGTTCGGCCCATGTCCAAATGTGGGCCTTTTGGCCGTATACGGCCGTACTCCCATGGCTGTCCAAGGGCCAGTGTCCATCGGCCAGTCGACCGGCTTACGGTCATACGGCCAGATTCCAGCCGTAGGGCTCCGGCCATTCCAAGGCCACACGTGTACGGCCGAAGTACGGCCGCCGGAGGACAGCCGAGATGCGGTCATCGGACTCCAGCCGTACTAAAGCTACCGGAAATACGGCGGTGCTACGGGCATTGGAGGTCAGCCACAGCATGTTAACTGTACTGAGGCCGGTCACTGCATGTCGCGCAAGAAGATGACTCATTCGCGCAGTGCAGAAGCAGCACAAACCCAGGATTTTGGGTCCAATGCAGCCACATCAAAGTGAGCTCGCGCGCAACCACCAGCCGTCAAGCTTTCAGCGCAGCCTTGCTTAATTACCAGCCTCAGTTGACAGCAAAATTCATTTATTAAACAGTGCTCACAAGTTGTCGTTCCTTTAATTGCTGTGCCTCTTTTACTGCCGAACACAGAAAATATTCAGTTCTTTGTAGAGCTTGAATAGATGTATTGTCCAGGTCCTGATATCCTCTGTGGGACGGCTTACCTGTAATAAACGGGGAAAGAGGAGGTGGAGGGGGGGGGGGCGCATACTTTAGTGGGTTGAATTTCAGGGAGATAAATTGCGCCGCTTTTAGCCAATTTCGTTTAGGGCAATATTCCGGAACACTTTCATGCTATGACTAGATAAACTATTTTTATAACAGTTGCTTGACCAATTTTGATGTATATAAAACCGGCGTGAATGCCTTTACGAAGCGTTTTGGTTCTCATCAAAACACTCCGGAGCATTTAATATAACTCCTTCACAAAAAAGTATGTCCAGTTTTTGCCCATTTTTCTTGCAAAGACATTTTCTACTCGATCAACTTTTCTGATGATCTTGTGCAGGGGTGATCCTAAGAAGGAGCGAACAGGTACTTTCATTTTCAATCTATTTTAATGTTGTTTTATGAGTATACGTCCACACCACCTAAATGTCCAAAAGAACTTAATTTTCTTCTAATGTCATACTACGTTCAAAAAATTCTAGACGCGTTACGAATGACGCCCTCCTTCAGGTGGCTGCAGTTGTATCCCTTTGTGTTCACGCAAGGAAAGGCGTAAAATTAGAGTTACATAATTTGTTTCAAACCAATAACACAGCAATGGTAGCATGAATACAGGAAACCTTGCATACTGCAACGAATAGGGCAATAAATATTTTATTGGTCAAGGTTGAATGCGTAGGGTTCTCAACCCGTCGGAGGCAAACTTGCGCCTCTGGAAGTTTATTTATTTATTTCTTTATTTATTCGTTTTTATTCATTTATTTATTCATTGTTTTATTTATTTATTTATTTATTTATTTGATGCCTGCTTGCCTTTGCATGCATTACAGAAGGAAGATACATAACACTAAGCATTAACTTTGAGACAAAATAACAAAATAATTCTACAAAGCGTGTTGAAAATCGTCAATATAAACAGGTAATGCAATCATACGTGGAAGATAATTACACTGCAATATTGATGTAAAATAAAATGAATCGCGCGAGGCGTCACCTTTAAAGGAAAGTTAATAATTTGCTTTAGGCTAGCGGTCCCACTTTGCGATATGTAGAATGGCGCTTGGACATACTTCTCCCCGTCTACTCCAGTTTTCGAATGATAGATATTACGAAAAAAGTTCAACCTGTGGTTTCGTCTGTGATCTTTCACGTCCTGCCATTTCAGTTTACTTTTACTTTCTCTCATGCTAAGTTGAGCGTGCCAATTACCTAATACGAATCGCACTGGCATTATCTGTATGTTTTCGAGCGTATCAACCAGCTTTTTTATTTTATTTTTTTTATTTACAAATACTGCTGTCACAACGAGAGACATAGCAGGAGTGGAAAAGTTACATGAAATACACATACACGACACATACAAGTAATAAAGACTAAAATGTACACGTCTAACAAAAATGTTACAACACACATACACATAAAAAACCACCTAAAATTAATAGTATTATGGAACATGTTCAGGCAAGTCTTTCAGGAACAGTTCAGCGGGCAAACGTCGGAGGGATGGCTCAAGATTGTTCCATCGTTCAATTGTTTGCGGGAAAAAAGAATACTTAAAAGAATCCAAGTGCGCTCTAAAGGGGACAATGTTCAAAGGATCACTGCGTCTTGTTGCGCGCCGCGAGCAATCTACGAAGGAAATTGGTGCGGCTAAACAAGTGGAACCATCTACAATCTTGTGCATCAAAGCAAGCCTGTCACAATCACGCCGGTGAGATAAGGGCCGAAGCGACAGTTGCTCAGCGTGAAATGTAGGGGAAAAGTTGCGATCATAGCGACGGAGTATAAACCTAATTGCCTTCTTTTGAACAGATTCAATTTTACCAATATCACATTTTAAGTAAGGCGACCATACAACTGAAGCGTACTCAAGTACTGGACGGATAAGGGTTTTGTAAGCAGTTATTTTACAAGGTGGAGTAGAATTTTTGAGATTGCGTTTTAAGTAGGCAAGCTTCCGGAGCGCCTTCATACAGATAAGGTCGATGTGTTTTGCTCCATTTCAGGGTTGGTGTAAAAGTGACACCGAGATATTTAAATTCATCGACATTAGTTAATTGTTGTCCTGCGTAACCGTAAGTGAAATGACAAGGCTGTTTTTTGTTAGTGAAAGTCATCGCAACTGTTTTGTTAAAATTAATCTCCATTTGCCAGTCCCGGCTCCATGCGCAAAACTTGGTAAACACATCATTCAAGCACCGCTGATCTTCAACGTTTCTAACATTGCAATACAAAGCACAGTCATCCGCGTACAACCTCAATTTAACAGGCGTGTCACAAGTAATTTCAACGACGTCATTGATGTAAATAATGAATAACAACGGTCCAAGAACCGAGCCTTGTGGCACGCCTGATGAAACTTGCACTCGTGATGACCGCCTGTTGTTAAATGTAACGAACTGTGATCTTGAGTGCAAATAATCTTCTAACCATGAGAGCAATGGGCTGTTTCCAAGAAGTGTTCGTAATTTGTGCAGAAGTTTTCTGTGACAGACCTTATCGAACGCTTTACAGTAGTCAATGAATATCGCATCAATTTGACCCCTGTTGTTAAGTTCTGAAGCAATGTCGTGTGTGAACTCTAGTAGCTGCGTGACGGTAGAGTGTCCTGCGCGGAACCCGTGCTGATGCCGTGTTAGCACACCGTTTTCACTGAGGTACTGGACAATGTGCTTGTGGATAATATGCTCTAATAACTTACAGCATGTAGATATTAATGAAATTGGCCTGTAATTTGGAATTAATTGCTTGTTGCCCGCTTTAAACACCGGTACCACATTGGCTGTTTTCCACACCCCAGGGACAGATGCTGACTCAAGAGATCTTCTGAAAATAACTGTTAAATAGTGGGAAGACCATTCAGAGTACCTTTTCCAAAAAAGGTTGGGAATGGTGTCAGGGCCGGAACTCTTCGCTGTGTCTATGCCTAATAAGAGTTTACGAACTCCAGCTGAAGTAATCTCTAGCTGAGGAAACACCGTTAAATCACTGGGAGCATGAAAGTTAGGGATTACGCCATTTTCAGAGACAAACACGGATTTGAAAAAATTATTAAAGGCCTCGGAGATAACACTGGCATCAGAGCATGGTTGATCGTCGATGAAGAAAGACTGTGCATCGCTGCGGATGGGGCAAATCGTCTTCCAAAACTTTGAAGGGTTATCTTTCATGAACGTCGATAGCGTGTGGTTGTAATAAAATTCTTTTGCTTCCTTCATCTTAGCCTTTAAGGAAGATTTCATAGAAGATAACTGGCCATTTTGATTTCGATCGTCTGGTGGACAGCGCCTGCGTGACCGCTTGATACGACGTATAAGCTGTACAATTTCCCGGGTGTACCAGGGGTGTTTTGGGTGGCGTTTGACACATTTGTTTGGAACAAATTTCGTCATACATTCAGTGACAATATTGCAGAATTGATTGTACAAAGCATCGACCGACAGACTCGAGCTAGAAAATAAAAAGTTGTCAAAATAAGAAGCCAGAGTAGAAACAATTGAAGCATCGTCAGCGCGGCTGAAGTCGGCCACAGTTCTGTAGGATGGCCTACTCTGCTCACACGTGACATTGAAGTCTACTAGGACAGCCCGGTGGTCTGACAAACCTTCAACTATTTGTTGTTTGACACCACCCTGCAGGAGGTCATCACTGATGAAGACAAGATCTAAGAGGGAATTTTCTCGCGTTGGGGCCTCTATTACTTGGGTTAGGTCATAGGATACTGCTATGTTAATTAAAGAGTCACAGATCAATTTTTCGCGGCCAGTTGAGGTAAGATTCTTCCAATCAATGCAGGGGGTATTGAAATCACCAGTGATCACAAGCCTAGATTCGTAGAACCTGTGTTCTGCGAGGTAATCAATAACAAGGCCAAATATATCACTAGAATTCGGAGAACGGTATATTCCTCCTATAACTATAGCCAAGTCTTTAAATTTAACCTTGCACCAAACTGATTCTGTTTCGGGTAGATCAGGAAGTAAGCAAAATTCCATGCTATTCTGAATGAATAACGCCACACCCCCGCCACGCCCAGCACTTCTGTCTTTTCGCAGGACTACGTACCCAGGCGGAGTAAATTCCCCGTCATAAATCGAGTCATTAAGCCAAGTTTCCGTCACACACATGACTGAAGGGTGGTAACATTCTACGAGCCAGTGAAAGTCAGTAATTTTATTGACTAAGCTACGCGCGTTTACATTCAAAAGCGTCAAAGGTTCTAATGAGCTGATGGATTGCCAGTGCTTTCTTCGAGCGCGTTTCCCGACGCTCCAGCAGTAGTGAAGCCGGTACTATTTGAGAGCACATTTTTTTGAGGCCCTAACGATAGCGGACTTTGCGTCATCCCATATGTATCGAACGCTATCTACCACAATGCAGTCGCGGTGAAGTCGTATTTTACGTCCATTTTTTCTTACATCTGCGGAGTGCTGCCACAGTAACTTACGCAGATTCCGTACCCTTGCCGAGAAATCTTCATTTATGAAAGTGTCGGATCCCTTTAGTTTAAACGCATTCTTCAAAACATTAGTCTTTGTTCTGAAATCCAGAAATTTCAAGATTATTGGTCTTATCTTGCCCTCGCTGTGCGACCCGACTCTGTGGCAGCGTTCAATGTTGTCGCACTGTACCTCTAGCTTATCTGTTATCATTTTGGCCACCAAAATAGTGAGCTCTTCTGGATTTTCGTCAGGCGATTCAGGGAAGCCATGTATTACTAGGTTGTTTCTGCGGGACCGGTTTTCTAAATCATCATTTTTTCTGTCCAGTTCGCTGACGACGCTATGAAGTTTTGCAACCGTACTCTCTAACTCCTGCACTTTAGCAGCGACATTGCTAGTCGATGCGGCCCATGACTCTACTTTGACTAGGCGTTCATCGAATGAAGCAACTTTTTGAGTGAGAGCGCTTATTTCTTGACTAATGCGTGCTTGACCTGCCAATAAGTCTGCCAACATTCGTTCGGCCTTACTTTCATCATCGGGGCCAGGATTGACTTCAATGTCTCCAGACAGCAACAACAGTAGTTTCAAGTAATGCACAGTGCCACAAAGAGCATCACAAAAACACTCTGGGTCCGGTAACGGCAATAGAAAACGATTATCTTTTCTATAGCACTTGTAATTGTATTTTTGGCCTACCTGCAAGATAAACACAAAGATGTAGCAGCTGCGCTCCATGCCGCAACCGGACGCACTGAAGAGCCGATTCCTGTGCGTCGGCTTTATAGGCCACGATGCCCATGTAGAGGTCGCTCCCGTAGGTTTCCAGTCAGAAACGGTGCTGCGCAAATCCAGTTGATCCATGTGCGGTGGCGTTTCTTGATGACGTAGTAGGCGGCACGTGGCTGTAATGTCGTTGACATGGTCAAGGCAGTCTAAGTGGCTGCCCTGTCGTTGCGCCAGACGAGTATCGTCGTGTAGATAGTGGCTACCGGAACATGCGGCGATCTGCAAGATAAACACAAAGATGTAGCAGCTGCGCTCCATGCCGCAACCGGACCCACTGAAGAGCCGATTCCTGTGCGTCGGCTTTATAGGCCACGATGCCCATGTAGAGGTCGCTCCCGTAGGTTTCCAATCAGAAACGGTGCTGCGCAAATCCAGTTGATCCATGT
The DNA here is from genome assembly GCF_048455015.1 of Haemaphysalis longicornis. Taxonomy (NCBI): domain Eukaryota; kingdom Metazoa; phylum Arthropoda; class Arachnida; order Ixodida; family Ixodidae; genus Haemaphysalis; species Haemaphysalis longicornis. Next base: position 87,243,298 of record NW_027526361.1, read on the forward strand.
GCGGTGGCGTTTCTTGATGACGTAGTAGGCGGCACGTGGCTGTAATGTCGTTGACATGGTCAAGGCAGTCTAAGTGGCTGCCCTGTCGTTGCGCCAGACGAGTATCGTCGTGTAGATAGTGGCTACCGGAACATGCGGCGATCTGCAAGATAAACACAAAGATGTAGCAGCTGCGCTCCATGCCGCAACCGGACCCATGCCGTAGGGATCCACGAAAACACATGCGTTCTCCAAGATTGAGCGCACATGAGTGAAATACGGTTGTTCTTTTCAGTTAGATGGAGGTTCACTGAAATTTCGTCTCAGAAAGCCAAAAACATATGCAGCCGTAACTTTTATGGTGTGAACCTGGCTATTTAACCTCTAACCACTCCCTAAATAAACTTCTAGGTATTTAAATTCCTCGGCCGTTGTCACAGCAGCATAAATTACGGTATACGTATTCAATTGGAATGAAGGTTTTCTTGTAAAGGTGCCGTTAACACACTGTTTAACCTCCAAAAAGTTTTCTGAATCAGCACACCAGGATGTTATTAAAATCGAATAAAGCTGCAGGTATACGGAATCACGTTCATTCGCTATAGTCCGGTAAACTACACAGTAGTTTTGAACAAAGCTATAGGGCCAATAGTAATAACAATGCAAAAACCGATTCATTCATTTTATAGGATGAAATGTACTACGCAGAAGGTGATATGGAACACTATCATTTGCTTTTTTGCAGTCGAAGAATATACAGTCAACCACTTTAAGCTTATATATTGCAAGAGCCAAATCGTGCGTTAACTCAACAATCTGCGTTGAGCAAGAAACTCCTGACAAAATCCGTGTTTGCTAGGATGCTGGCGACTATGTTTAACCAAATGATTCATATCCCAAGAGTAGCTAAGCTCACCTTCAAACATCGGAACTAAATTAACAGCTAGGCTTCGTCAGTGACAAGGCTCTGTTGTTATCGCAAATTTAAAATATTTTTTTTCTAAATAGGCAGTCGTAAAATCCCATGAAGTAACATGGTGCAGGCCATGAAGTTGATCCTACCAATGCACGAGCGAATCTCTTCTACGTTTATCACCAACAACATAGTGCAACATTGCTTGTCGCTGTTTAATTGTAAGCAGAATAACTTGCGCTTTTGCTCGCACTTGCCTTTCTTTGGTGGGGAGTTCTTGACATGGTGGCGGTGTAGCTCCTGCGTGGTGGCCGCTTGCTCGACGACCTTGAAGGCCAGTTATTTTGGTGAACCATCTCCACCTCGGATCGGACATCTCTGCCGGGTCGATGTCTCCAATGCTCTCCATTTCTTGGCCTCGACCTGATGCGTCGACGAAGCCGGCGGCAGAGGCGTGGTAGCGGCAATGACTGGCGAGGCTTAGCTCACCCGTCGGTGTGGCACAGTCTTCTTGTGGCAATAAATGACATTTCGATGGCCTAAAAGGTTCCCTGCTAATGTCCAGTGAGTCCTTGCACCTTGCCCGTTCACCGAGAACATTCATTACTGTTTGACAAACGATATTCGTTCATTTAAAACGTAGAAACACGGAGCGGATGAAAAACGCGTCCCCGTCGTTCGGCTCCCTAACGGCTTTTTCTCCCCCCAGTAAAAAACCGGTCGGTCTCCTTCCAAACACGTCTGTGCATGAATTCTCGGTGCCCAGGCGCGTGCCGTTGTTCGGCTGTATGCCGTTTGCCGAAAAAATGACGTACAACCAGATACCTTACGTAGGCCGGTCTCCTCTTGAACACCGGTTGCCAAATATTCTGTGGCCATTCGCTTGTCGTAATGCGGGCGAGGACAGCTAACCGTATGAAAAACGTATATTCTGGGGCCGTACGTTGGCCGGTATCCTTCATAACACTGGTTGCCCGAAGAAAACGAATATTCTACCACCGGACGCGCGGTTCACCGTTGAAACAACGAATGCACGGCAGCCGCGCTCCGGCCGGTCTCCTTTCGAACACCAACTGCCGCAAGAATACGCATATTCTGTGGCCGGTCGCTTGCCGTGCTTCGGCCGATTACCGCTTTCCGAAGAAAAAACGGATGCCCTAAGGCCGTACTTCGGCCGTTCTCGTTCGCAACATCGGCAGCCGTAAGAGAACTGAATATCTGGCAGCCGGTTAGCTGCCGTTGTGCGTCCGGACACGTACGGACGGAAAAATACCGAAGCGCTGGTTGCCGAATGTTGGCCGTTCAACGCATGATCAGTGGTTGCCAGAACCTGGATGCTGGCCGGACATGCCAGAAAGCGGCCATAGACGGGCCGGTCTTGGGGCACACTTTCTGTGCCGCCTGGCACGCTTCCAGTGCAAGAGCATGGAGGCGGTGCGGGGCAGACAGCGTGGATATGCAGCGTGCATAGACAGCGTGGTCCCTGTATAAGCAAAGTGGTGTAGGCTTTGCGGTTAGATACTCGCTCAGTATTAGAATATACATCCGCTGAGGGCTGACGATGAGGACAGCACCATAGCTTGGTAAGCGGTCGATAGTACCACAGCCAAAATTAGCCACATGGACAGGACCCGTAGTGCCGACGCGTGGCGTGCGTCATAGACTTCGTGACGAGCATACTGAGTAGTTCTAATACGACGGATATGCAAATATTGAAATTAATGTGCGGGCTTACCAAAAGTGTTATCAGTACAAGTCTAAAGAAGCACAGCACCCACGTTGAACTGTCAAAAGCTTGGAATTGAACCCAGCGCTGGTTCTTAAACGGCCGAGCACGCGTAAGCATTCTGTACGTTGCAGTAGAGTATGTCGGGAATACATGCTCAATTGCGTCGTAATCGATAAACGTGATCGGGCCGTACAGGTGTAACCAAACATCCGGTTGCTGAAAGAAAAGGGATTGCAGTGCATGTTTTCGATGTGGGAAACACGAAAGCGAACGTGGCGTTCATAGTGGCCAGGATGCGGTGCATGATGTAAACTTCATCTCTCCGCTGGTCCTCCTTAGAGATACTCACAAAGAACCGCTGCTCACGTTGATGCTCATTTAACGAGTGCTTCCAGGCCTGCAGCAAGTGCTGTGCGGTCGTTGGATCAGATAGGCTAAGTGTCTGCCTTAAATTATCCCTTCACTTCCTTGAGTGGAAGGAAAACATCTCACCGGATTTTGGCTGGGTACGCAAGTAGAAGCGAGCCCATCTTTCCGACCTAACATAGGGAAACCTTTTCTTGTTGGCCATAGGTATGTCATCCGACAGTGACGTCATTGTTAGCCGGCTATGTCTGAAGTGTTCGAAGCTCGAAAAGTAGAGACCGAATGGTGGGGCGCGAGAGCAACGAGGCACGATGAAATGGGAGCCCGTTCGGCGTCTGAAAAACGTCCTCAACTTAGACTGCTCTGACGTGATATAGGGCGCCAGCGAAGTGTCAACGACCGTGGAGATGTTGACCACGTGTGGTGCTCATCATTTATGAGTGTACGTGTGGTGCTCATCGACGCTTCGAAAGTCGATGAGCACCACACGTGCACTCATAAATTCGCGAAAGTAGTGAGTCATGAACTTCACGTTAAAGTCGAAGAACTCGCATACTGATGGCTGTAGAGCAATAGCCGTGAGAAGTAGTAAGCAGCAGCCGATGTTCTTGTACTTCATGGTTCCTGAAGTAAATAGAAAACAGTGGCGCTGTTTGCAAACGGGCCTTATTGTAAAAGTACATCGCAGAACGATTGAAACACGGATAGTTGATATGATCGGAAGATGAGAAGCTCAGGAAGAACCACTAGGGAATGCTTTTTGCTGTAGGTAAACACATGTAAGGCGACAGGTCAATTTCTCGAAGAAACTTCACAAAATTCCATTGCTAATAAACTATCGATTATGAACGACGTTCGATTGCGACATATCGCTGTACGAAAGAAAGCAAATTAAGCACTGGCCTGCTGTAAAAAGCATGCTTATCTTTAGATTTGTTCGGTCTGCAAAGAACAGGATTACATTTTTGGTAATAAAAACCTGTGACAGCCAAATCAGTAGGCTGTGAGGAAAGTATTCGCATTTTAGGGGGTCTTAATGTCAAGGCTACACCAAACTATTTCGAGTGCTCATGATTTCGAAAATTACTTTAATCACGTGTTGACCGTCTGAGACGAGGTGTTAATATGAGCACATTATATGGTGTTACTAGTTTCCACTCTCATGAGCACCACATAAATATGATAGCAATGTACCAGATGATCGATAACAAACTTGGGGGTTATTCACTTTCTGATACAGCATGCAGCGCTCCTGCGAGACTTAAAAAGTTTGTGAAGAACTCCAATGACACCGCAATTTTTACTTTGCGCCTTTTCGCTGTATCCGCCATCAATTCTAAACTTTTCAAAGGAAGGGCGAACCTATGGCGACACACGTCCGCAAAGCAATTTTCGGTCACTGCGATGCCAAAACAGGCGTTACGCTAAAGAACTTTAATGGAATGAAGTTTTAAAATTATGTAGAAAACTGAAAATTCGCAGGTTTTTATGAATTGCGTGGCACACGTAGCGCAATTTTTAAGGCGTCCCGTGCTACCTATGTAAAAAATAAAAAAAATTGAGTGAAATATTTGTTCCGCGTCTGAATACAAGTAAAAAAAAAGACGCACCAATTTCAAGAATTTGGTCAGTTCTGACTTTAAGATAATCAAGCAGCGCGGTAAAAAAACACCGTAGATTGCAAACTCATAGGTTGCTTTCTTCGAACGAAGAACCTCATCTAGTGCCGCCCAAAGCATTTCAGTATTTTGCCACTGTCATTCGTCGATGTTTCTGAACGTTTTACAAAACAGTGCTCCGGTCTCTGCACCCTTGAAACTTTTGATTTGCTGTTGTATTTCTTTAGCTTTAACTCGCCTGTGAGGGACACATAAGATCTTTTGGTGGATTGCTTACATTATCAGTTCAGGAATTGTCGCGAAATTCGGGTCCCTCCATGGCTGTCTTTTTTTCGCTCGCCATATTCGGACCCAGCGGGGGGATGCCGGCGGAGCAGGAATGTCTTCTCCGCCATTTCGGCCCACGGGTCAGTGAGCCATGTGTTTCGGTGAGAGGGGCTAGAGGGCCGCGGCTAACGGAGGACCCACCCGCTGGGTTCTCGGAAGACGCGGTGTCCGTAAGTCTGTGTGCTCGGTGCAGCGCTGAGTTCGCGACACGCGGGGAGAAGGAAGTGAGAAGTGGCGGTGGAAGGTCGTGCGGTTGTGACGCGGCGGCCGGTTCGGAGGGCTGCGGTGTAGCGCCGAGTTTGACGGCAGCGGCGACGTGGGGCACCGAGAATTCCCCTCAAGGACGGGACTGTGCGCGGCCCAGGTGAACCCAAATTGCGTCGCCGATCAACGGGACTCACCGCAGACGACCGGCGGACCGGCGCGTCTTCCCCGGCGAGACCACCGACCAAACCGAGCTAAGGCATCCTCCCTTCCCTACTCTTCTGCAGACTCTAAAATCGCCCTCTCTATAATCTTCATCCTTCACATAGACTCCGCGGACTTGATAATCCTGCCTTCTTAGTGTACCGTGTTGTGTGTACGGGTGCGTGTGTGTATCTAGCGGGCCTATTGTAGCGGGGGGAAGCTCCCCAGCCCGCCTATTGCCTGCCTTTCTCCTCCCCTTGTGTTACGGTCGCCTGTTTCCTGTGCCGAGCTTCGTTTTCTTTGCCTGTATGCCTCTGTGTCAGTCTGTATTTCCTCTGTGTGTGAATGAAGTAAATGTGCTTTGTTTTAAAACGGTTATACCGTGCCCCGTCTCGTGCCTCACGCCCGCGGCGAATCGGGCTTGGACCTATCGCCGGTTAGCAGGTCCGAACCATATTCTCGAATTCGCAAGTAGGGGGGAGTTGTTTGTCGCTCCTCCCGTCCGAAACATCGGCCCCTAAATTACCTCGCGCAATGGTGTGACAGGAATAGTCCTCTGGAAATTTCCACGCCTAATAGCTACTAATCAAAGGGGATATAAAGCATCGAGTTTGGTACAGGATGTCTCAAAACTTAAGGTTGTATATACGAAGCTTTCCTTGGGTGCACCAGAAAATATGTTGTTTGACACACTCAGGCACACGTACAAGCAGGCAAGATTGATGTAAATAGTACTAAATTTGAGTGGAGGTAAACGTACTCAGTATTTTATCACTTGAATTTGGTAGTATGGGCTTAACAATGGGAGGTCTGCCTCAGATACGAAAAAGGGTGACGGTCGGTGTATAGATGTACGTCCCTATCTCAGCAACCGCTGTCGGCAAATTTCACAAAACATTGCACATGCTTAAAGGGGCCATCCAGACGAAATACAAGTTTGTTTTATTCGAAAGATATCGTGTTTCAAGGTGCCCCCTGCGCTTGTCCAGAAGCAAACGATGCTTTATTCACTGCGAAGTTATTCGATTGAAATTGAAATTTTGATTCTCCCCCCAAATTGTGTGTCTTAACGACGTCTGAAATGACATCATAAGAACAGGCTTTCAAGCTAAACTTGGTGTGAAGCGGAGACTTGTTTTCCGCACGTCAACCTAGATGGCGCCACCATACCGCAGCGGGCCGCTTTCTGCCTTTGCTTTGTTTTTGACCATGAATATTTGTACCCGGCTTATTTTTGTTCGTGGAGAAAATCATCGTTTCGTAAAACATGGTGCTCGCTCGAAACATATGGTCCCGTAAGGCACCGTCGCTTACGCCAATCGGCCAGTGTCGTCTGAGACATGCCCAAAACCACGCAGTGCTGCAAATCTAAACCAAGCATAGTGCGCGCAGTACCAACAGAAGTACGCATCGGCGCTTCTAAGTTTACGTGTGCTTTCGTAATTTGCACTGTTTGTCCCACCCTTCTTACTGATATAAAAAGAATGCACCCTAAATTTAAGCTCAAAAAGCTCGTTCGACAAGCTCATAAGCTGTGCGTAAATTGCGTTTGCTTTTTCCGGCCGCAGCCAATCTCAGAGCTGGCGCGTATGGCATCATATGTTCCGTTGCGAGAAATGAGGTAGTGTGTCGCATGGATATTCCATTTTTTCCTAATTATACAGCTTATTTGAGTGAAGTTTCCGTTAAAAATGGTGTCAGTATGATTCTAACGAGGCAATCTCTCGAATGAACAAAACATGCGCTTTGTCTGCATGGCCCCTTTAAACACGCGTACAAAGGCCTTCTCTAAACCACGTAGTGTAGTGACGCTAGGCCTCGTCTGCAATCAGAATGTATCGGTGTTGCATTGCATGCACTGTAGCCGATTCCATTACAAACGTGCAGGTGACGTGTCCTGATCCTGTAATTAGTGAACACTAACCAGAGGATCTGGAAGCGTCAGCTGAGCGTCCGTGGACTGGCGAGATACGACTTTTTTGCCCTCCGTCAGCCCTCTCTGCACCTGTACACCTCTTGGTTAGCCTCCTCCTATATGTATCGTTGAAGACAGCCGATGTTGCCCGCATCGAATCAGTTGTGCGATCGGGTCAGCGGGGAAGCGTACATGGGGATGTTCCTACAACGCAGGTGTAATTAGCGGATCTCAATATGAACTACGTGGTCAGCACATTCCTGAATTCTAGCATATATTTTAGTATATTATGGAGATGCCTGTGATGCTAAATACATATTGCTAATTTTATGGGGGGAATCCAAAAAAACAAAAATTAAGACCTTGTCTTCCAGCTGTACTTGTGCTAACCTTTTCAATTTCACACTTATTTTTATTTTACAGACTATTACAATGCAATACAAGGCTTTGAAAAGACAAACTTTTGGAGCGAGTATAGAAACGAAGCACGAAGTTCGAGTTACGGCTTGACAGCGTCAGAACTGTCGAAACGGTGGTCTTTGTAAATAGTGTCTGCGAATTTATGAATGCAATCACGTGCACAAGAGGTACGTTTTTGAATCAATGTTTCGACAGTACGCAGGAGATGTAATTTTAGATCAGCGAAAGTTTCTTCTGCCTCGATGCAAATTTTCCTCCATTCCAGAAGGAAGCAGCACGAGATAATGATAATTAATTACCATGGGCTCATGTCGCAACTATCGGCCATATCCATGTTTTGGGGTAGCTAAAAAAACAATCAAGGTATTATTTGACTGGTTGTTGTGGCATTGTATAAAGCTGTTTTTCCATAGATTATATCACGTATGTTCGTTCTGAAACTGCCACTGTGCGTGTATTGTTGATTAGATGAGAATAGTGCACCTTTATTGAACTCATTCAGCGGAAGTACAGGGCCACATTCGCTTCGCGTGATTCGATGCAGCACGAAATCAGATTCTGAGTTAGATTAAAGGCTGAACTTACGCATCTAGCATCACACATCCACACATCATTTGCGACGTCGAACCCAATTAGAAGTAGTTTTCGGTTAGAAGTCCGGACAATGCAACTTTCTTACATTAGATGCACGCCTGCCAACGTACGATACCGATTTGATCGGGGAAAGTTGGCATTTGCTGCATTTTCATGAACTTTCACTGTTACTTTTGAGCAAGGAATGTGGTTGTTTTTCCAACAAAGGGAAACCTGTATTCCCATATCATTTTTCATGGGCGTTCCTCCCCGAGTGCCACACAACTGTGTAATTGGTGGAGGTAACACATTTAATGGTTAGAAGAAAGTGCAGGTTATAAAAAAGTTCAAAGTAAATCAAATCAATCGAAAATGTATCTTCCTCAGATCGTCGTCATTATCGTCATCACCAGCGTATTTACGCCCATTGCAGGGCAAAGGCCTCTCCCATTAATCTCCCATTACCCCGGTCGAGTGCTACTTGCGATCAATTTATCCCGGCAAACTTCTCGATATCATCTGGAAATCTAACTTTCTGCCGCACCCTGCAACGCTTGCCTTCTCTTGGGATACACTCTGTTAACCTTAATGACAAACGGTTATCTTGCCTTCGCATTACATGCCCTGCCCACGTCAATTTCTTATTCTTAATTTCTACTGATACGTCCCTATCACGCGCTTGTTACCTGACCCACTCCGCTGCCTTCTTGTCCCTTAATGTTGCACCTATCATCTTCCGTTCGATTGCCCGCTGATCCGTTCTCAATTTCAGTTGAATCCTCTTAGTGAGCCCCCAAGTTTCTGCCTCGTAGGTGCGTAGCTGTAAGATACAGCCGTGATACACTTTCTTCTTCAGGGAAATGGTAGGCTGCAATTCATTATCTGGGAATGTCGGCTGTATGCATTTTATCCCATTCATATCCTTTTATCTCTGCCTCATGGTTGGGATCTGGGGTAACAATTGGCCTAAGTAGATGTATTCGCCCACCACTTCCACTGCCTCGCCACCTATCTTAAACAGACGTGCTGTCCCGAGGTTATTGATCGTTACTTTGGTTGTCTGCATATTAATTTTCAGGCCCACGGTTCTACTCAGTTTCTCCAGTGCGGAAAGCATGCTTTGCAATTCGTCCCCCGAGTTACTTAGCAAGGCAACGTCATTAGCAAACCTGAGGTTACTCAGGTATTCTCCATTAACCCTTACTTACACCTGCTCCCAATCCAATGTTCTCAATACTTCTCGTAAATATGCTGTGAATAACATTGGGGAGATTGTATCCTTGCCTGACGCCCTTCCTTATAGATATTTTACTCCTCTCTTTATGGAGGAAGATGGTAGCTGTGTACCCTTCCTCACATCCACAGACCAAAAATAAAATTCGCCCAAAATGAAGCAAAAACAAAACAAAAGGCTACGTGAAAAAGCAAAAACAGGGAAACGCCCTGCACTTCGACAAAAAATAGATAATTGGGCAAGTTATTATATTTCATCGTTATAATTGCATAAATAGACATCATTGGTTGGATAAAAATAAAAAGGTATCAAAGAAACAAACCAGGTCAACTGAACGAAATAACATAGCTTGTACCGCCCTGCAATGACAAAGTGGCAAATACAAATGCCTTACCTCGTCTCCCAAGCCCCCGCAGGGGCACCTTGCGTTTCACAGTGACGGTAGTGGGGACACCGCGGACCCCGAGCCCATGTGCGTTGGACCCACCGACACCCCGGCTGTGCGTGGCTGAGCCGAGTCCGGGGAAAAGGAAAGCCTGGTGGCTGAGACAAAGCCGGGGTTGTTTTGGACCTTCACAGCCCCCCGGGAGAGGCAACACACCATTTTGGCCCGTGCTTCTCGCAGACGGTGCCCCCCGTATGACCCGCCAGGGGAGAACAAGCCAGTCGCCTTTTTCTGCCTCCTTCTCAGCTCTTTCACCTTGCTATCTTCTTTGCTACCCCTGTCCTGTCATCTCTTCTTTTCCAAATTTCCACGTATTTCCAGGCGGCGAGGGTTAAGCATGGGTAAGGAATCAACCTTGAGGACTTAAACAGTGTTATAGCAGCTATATATGGCTAATGCGCATCTGGCGCGTTCCCAGGTTGGGATCGGTAATGGGCGGCTAGCATAGCTGCTGAACTGATTTCACTTGCTATGGCAACAAGTTTTTCTGCATCCCATGATCGTCCTCCAAAACATGGGCGCAACGAAGCAGTCCACCAGTTTTTCACTCCGAAAAAGTCAGAAAATTTTCTAAAGTTCCACGACATGCACCATGAAAAAGAAAGCATGTCAATAAGACGTCTGTCACCATTCTTGGTAGCCAAAGTTCTAAGGATTGAGCTAGGCAGCGGCTATAAAGTAAGCTAGTTTGGAAGCGGTGACCTTCTTTTCGAAGTACAAGACGCAGCTCAGTGTGTCAAGTTGACGAAAAAAAACACTGTTGGTGACAATCCTGTTAGCATCAATCCCCACCGATCCACGAACACTACCAGAGGGGTTATCTGTGATGAAGACTTTCTAAACTTGTCTGAGCAAGAACTCCTGGAAGGGTTCGATGGCCAGAATGTTTTGAATGTTCCACGAATCAAAGTACGTAGAGATGGGAAGGAAATTTCAACCAAGCATGTAATCCTCACATTCTCGACCAGTGTACTGCCAGAGTCTGTCGAGGCAGGCTACGTTAAAATTCCTGTCCGTTTGTATATTCCAAACCACCGACGGCGCTATAAAAGCCAAAGATATGGCCAAGGTTCATTGAGCTGCCGAGGCAAAGCAGCATGTCCAAAGTGTAGCCTTCCCGACCACTCGTCTGACACCTGTGAAGCTCCATTTCACTGTGTAAACTGCAAAGGAGAGCACGCCGCGTACTCGCGCTTGTGCCCGCAATGGTAGAAAGAAATAATAGCTTTGAAGTATAAGTAAAACATTACCTTTAGGGAAGCACAACACAGACTGTTCCTGACACACAATACCTTTGCCGATGTAGCGCGACGGGGGCGGTGCTACACTTGGTTTGAGTTCCCCTTTGAACCCTCTCAGCGAGGCCCTAAGGGACACCCCAAGCCCCTTAGTGCAGGTGGCTAAGACCACTGCACATGCCACAAAAAAGCGTCAAGAGCTGCCCCAGCATCCCTTGATGCAACGCTAGGCCCCTTGCTGGCACTGCTGAGAGGCAGGCTGCCGCAACCAGCCAGCCTAGCCCTGCTGACGAGGCTTCGCAAGAAGCCATGGACACAACGCCATGCTCTCCGTTGCGCGGTACGCCAACAGGGTGCGGCACGTCGCTTGACCATTCAAAGCAAAAGCAACCTTGGGTCACAGCTCCTGGGAAGGTGTCTTGAGCCTGGGAGGGAGACAGCATGACACTTTCTTAATCCTTGTTCCGCATAAGCTGATGGTAGCTGATAATGTAGTCCAATGGAGCTGCACAGGCCCCCTGAAAAAGATGGACCAGATCTATGAATTGCTGTCACAATACAAAATAAGTATTATGTGTCTCCAGGAGACACACTTGAGGACGAACCAAACAAACTTCTTAAAGAACTACTCTGTATTTAGGAAAGACAGGGATGGCTGCGTGCACCCGTCTGGAGGAGTTGCGATTATCGTGCAAGAATCAGTGCCATGCCAGTTCTTACCGCTACAGACCAGTTTAGAGGCGGTAGCCATACGAACCACTATCTTTAATACAATGGTAAAGTATGCTCATTGTACATACCTCCGGACCACGGGCTCTCCAGTATGGAGTTTGAAACATTAGTTGAGCAGCTGCCAGAGCCGTATCTGCTAGATGGGGATTGTAATGCTCACCACCCACTCTGGGGTTCTGCACGCACTGATGTTAGAGGACGCCTCTTTGAAAAGTTTCTGCTATAATCTGGAGCGTGTATACTTAAAAAGAAAGACCCAACCTATTATAACACAACACATGCCAAGTACTCCTGCATAGATCTCGCCATAGCCTCTCCGGTTCTGTTTCCAGCACTCCAGTGGAATGTCATTAATAACCTGTACGGAAGTGATTACTTTCCAGTAAGCCTTAGGCTTTTAGGCAATAAACAAGACAGCACTCCATGAACACAAAAGTTCAAGGAGTAGGCCGCAGACTGGAAAAAAGTCAAAGAGCTATCTGAGTATCACTATATGCTTATAGATAACCTTGGTATTGATGAAGCTTCTGTGACTCTGACAACCCATATAATACAAGCTGGGCTGAAGTCCATCCCCCAGACTTCTTCTAGTAGTGTTACTAAGCCAAAACCTTGCTGGAATGATGATTGCAGGCAGGCCCGTAAGGAACAGAATAAAGCATGGGGTGTCTTGCGTAGGTGCCCGACGACTGAAAACTTGGTACTTTTCAAGCGGGCAAAGGCCAATGGCAGACGGATGTGATGTAATGCGAAAAAAGAAAGCTGGAATTGTTTTGTGCCATCAATCACATCATATACTGACACGCTGAAAGTATGGAGGAGAATCAAAGCACTCCGAGGAAGTAACACTATTACGCACCCTTTGGTCAGCACAAGTGGAGACACTTCACATGACCAAGCGAATGCCCTAGGCAAGCATTTTGAGTATATATCAAGCTCAGCTCACTATTAAAATAACTTCCTGAGACACAAGAATGCAGAGAAACGGAAGATCGTACGGGAAACACGGCCGTCTCCGGTAGGGTATTACTGCCCCTTCACTATGCAGGGCATAAAAGTTGCGCTCACCACTTGTGGTAAATCATCCCCAGGTAGAGACCGAATAACATATACTATGATTAAGCACCTGCACGAGAACACGCTAGAAGCGCTCTTACTGTTGTTTAACAAGATCTGGCGTGCAGGGCAGTTTCCAAAACTGTGGAAAGAAGCTATTGTGGTGCCGATTATAAAGGAGGCAGAAGATCCATCAATTGCAACTAGTTTTAGACCGGTCTCTTTGACCAGTTGTTTCTGCAAGGTCTTACAAAGATGATTAACAGTCGCCTTATCTATTTTCTTGAGTACCATGGTATTATACACAATCGCCAGGCGGGTTTTCGCTCTGTCAGATACACAGCAGACCACCTAGAGGCCATTGAATCCTACATCTGGGATGCATTTGTTCATAAGCAGGATTGTTTATCAGTTTTCGTTAACCTCCACAAAGCTTACGACACACCCTTGCGTTACGGTATTCTTTGTTATCTGCGCCGCCTTGGAGGTTGTGGAAACATTCTGAACAGTGAAAGGTTACCTTCAGGAGCGCACCTTTCAGGTTATGGTTGGAAACATCCTCTCGAAGATATTCGTCCAAGGAAATGGAGTGCCGGAGGGTGGTGTGCTTATTTGCACCCTGGTTATTGTTAAGATGAATTCCTTAGAAACTGCACCGCCTCGATCCATTCTCTACTTACTATATGTTGATGAGGTGCACATTACCTTAAAATCATGTAATATGTCCATTTGTGAGAGGCAAATCCAACTAGCTGCAAGCAAACTTACAAAATGTGCAGATGAGGATGTCTTCTGTTTTAACCCAGAAAAAGCACGCATGTGGTCTTCTCTAGGCAGCGTGGTATCCGCCCGGATCCCGTTAATAAACTCAATAAAACACCCATAGCAGTCAAAAAGGAGCACAAGTTTTTTGGGGTTGTGCTTAATGAACAACTTTTGTTCATTACACACTTCAAATGATTTAGAGTTAAATGTTTGGATACAGTCAGGATCCTGAAAGTCCTCTCACACCAGTCGTGGGGTATTGACACAAAGTGCCCATTGGCCTTATTCAATAGCCTTGTAAGGTCCCGCATCGACTACGGGTGTCTTGTTTATCAATCTGCCGGGAGAACAGCACTAAAGTTGTTAGATCCTGTCTACCGTCTTGGCCTTCGTCTGGCTACAGTCTCTTTCCGAACAAGCCCTGTTTTAAGCCTGTACGTGGAAGCCAATCAGTGTTCTCTTGAGACACAGCGGAAGTACACTGGGTTGAATTATGCTCTAAAATTGACATCCTTGACCGGACACCGTAACAGCACTCTAGGTAACCAGGCTAGTATGCTTTTTGTAAAGCGACCTGCCATGGCTGAGCCATTTATTCTGTCGGTGAGGGCACTGGCCACAGGCCTGGGAATACCCTTCACTGACGCTCAGAAAGCCAGCTTTGCTGACGTACTTTGTCCCTCGATGGGAGATCTGCCCTATCTGTTGCGATCTCTCTTTTCTGAATATTGGCAAAAGAACCGCTTCAAAGAAATTAATTATGCAGCATTTTTTGCTTTTGCAGAACAAGTACAGAGCGTCTGAGTTGTACACAGATGCTTCTAAGTCAGCTGGTGCAGTATCATGAGCTGCACATGGTCCAGACTTTTCCACATCAAAGACCATGCCTAAAGCCACATCTATATTCACTGCTGAAACACACGGCCTTGTAATGGCTGTAGAATATATTATTCACAACAATGTCCAAAAGTGGCTGATATTCACTGATTCTCAAAGTACAGTCCAGGCTTGAGCGTCAGGATAGTTACAGAAAATCTAGTCTCTAATCAATTGCTAAAACTGCTGTGCTAAGCCCACAGAGAAAAACTTGAAATCTTAGTCTGTTGGGTCCCAGGTCACTGCGGAATAGCCGGAAATGAACGAGCAGACAGGAATGCTTTAACTGCAGCTCTTCGGAGTGACCTAGATATTCAAAGCGTCCCGTACAAGAATCTTAAAGCGTACGTACGAAAGAGGCTGCGTGACCAACGGCAGGGAGATTGGAATGGGAAACAGCAAGCAAATTGCACATGGTAAAACCCAAGTTAGATCGATCCCTGAGAAACGGTACAAGATCACAGATGTCACTCTCTGTAGACTGCGCATAGGCCACACCCATTGAACACATGCGTACCTTTTGAAAGGAACACAACTGCCATGCTGCTTGAGGTGTGGAGGGCCGTTATCAGTCATTCACGCACTAGTAGAATGCAAATTACTCGAACCGCAAAGAAAGCTTCATTTTCCAGAATTGTACACACGGAGGATACCTCAACACCCATTGCTGTTTTTATCAGACGAGCCGTTTTTCACTGTTAACCATGTTTTGAAGTACCTCTCAGACGTAGATTTTTTAAGGTACGTTGCATATCACCCGTCAGCCGAGCTACCATCGCACGCTAGAACCCGGTAGGGCCTATCATTCCTACCGGAGAGACGGTGGCAAGGGTTACGCGTAGAAAAGTCCTGTCATATTGACAACTGTTTTTACTTGACACTCTACACCAATTCTTTTTTTAAGAGAAATTTGAGATAACTTTTACAATATATTCTGTACTTCATATTCCCATTTGAATAATCCTCACCATAGTATTGAAGCTGTTTGGCCTTGATGCTCTTGCGCCAAAAAACCTAACATCATCATCATCACCCTCTCCCAAGCAAACGGAAACGTGACAAAAAATCGCGAGAAAGCACGAAATGTGGAACACCCTTTTTCTGCAAAAATCTATAGCTGGTAAAGTTAATACATTCATAAGTTATACAAGTGTAAACTGGGACTGGTCGAAGTATACTTGAAAAAAGAAAAAAACAATAAAATGACACTTAAAAATTTAACTAAATATAAAAATAACTATCCTATAGAAATTGCTCACATAACTACGGCGAATATATTACAAGTAAAAAGCAAACCTAAAAAAAGAAAAGACTGCGATTAAGCTAGCACCAATCATATACACCTTTTATTAAAAAAAGTACAATTTACCAAGTTAACATATAAAACCATTATACATTGTAACAGGGTGTCGAACCGAAACTGAACCGAACAGAAATTCGGAACCGAACCGGTATTTTTGCCGAAACGGATCCCGAACCTGAACCGTCATTTTTTCAGCCCGCTGAATCCAAGCCACAAGTGAACAGAAAATATAAAATAACGATTACCAGTTCGCGACAAAATGATTTGACCGTCCTCTGTTGACAATGGGCTGTGAACGCTGTTCGGGACTTTTCTCTCAACACCATAAACGCTCTCTTCGTCGCTACATGGGGATAGGTATGTACACCATGATTTGAATTTGACACTCTCGGCAGCCCGCAGACGATAAGAAACATCAACGCTGATCTCCCGTCGCTGTGACTGTGTAAAGACAATGGAGCCGCAAGATTGCTCACCTGCTGCAACAGCAAAGGCCGATATCCGAAATGTACCTGGGAAGTGTAAGTACTTGTCAAATGTGACCCTGAAGACCGGCTCGATAGCAGAGCCGTTGGCTGCTGACCACAAGGATGCGGGTTAGATCACCGCAGCACCAGGCTGGAGTTTTTCTGTTGTAGACAAAAGACGAAAACTTTGATCCGTCGACCTTGTTGTCTAGCCCTGACTTGACGATCCAGCTCGCGCTAGCAGCCAAGGGCCAGGAGCTGCTAGACGCATATGGGACCCGAGAAGATGGTTCCACCCAATCCGGTGCCTGCGTGCACTAGCCAATACCTTAATGGGCTCAATCATAGATCGGCAAAACTGGATGCCACTCACTCACAGTTACTCAAAAAATATATTTATCCTAACGCACTCACTCGCACTCGCACTCGCCACTCCGCCCTCACCACGCGCACTCACTCGCACTCACGCTCCCCACTCCGCCTTTACTACTCGCACTCACTCGCGCTTATGCTGGCCACTCGCCCCCACCACTCGCGCTCACTCACGTTCACGCCCACCACTCCACTCTCACAACTCACACTCACTCACGCTCACGCTCGCCCCTCCACCCTCACCACTCGCACTCACTCCCGCTCACGCTCTCCACTCGTCTGCACCACTCGCACTCACTCGCGCTCACGCTCACCCATCCGCCCCACTACTCGCACTCACTCGCACTCACGCTCGCCCCTCGATTCTCACTACTCGCACGCACTCCCGTTCACGCTCACCACTCGTCGTCACCCTTCGCACTCACTCGCACTCGCGCTCGCCACTCCACCTTCACCACTCGCACTTACTCCCGCTCATGCTCACCACTCGTCCTCACCACTCGCACTCATTAGCGCTCACGCTCACCAGTCGTCGTCACAACTCGCACTCACGCTCACGCTCACCACTCATCCCCACCACTCACAATAGCTCGCGCTCACGCTCACCACTCGCATTCGCCGCTTACACTTCCTCGCACTCGCACTCGTCAATTGCAATGGTCACTCACACTCACCGCAATCACCACTCGCTTCCTCCACTCACACACACCATATTCGGGCACGAAATACTTAGTGATTTGAGCTAAAATTTACCTTTCTCACGAATGGGGTTCCTCTTGTTCCTAAGTTTGTATTCGGTTATTATAAGCACATGTCTTGATATGTCACTTCCGAAACGCTAATCATCGCTAGACACTTTTACGAAATGAACAAATACTCGCAAATTTGCCTGAAGCCATTGATAACTTTTTATTATTGTCTATGCTATTTCGCTCAGATTCGACAAAAGAAAAGAAACACGGAAAATTTTGACAGCGATGGCAAACATGAAAGAAATAGTCCAATTCGGAAGAAAAGCTGTTGCCATCTGTAAAAATACTGGCTAGCGCGCGCAAATATCCCTATCTCGAAGCGCGCTATCCGCGCTACTAAAATTGCGCAGTCAAGTTTCTCTGGATAACCCTCCAAACGGTTAATTTCAAGAGTAATCCTAGGTGAAAAGGCCGCATAGCGAGAGTGTCCTGCAAAACACCGCCACGAAAAGATTGAAAACGGCAAGCAAGGTGGAGGAAGGCTATTGCAGTGCTTGGCCTTGAGCGCTTGTCAGAGGCAAGGCGAGAGAGAAAGGCTGCGCCGCGTGGTCGCACGAAATCGGCGCCGCCTGACTTTAGCGCGGGCGTACTCATGGAGACGAGTTGCCTGGCGCCCGCCTCCCTGCTCGCCCCCCTCCCAGCCTGCCGCAGAGCAAAACCGCAGCTTGATCCTAAACTACGCCGCCATGCGCCCGCACCGGGCACTGAGACAAGTCCACGTCGGAAGTTTATACGAAATAATGGAGAGAATAACTCATCGGACACACACACGCACACGTACGCACATGCACGCATGCTCGCACGCACAGAATGATGATGATGTTTGGAGTTTAATGTCGCAAGGCCGCACAAGGGCAAAGAGCGCCAAACAATAGTGATTACATGAAAGTGGCATGGAAGTAAAAGTAGAACATTTCAGTAAAAATAAACAAAGTAAAACACAACGTAATGACGATGACTGGTGTAAAGGGCCAGGTTGTCAACATGCATGATAAGAAATGAGATGTAAAAATTTTACGTCGGTAAGAAACTCGAAAACGCGTTTGATTGAAAACATGGCTTCGTCTCCTAAGAAGTATGATGGGTGTGGTGGAATATGTCGCGTGTGTAGTTGTGGGAAGTATTTGTGTCGTGATGTGTCAAGTGCCTTACATTGTATAAGGATGCGGACCACGGGTAGGGCCTCTCGGCACCTGCTGCACAGAGGTCTTGGAGACCCCATGAGAAGGTGTGAGTGCGTTGCATGAGTGTGCCCTATCCGTAATCTAGCCAAGGCGACTTCAGTGTATCTATTAAGTGTGTTGGTGGTGTACGGTCCCAAGTGGGGTTTTATTACGTGTAACTTGTTGTATGTTTGTTCACTCCAGTGTGTTTGCCATGTTTTGCGAAGTTGTTGTCTGATGTGTGGCTTCACGTCGGTGTAGGGTAATGCGGTTATGTCTACTGCATTCGAGAGTGTAGCAGCAGCAGCCATTCGATCCGCGGCTTCGTTCCCGGCTATACCACAATGGCCAGGGATCCAGCAAAGGACCAGTTCAAATTTATGGGCATACACAGATAATACATTTGATGATAAGATTTACAACGTGATTTTTTGAAGACTTTGTTGACGACAATGACCGCACAACACTGAGTGAATCTGTATAGATAATGGATTGTGGGTTGTGGCTTTGAAGTATATGATTAACAACAAGAAGTACACCATAAGCCTCTGCCGTAAAGATGCTAGTATAACTGTTCAGAGTTTTAGTGACATTAAGGCCGGGTCCATGCACAGCACAGGACACAGAGGTGGAAGTCTTAGAGACATCCGTATAAAATTCAGAACACTGATACTTCTCCTGAAAATACAAGAAGTGCTGCTGAATTGCAAATGTGGGAGCTCGGTTTTTATCTACATGTGTGAAAGATGTGTCGCATGACAGAGGGAGGAGATGCCATGGTGCTATGCAATCTGTTACAGAACTTTGGATGGTGTCTAAAAAGGAGACAGCAAGCTCCGACGCTTCTTCTCTAACTCTGTAAGAGAAGGGGGAGAGAACGATGGTCGATTTGAAAGGAGTTCAGTCATGGAGGTATCATGAAAAACTGATTTAGAAGGATGGTGGTCTGTGTATACTCGCTGACGTTGTAGGTTCCATTTGTTGCACTCTACATACAGGCTTTCAACTGGACTAGACTGGAAGGCACCACACACCAAGCGGAGCCCTAGATGAAGCCCAGGGTCCAGCATTCTGAGGGATGTTTTAGTGGCTGACCCATAGACAATGCTACCATAGTCCAATCGTGAACCTATTAGGCTGGTAAAAACACGTAAAAGAAGTCGTTTGTCAGCACCAAAAGAAATGTGCGAGAGAACCTTCAGAATAGTCAGTGTTTTTAAGCATTTATGTTTTAGTTTTATGTGTGGGATGAATGTGAGCTTTTCGTCAAAGATAATACCTAAGAACTTGTGTGCCTTTTTACAGGAATAGAAACACCATGGAGTTGAATGTTTGGATCCGGCCGAATGCCACGACTCTTGGAAAACAAAACACAAGTGCACTTTCCTGGATTAAATTTAAAACCTTTGCTATCTGCCCAGCCGGCAAGCTTGTTCACATCAAGCTGGACTTGCCGTTCGCAGACAGACAAGTTAAACGATCTGAAAGAGAGTTGAATGTCGTCTACATAAATTGAACATGAAATCGATGGTGGTAGCGCCTTCCGAAGAGAATTCATTTGTACAATAAACAAAGTGCAACTCAAAACTCCACCTTGCGGCACGCCGTTTTACTGCACATGAACCCTAGAAAGTGCAGTTCCAACTCGCACGCGAAACGTTCTTTCAGACAAGTAACTGGCAAGCGTGTTCATCATGTTACCCGACATGCCAAAGGACTTCAAATCGCCTAGGATGCCATACCGCCAAGCAGTATCGTACGCCTTTTCAAGATCAAAGAAGACTGTCATACAGTACAGCCTGTGGAGGAATTAAGCATCTTTGATATAAGACTCTAATGCTACAAGTTGATCATTGGTAGATCGCCCCTCCCTGAAGCCTGCCTGGCAGCTCTTGAGAAGACCATTGTACTCTAAGAAGTACACAAGTCTCCTGTTTATCATATTCTCGAAGAGCTTACACATGCAGCTTGTCAGGGCAATGGGGCGATAACTGGCAGGAGAGGAAGGGTCCTTCCCTTCCTTTAGGAAAGACACTACCATGGCCTCCCTCCAAGAGCATGGAAAGTGCCCCGAAAGAAATATTTTATTGCAGAGGTGAAGAAGTGTTTCAAGCGTGTCTGCAGGTAAGTGTTGTATCATTGTGTATGAAATCCTGTCTGCACCTGGAGCTGAAGGTTTACAAGTACAGAGTGCGACCTTCAGCTCATGAAGTGAAAAGGGGTTGTTATAAGATGAGTTCTACTTATTACTGTCTCGCAAGGACTTCTTCTCACATGATGCTTTGTGTTTAATGAAAGTGTTGGTGTAGTGTGCTGAGCTGGACACGTGTTCGAAGTGTTGTGCAAGCGTGTTGGCCTGGTCTTCGAGTGTGTCCCCTGTTGTGCTAACCAGGGGCAGGCTGTATGTCTGTTGGCCTTTTAGTTTGCGTATTCGTGTCAAGACTTTGTGAGTGTCGGTGTATGAGTTGATGGAAGTGAGGAAGGCGCGCCAACTCTCCCTTTTCGCCTCACGACGCACACGCTTGCCAAGAGCCTTTGCCCGTTTAAAGGAAACGAGATTATCTGGCTGGGGGTACCGGCGAAGGACACCCCACGCCTTGTTCTGGGCCTCTCGCACCCGCCTACAGTCCTCGTTCCACCAGGGCCTCCTTGGGTTGCGGGACGCACTGGAGGCCTGGGGCATGGACTTTTCGGCGGCGTCGAGTATGTGTGCCGTGAGGAGATGGGCTGCTTCCTCCATGTGTAGGTGTTTTATGGTTGTGTGGTGTAGTTTAGATGTTTCTGTGAATGTACTCCAGTTTGCTTTTGATTCATTAAACCTGTTATGGGAAGATGGGCTGCATGGGCCTTTACCTATCTACGTTAGGGAAGTGATCACTACCATATGGGTCCGTGCCCACGCCCCACTCAAGACATGGAAAGAGAATTGCAGAACCAATAGCCAAGTCAAGATGCTAGGTATGTATTGTGTCCTAAGTTATGGTATGTAGGCTTGTTTTTGTTGAAAATTTATGCTCCGGAGGATGTGAGAAACCTCTCTATTAGGCGACCTCGGGCATCCGTTCTGAAGGAATCCCAAAGAGAGTTGTGTGCATTAAGGTCGCCTGTTAGTATGTATGGTTCGGGCAGCTGGTCAACCAGTGCCTCGAAATGAGAGCTCAGAAGTGCAAAATTAGGAGAAATGTAAATGGAGCATATCGTTATCAACCTATTAAATAATATTGTACGGATCGCTACACAGTGTTTAAAGAGAGAGTGTGGCATGCTAATAATTTCCGGGCGATAATGGCCACCGCCTGAAGAGTGGGTGCAGCCAACTCTGTCCTTTCTGAATACCCTGTACCTATTTAAGAAATTTCTTTGTTTAGAATTGAGGTGGGTTTCCTGGAGACACATGATACTTGGCTGATTGGCATGCAGCATCTCATACACATCGTGAAGATTTTTAAGGAGGCCTCAGCAGTTCCATTGGATGATGTTTTCTGTTCCCATTATTTAAATTTAAGAATAACTGGAGTGTGTGTGTGTGTTTGTTCATGTGTCGTCTTTCGGGGCTGTTATTCCAGGATTTTTAGGCCTTTCTGTCGTCTTGGACATCGGAGGCCGCTCCTTGCGCTGCGTTGCAGGCAGGAACGGCGCGACATCCGTCTCCTCGTCGGATGCCAGAAGGGTGCCCGGCGGACCAGGTCCCCCGGACTTGGCCCCCTTTCGGGAGCCCTTCGTTTGAGCCGCCACCGCCGAGGGCGTCCGGGGCACAAGAGGTGGCATGGGAGGTGCGGTGGCGGTGGGAGCCGATGCGGGGCCTCTGGTGTCCATCCGGTCGGCTCCCTCCAACTCACTGGAGGACGGGGAGGGAGAGGCGGGAGCGGCACCGGTCCCTACTGAAGAGGTTGTCACCACAACCGCTTCTGCCTCAGCAAGCGGCGTGGGGATAGATTGGGCTGCCTGAGGCACCCCGGGGAGGGGGGGGGGGGGGGGGGGGGGTTGGCAGAGGAGGGACCAGGTCAGAGTCGCTGAACTGGGTCCCTGTAGACACCAGACGCCGCTCCGCCCCCCGGTGAGCCGCGTCGGCGTACCTCCCCAGGGGGAGAGAGGCGAACCTCTTCCGCACCTCTGGGAGGGTGATGTTCTCAGTGACCTTCACATTTATGATCGCCTTCTCCTTATTAAACTTCTCGCATTTTCGAGAGTAGGCAGCGTGGGGTCCCTGGCAGTTGGCGCAAGTGAGGGTTGATGATGGACAATTTTCAGATGAATGATCATGCTGAGCACACTTTGCGCAGGTCAGACGGCCACGGCAGGAGTTGGTTCCGTGCCCGAACCACTGGCACTTAAAGCAGCGGCGCGGGTTCGGAATGTAAGGACGAATGGAGCATCGGATGAACCCTGCGTTGATATCATCAGGAAGTGAGGAGCAGTTGAAGGTCAGGTAATATGTTTCGTGGGGATTATCTTATCATCTCTGCGCATCGTGATGCGGCGCACGGCTGTGACACCCTGATGCTTTAAACCTTCAAGGATGTCGGCATCTGTCTCGTTAAGAAGATCTGCCTCAGAGATCACACCGTGCGAGCTATTCAGGCTGTGGTGGGGTACGACCCTGATGTCCAGATCGATCATTTTCGTCTGACCAAGAAGTGTGGTTGCCTGCTGCTGGTTTTTTATCTCAACAAGGACTTCACCTGTGCGTTGTTTTTTGGCATTATAGGTTTTCCAAATTATTCCATCAAGGTATTTTGTAATCAAAAATACTGATTGTGAACCACGAGGGTGGGCTGTGTCAAGAGATTCGATAACAAGGAAACAATAGTCGTTGTCTGGCTTTGGGAAGCTCATGCTTGGAAGTGGAGGAAATGATACTTCGGTGCGGCCCCTTTTCAGGGACCGATCACGTTTGGAGGGGAGTTTTGAATTTTCCATACAGCATAGAAAAAAGCAGGGGACGGGGGTACTTTCTTCTCAAGCCTTACCCTGATAGCCTGAGAGGTCCCGGAGCTCCCTGCCTGGTAAACAGACAGGGAGCCCACCCGCCGGAGCTTGACCTGGGCTCCGATGGCCACCGTTTGAGGCTTCTACCCTTCACCTTTAAACACATCACCACGGTAGGTTACAGCTTATGTTGGGGGCTCGGGGTCCGCGGTGTCGCCAACACCGTCACCAAGATTGCTCAAGGTGCCCCGTGCGGGGCGCACGCACAGAAGCGCACGCATGCACACGCACGCACGCACGCACAGAAGCATGAACACGCACGCAACACACACGAACACATACATGCTCTCACGCACACAATCGCACATGCACGCACGCACACACCAACGCACTTGAAGAGGCGCGCGCACGCATACAGACGCACTCACTTGAACACGCACACGCACGCACGCACTCATGCACTCACTCACCCACTCAAAAATTACGCTATCCTACTGCCGAGAACGCTTACTACTCATCATACCACTCAGGGATCACAGTACCCCTACGCCATCGGCTTGCGGATGGTGATCTACATACGGGGCACAAAATATCAGGAACACTAGTCTGCAAAAACCTTTTTTAACGAATCAGAGCATCAAGGATGACGGGTACTGCAGTGTTTGGGCTGACCACAACGCTACGTACGAAAATAAAGCAGTAGAAGCAATTTCGCCGTCATAAATAGCTGGTTGGAGACCGTGAAGGGCCAGAATGAAAAAAGCAATATGCGGTAGCCCAGGTCCAAATTTCAACTTGGCCAGGCAAATTTCCAAGCGTAATGTTAAATGATCGTCGATGACAACAGAGCAGCGCGCACTGCGAGTATCGTACCTTTCGCAATCTGAAGGTATGAAATATATATTTCACAAAATGGGCGCAACAGGAACCATTCGAACTCCGCGATTCGGTAAGACGAATGAGGAGTGAGACATAACGTACGATTCTTGTGAATCTGCACGAACTGCACGAACGGATACACAAATTTCAGAGGGAGACCGGGAACTAAACGAAAGGGTGCAGTCGGCGAGTCATCATGACAAATACTATGTGAGGTGATGCTAAGGCGAGCTTACTTAGTTTGCTTGCGAAAGGTACGCACATCGGCGTATATTAGTCGACGCAACTTTCACGAAACATAACGAAACATAAACATTTTAGTGAAGTTTGCAATAATACAGCAGCGGTGAAGTTTTCAGGTGTGTCAAACACCCGAAGCAAATCACATGCCTCAAGGCAAGCATCGTAACTGCGGTGGAATGATGTGTGACGCCAAGTCCGCGTGGAAGCGAGTATCATAACAGAGCACCGCCGTGACAAGTAATGGCAAATACTGATACGTTTAACACGCAGGCCTTAGAAATGAGCTACTGCTTCCACAACACGGAACTCGCCCATCCGAACCGTTTCGCCATCCTGATACGCGAATCTGTGAAAATCTGCGATACCTTTTCAAACGATTACGGGCACTCCCAATTTGCGCTTCTCAACAGCCGGCCATTTGACAACTGCAGCAAGCCGGCCAATTATGTACACCAAGTACTACGGCACTAGACCACTGTGCTTCCTAATGCCTCCGTCGCAGCGCTCAGCGGTAGGGAAGTGCTATCGCTTTATTGTGATGTTACCGACACTAATTCCAACACAAAACGCGGCGAGCCAGAAACATCATTCGGCGAGAGCGCGCGCAACAACCCCTCAATGAGTCATGACAGTGACAGTATCAGCGCATTATGGCGTCAGGCGTCCATCGAAATCGTATTCCTTAATCAACAAGGAACTCGACAGTTGGTTTCACGGTGTCTTATTTATAGAGGGGAGTAGCCACATATTCCCGAAGGTAAAGGCAGTCGTTCCATTATTTAGTGGCTGTGCGTACGAGTGGATATCGCCAGAAGCAATTGCCACAGCAAGCGGCCCCTGCGACGAGTGCCAACAGCGAGTGATGTTCACCGCAGTAAGCCCCTCGCATCGCTCAAGAAGCGCGCGTTGACTCGCCACTCATGAGTGGTGAGAGGAGCTCGCCGCGGTGCAACTCGCACTCGCGAGTGGTGAGTGGGGCTCACCGCAAGTGCAACTCGCACTCGCTAGTGGTGAGTGGGGTTCACCGCGAGTGGAACTCGCACTCACGAGTGACGAGTTCCACTTGCCGCGAGTGGCGCTCGCACTCGGCGTGGCTCGCCGCGAGTGGAACACGCACTCACGAGTGGTGAACGGGGCTCACCGTGAGTGGCGCTCGCACTCGCACTCACCAAGCCAAAACTACGGTGAGGCCTACTCACCACTCACTCGTGAGTGGTGAGTGAGGGTTGTGTGAGTGCACTCATGTGTGAGTTTGCCGACCTAAGCGCTCAATGAAATTGATTCTCTCTCTCTCTCTCTCTCTCTCTCTCGAGATTTTCATGCACATTAAGTTCCTCAGGCGGTCTAAATTGCTCTGGAGCCCCGCAATATGCGGCGTGCCTCATAGCACAGGAGTAACTTCGGGGCATGAACCACACTAATCTTTTAGTGGAAGCGCGTCTCTAGGGGAAAGAAAAAGAAAGGACCCACCATGCAGTCTTAAATTATTGCGCACCGAGTTCCCAAACAAATACTTTGCGCCCTTTGTTGCAGCCTTCAGAATGGAAGAAGAAGACACCAAAAGGTAGATTTTGCTCTAGACATCTCCTTCTTTATCCTGTCTTTTACGACCAGACGTGTCATCGCTGCGAAGGCAGCGAGTGCCGTGGTACCTGTACAGTCTGTGTTTTAGGACGCGTAGGCTATAGAGTGCAGGAGTTCCCGTTCTTTAAATGGCTCCAAACAATCATATTAGATATGGCAGAGAAAATTGCTAGCGTATGGTACGCCCTTTATACTCTTGCAAGAAACTGCCTCCCGCAACTTCCTAGGCACTACGTATTTTGTCTTTGAGGAAAAAACCGCACTGCCGTCGATGACACATGCCGAAAGGAAGGCCTGTACGTTCCCATTTGCCGAGTCCTCGTACCTTGTACTTGTTCTGTGGTTTCAACTCCTTTAGCACTGCATCATTTTTGAAAATAAACGTTTACTGACTAGTCTAACTTGATACTCCGCTGCTCCTGCTACTCTTTTAAAGGTGATGTACTATTGTGGACACATTAAAGGCGCATTCCTAAAAGGGTTACATCGCGTGCTTTACGCGTCCAATCACTCCTTTAGTTTGTAGTCGCATAACCTGTTATAACATTCCTCAACTTTATTTGCGGATGCAACGCGGGTGGTGGTCAGGCGGAACGTAGACTTATTCATGGTGGTGCACACGTCCGTAAAAGCCATCTCAAAATGCAATACAGCGATCAGAGCAAGAATGATTCACTGAGCGTCATCTAAAGCTATTTTTAACAAAATTGTGACTTACACCCTCAAGAAGGTGACGGCTCAAAATTGCCTACGTGGCAAGACAATCAAGTTCAAAGGTAGCATTTAATCAACCAGAGTTAGGGGAAATCTGGCCGATTAACACCTGTACCTCACTTCCAGTTGTCAATAAATTCGCCCTCGAGCCTAGTTGATAGACCGACGGCCCTATTGGTCCTGGACCAGGACGAATTTTCCTTCAACTGCGAAGTTTCCGAGAAATCTGTACAGCTTTCCTTTTTCGCCGCATGGCTGCATCGATGTGGATGTCAGATATTTTTTCATAGGTAGCATTTACGTGGTCTGTAGGATATTTTCCTTATGCAAGAACTGATGAAAAAAAGGGCAATTTAAACACGTCCCCTGTTATTGTGCGGTAGTAATTCACCCCTATGCAGGCATAAATCTAGGGGAATAACGTCTGGGGTGGTGGGGGATTCCAGATAGAACTTTGCGATTCCAACAATAAAAGAATGCAGGAACATCATGAAAATAGACGTTGAGTTTAAACAGGACCCCTATTGTGTTTCTATAGAGCCAATAAAAAGTCAATGAAAACTCATCGCTTATAGACTCTGCTCGTTAGAAATTGAACAAACTTTTTATTGCACAAGCAACCAACATTTAGGACATTGAGTTTTAATACACTTCATATTGCGTTTCTATCAAGTGAACCAAATCTTTTATCTTAAAATCTGCGGTTAACAAACAATTAATGAACCTTTTATTGCAAAAACGCAACAACGATTTTATTGACTTTACTATATTCAGTTTTAACAGACACTGTATTGCTTACAGGCAATAAACAAGCAATAAACTTTTTATTGCGAACATTATGCAAGCATCTTATTGCCTTCAGTATGTTGAGTTGCAATGGACTCTTTAGTTCGTTTCTATAGCGCACCAACGGAGGTTTGGTAGTTTATCGGTGCATATATGTGGGGTGCTATGGCGTTGCCTGTCCCGCTGACTAAACCGTGGTCGCGTGATGGACGTCGCATCACTTCTTCTTGGGAGCACTCTGGGGCGGTGGCCCCTAGGGTGACGGACATCACGGCCGGATAGTTCGAGCCCCTACAAACCTCCTTTGTTAAAATTTCCAAAAACCTGACCGACAGGCAACAGGATATTATGACTATACTCAATAAGAATTTTACAGCAAGCGAATAGAGATCAATTTAATAAAAAAACATCAGAAATTCTGTTCTGAGATTTTGCCGGTATGCAACAGGCTGTGATGACTGGGCACAATAAGAATTTTATAGAAATCTAATGGAGATAAATTTAATAGAAACCCGTTAGAAACTGTATTCAAAGCAGACTCTCACGCAACGGGATGTTGCGACTATACTGAATGATTTTAAGAAGGCAAATTCAGGCAAATTTACTAAAAACTTATCTAAGATTCTATTGAAACTTTATTCACACTCAAAACGATGTTATGTCTATACTCAATAAGCATTTTATAAAAATATTTGCCATCAATTTAATAAAAATCTGTTAGAAACTGCATTCGAACCTGATTCCCAGACTATAGTTTGGGAGTCTCTTTCTTAGTATATATACTGAGAAAGAACTGCATAGAAAGGTTATTGAATTTTTTATAAAAACCGCACAAGAAACGCATAAGAAACTACATTCAGAACCGATCAGGTCTATATACTTGATTCTATAGTCGTTTGATAGAATCTGTAATAGAATCTGTAATGAAAATTCAATAAAATATCCTACAAAATGTTTACAAAATGGTTATGGGATTCTTTTGAGCAATCTCTGTAACTAGTTTATCAAATCACGGTAAACATTTTTATAACAGGGAGGTCACACTAACGCGTAAGTCTTAAAGGTAGCGAAGCTGTACGCTACCATCACGATGGTTTAAGTGAGCAATTGCAGCCGATTGGCTGCTTCTTCGCAACAACCTTTACTCCATGTATGTTGCTATAACGGCGGAGAAGTCGCAAATCAGCTGCAATTGCGGACGACGCGAGGAGGGATCTTCCACGAACTGACGAACGGAAAGCGCACACTTAAACTAGGCGCAGCCAGGGTAACGTGTTCACTATCACGTGTTGTGTCTCGAGCATGTGGCGTGATTCCTCTCCCTACAGTCGTAGCCCAAAAAGTGAGCCGTTTGACTCTCCTCATGGCCGACTGGGTAAGACGCCTGACTATGCCAAACCGATTCTTATGTCCTGGCTGTTGTTGGTGTTTGACTCTGTGACATCTTGTCCTTTGAAGTTTAGCCTTTTGCAGATCGGTTTCCGGACAGCTTCGCCGCAACTCGAAGTCTCACGCGTGGTGTGAGGTTTTTTATTTTTTTTTTGTCAATATGGGCCAACCTCCTAAGTGGGTACACTTGGCTTGACGAGCGTGCGCTCGTCCTAACCATTATCACCACACCAAGGAATTTCCCTTTGGGGATTCATTTGGTAAGTAAAGTTTATTTCTCCATGGGCGGCTCCAAAACTTTGCTTCGAAGTAATTTTCTACTCTGTACTAAGGAACGCAAGAAGCGAAGGGCAGGAGCGGGTGGAGGTCAATGGGAGAAGCCTTTGTCCTGCAGTAGACTTAAACAGGCGTAGTTGTTGACGATGATGTAAGAAGAGAATTGCGAGAAGAGAACTGTACTGGAGAACTGGAGAAAAGTAGATAACTCGATATTCTTTGTCAAGCCTAAGCCTACAGAAATGTCCCAGTCACGCCAATATTTCTATTGCAACTGAAGCGCTGTGAAGTCGAAATATGCCGAGGGTAATGACGAATGCAGAAATATGCCGAAATATGCCGAGGAGCAGATACGTGGCCATTTTGTGTTCCCAATTCGGCCCAGAATGATCATCTACAAGCACATGCCGGAGCATAAATATTTCCACTATTATTCCAACTACCCATGAATGTCTTCAGTGTGAACACTTGTCGTTCGCAATGATTACTTCATCCACTTCTGCTGTAGTCGAAGTCAAGACACATGCTTAAAATACAATGTCAAGGAGCGCTCCAAAGTGATTTCAAGTCAGAATCTTTATTGCGGTATCAGCATGTGAAAAATCTTTAGGGTTGTATGGAAAGCAAGAAACCCCGACGCGTTGACCGCGAAGTATATTTGTCTATGACTAAAGCGAAAGGTTCCGGTAGATTACATTTCAACCCATCGCTATATACTTGCGAAATGAACGAATGCTTGTTGGACTGTTCTAACAACTAAAAAGGGGTGTGGTCATTCTTGCTCGCCTACCATTGAAAACAGCAATTTCCAACAGAAGACCAATTATGCTGATTGCCACTCCTATCCCAAAAACTCTGAACATGCCTGCAACCTGTCGTAGTTCCATGGGTTTGAGTGCCATGCTTGGTGTGATGCGTGTCTTTACGCTGAGTTTCTGCCGCAGAAGCGGTGACGTCGAGCCCATTTCAAACGCGTGAAGATAGCGACGCATTGTCACTGTTACAACAGGTATAGTCGGCTTCACAGCAAAATACAACGGATCCAGGCGCACCTCGGCGCTCTGAAAGTTGAATATATCTGGAGAAAACAGAAATGCCCTGCCCAGATCTTCCATGACAACCCAGGAGTTGTGCGTGCCCCGCTTTACCTTAAAGAAGCAGTTTAACATGGTGTCCGTACTGCCAGGCTTCCAGTGCAAGAGCGTGGAGACAGTTCGGGGCAGCAAGCGTGGATATGTGTTTACGTCCCTGTATAAGCAAAGTGGTGTAGGCGTTGCGGAGAGATACTCGCTCGTTATTGGAATATACGTCCTCTGAGGGCTGCCGATGAGGGACAGCACAATAGCTTGGTAAGCGGTCGATAGTACCACAGCCAAAAAGAACCACGTGGACAGGAGCCCGTAGTGCCGACGCGTGGCGTGCGTCATCGACTTCGTGACGAGCATACTGAGTAGTTCTAATGCGACTGACATGCAAGTATTGAAATTCATGTGCGGGCTCACCAAAAGTGTTATCAGTACAAGACTTACGAAGCACAGCATCCATGTTGAACTGTCAAAAGCTTGGAATTGAACCCAGCGCTGGTTCTTAAACGGCCGAGCACGCGTAAGCATTCTGTACGTTGCAGTAGAGTATGTCGGGAATGCATGCTGAATTGCGTCGTACTCGCTGAATGTGATCGGGCCGTACAGGTGTAGCCAAACATCCGGTTGCTGAAAGAAAAGGGATTGCCGTGCATTTGTTGATGTGTGAAACGCGAAAGCGAACGTGGCGTTTATGGTAGTCAGGATGCGGTGCATCATGTAAACTTCATCTCTTCGCTGGTCCTCCTTAGAGATGCTCACAAAGAACCGCTGCTCACGTAGATGCTTATTTAACGAGTGCTTCAAGGCCTGCAGCCAGTGCTGCGCAGTCGTTGGATCAGGTAGGCTAAGTGTCTGCCTTGACGTATCCGTCCACTTCCTTGAGTGGAAAGAAAACATCTCACCGGATTTTGGCTGGGTACGCAAGTAGAAGCGAGCCCATTTTTCCGACCTAACATAGGGAAACCTTTTCTTGTTGTCCATAGGTATGTCATCCGACAGTGACGTGACTGTTAGCCGGTTATGTCTGAAGTGTTCGAAGCTTGAAAAGTAGAGACCGAATGGTGGGGCGCGAGAGCAACGAGGCACGATGGAATGGGAGCCCGTTCGGCGTCTGAAAAACGTCCTCAACTTAGACTGCTCTGACGTGATATAGGGCGCCAGCGAAGTGTCAACGACCGTGGAGATGTTGACCTGTTGGTGGAGTATTTTTATCATCTTGCCCACTCTGTATAAATGTTCCTGGTTGCAGCCTAGGTCCCTTCCAAAGCCGACGAGCACCACACGCGCCTTCAAAAATTCGCGAAAGTAGTAAGTCATGAAGTTCACGTTGAAGTCGAAGAACTCGCATACTGATGGTTGTAGAGCAGTAGCCGTGAGAAGTAGTATGCAGCAGCCGATGTTCTCGTACTTCATGGTTCCTGAAGTGAATAGAAAACAGTTGCTCTTTTTATAAACTGGCCTTATTGTAAAAGTACATCGCAGAACAATTGAAACGCGGAGAATTGATATGATCTTCAGATGAGAAGCTCAGAAAGAAGCACTAGGGAAGGCTTTTCGCTGTAGGTAAATACATGTAAGGCGACGGGCAAATTTCGCAAGGAAACTTCACAAAATTGTATTGCGAATGAACTGTCGATTATGAACGACATTTGGTTGACACATATCGCTGTACGATAGAAAGCAAATTAAGTACGGGCCTGCTGTAAAAAGCATGCTTATCTTTAGATTTTTCCGGTATGCAAGAACAGGATTATATTTTTGATAATAAAAAACTGTGGCAGCGAAATCAGTAGGCTGTAGTGAGTCGTAATGTCAAGGGTGCACCAAACGATTTCGGGTGCTCAGGCTAGATATAATTACTGGGTAACTTGCTTACGCCTATTTCGAAAATTAACTTTAACCACGTATTGACCATCTGAGACGAGGTGTTTGTTATGAGCACATTTTATGATGTTACTAGTTTTCACTGTCATGAGCACCACATAAATATGATAGCAATGTACCAGGTGCTCGATAACAAATTTGGGGGTTATTCACTTTCTGATGCAGCATTCTGTGCTTCTGTGAAACTTACAAACTGTCTGAATAACTGCAATGACACCGCAATTGTCCCTTTGCGCCTTTTCGCTGTATCCGCCATGAATTCTAAACTTTTCAAAAGAAGGGCCAACCTATGGCGAGACACGTCCGCAATGCAATTTTTCGGTCACTGCGATGCGAAAACACGCGTTAGGCTAAAGACGTTTAGGGGAATGAAGTTTTAAATTTATATAGAGAACTACAAAAATTCCAATTTTTTTGTGAATTGCGGGGCACACGTAGTGCAACTGTTACTGCAGTCCCATACTACCTTAGTAAAAAATAAAAAAATGAGTGAAATATTTGTTCTGCATCCAAATAAAAATAAAAAAGACACACTATTTTCAAGAATTCGGTCAGTTCTGACTTTAAGATAATCGAGCAGCGCGGTAAAAAAAAAAAAAAAAACACCGTAGATTGCAAACTCTTAGGCTGCTTCCTTCGAGCGGAACACCTCATCTTGTGCCGCCCAAAAGCATTTCAGTGTTATACCACTGTCATTCGTCGATGTTACTGAACGTTTTACAAAACAGTGCTCCGCTCTCTGCTGCTTTGCAACTTTCGATTTGGTGTTGTATTTCTTTAGCTTTAACTCTCCTGTGAGGGACACATAAGATCTTTAGTGGATTGCTTCATTGTCAGTTCAGGAATAGTCCACTGAAACTTTCCCCGGCTAATAGCTACTAATCAAAGGGGATATAAAGCATCGAGTTCGGTGTAGGATGCCTCAAAGGTTGTATATACGAAGCTTTCCTTGGGTGCATAAGAAAATATCTTGTTTGACGCAATCGGAAACATGTACAAGCAGACAAGCTTGAAGTAAATATTACAAACTAAATTTGAGTGGAGTTAAATGTACTCAGTATTTTATCACTTGAACTTGGTAGTATAGGCTTAGGAATGGGAGGTCTGCCTGAGATACGAAAAAAAGGCGACAGTCGGTGTATAGATGTACGTTCCTATCTCAGCAAACGCTGTCGGCCAATTTCACAAAACGTTGCACATGCTTAAAGCGGCCATCCAGACAAAATACAAGTTTGTATTATTCGAAAGATTTCGTGTTTCATGGTGCCCCTGCGCTTGTTCAGAAGAAAACGATTCTTTATTCTCTGCGAAGTTGTTCGATTTAAATTGAAATTTTGATTCTCCCCCCAAATTTCTGAGTTTTAACGACGTCTGAAATTACATCATAAGAACGGGTCTTCAAGCTAAACTTGGTGTGAAGTGGAGACTTGTTTTCCGCACGTCAACCTAGATGGCGCCACCATACCGCAGTGGGCCGCTTTCTGCCTTTGCTTTGTGTTTGACCATGAATATTTGTACCCGGCTTGTTTTTGTTCATGGAGAAAAACATCGTTTCGTAAAACATGGTGCTCGCTCGAAAAATATCGTCCCGTAAGACACCGTCGCTTACGGCAATCGGCCAGTGTCGTCTGAGACATCCCCAAAGCCCCGCAGTGCTGCGCATCTAAACCAAGTATAGTGCGCGCAGTAGCAACAGCAGTACGCATCGGCGCTTCTATGTTTACGTGTGCTTTCGTAATTTGCACTGTTTTTCTCACCATTGTTACTGATATAAAAAGAATGTATTCTACGTTTAAGCTCAAATAGCTCGTTCGACAAGCTTATAAGTTCTGCACAAATTGCGTTTGCTTTTTTCGGCCTCAGCCAATCGCCGAGCTTGCGCGTATGGCATCATAGGTTCCGTTGCGGGAAATGAGCTAGTGTGTCGCATGGATATTTCATTTTTTCCTAATTATATAGCATACTTGAGTGAAGATTCCCTTAAGAATGGTGTCAGTGTGATTCTATCGAGGCAATCTCTCGAATTAACCAAACTCTCCAATAAACCAAACTTGTGTTTTGCCTGCATGGCCCCTCTAAACACGCGCATGAAGGCCTCCCAAAACAAGGTAATGCCGCTATGCCTCGTCTGCAATCCACATGTGTCGGTGTTGCATTGCATGCTCTTTAGCCGACTCCATTACAAACGTGCAGCTGACGTGTCCTGATCCTTTGATTTGTGATCACTAACCACACGATCAGGAAGCGGCAGCTGAGGGTCCGTGGACTGGCGAGATACGCATTTTTGCCCTCTGTCAGTCCTGTCTGCACCTGTACACCAATCGGTTAGCTTACTCCTATATGTGTCGTTGAATACAGCCAATTTTGCGCGCATCGAATCATTTGTGCGATCGGGTGAGCGGGAAGCGTACGTGGGGATGTTCCCACAACGCGGCTGTAATTAGCGGATCTCAAAATGAACTACGTGGTGAGCACAATCCTGAATTCCAGCATATTGTAGTACATTATGAAGATGTCTGTGATACTAAATACATATTGCTAATTTTATGTGGGGAACCTAAAAGAGACAAAAATTAAGACCTCGTCTTCCAGCTGTACTTGTTCTAACCTTTTCATTTCAGACTTATTTCAATTTTACAGACTATTACTATGCAATATAAAGCATTGTAAAGACGAACCTTTGAAGCGAGGACAGGGACGAAGCACGAAGTTTGAATTACGGCTTGAGACCGTCAAAATTGCCGTAACGGTGGCCCTATAAATACAGTCTGCTAATTTATCAATGCAATCGCGTGCACAAGAGGTACGTTTTTATTCAATGTTTCGACAGTATGCAGAAGATGTAATTTTAGATCGGCCCAAGTTTCTTCTGCCTCAATGCAAGTTTTCCTTATTAATACCAGAAGGAAGCAGCACGAGATAATGAAAATTAATTACCATGGGCTCATGTCGCACTCATCGGCCATATCCATGTTTCGGGTAGCTAAAACATCATCAAGGTATTATTTGACTGGTAGTTGTTGCATTGTATAAATTTTTATTTCCATAGATGATATCACATAAGTTCCTTGTGAAACTGTCACTGTGCGTGTATTGTTGATTAGATGAGAATAGTGCAGCTTTATTAACCTAATTGAGCGGGAGTACGGCACCGAATGCGCTACGCGTGGTTGGAAGCAGAACGAAATCAGATCCCGAGTTAGATTAAAGACTGAACTTACGCATCTAGCTTTACGCATGCACACATCATTTCCGACGTGGAACTGAATTAGACGTGGTTTTCGGTTAGAATTCGGGACAATGCAACTTTCTTACATTGAATGCACACCTGCCAACGTACGCTAACGAAATGATCGGGGAAAGTTGGCATTTGCTGCATGTCCACGAACTTTCACTGTTACTTTTGAGAAAGGAAGGTGGTTGTTTTTCCAATAAAGGAAAACCTGTATTCCCGTATTCTTTTTCATGGGCGCTCCTCCCCGAGTGCCACACAACTCTGTTATTGGGGGAGGTAACGCACTTTATAGTTAGAAGGAACTTCAGGTTATAAAAAGAAGTTTGAAGTAAAACAAATAAATCGAAGATGTATATTACTCACATCGTCATCATTATCGTCCTCACCAGCCTATTTACGCGCACTGCAGGGAAAAGGCCTCTCCCATAGATCTCCGATTGTCCCGGTCCTGTGCTAACTGCGACCAATTTATCCCCGCAAACTTCTTGATCTCATCTGCCCATCTAACTTTCTGCCGCACCCTGCAATGCTTGCCTTCTGTAGGGATCCATTCTGTTAACCGCAATGACCAACGGTTATCTTGCCTTCGCATTACATGCCCTCCGCACGTCTATTTCTTCTTCTTAATTTCTACTAATATGTCCTAAACACGCGTTTGTCCCCTGACCCACTTCGCTCTCTTCTTGTCCCTTAATGTTAAGCCTATAATCTTCCGTTCCTTTGCCCGCTGAGTCGTTCTCAATTTAAGTTGAACCATCTTAGTGAGCCCCCAACTTTCTGCCCCGTAGGTGAGTACCGGTAAGATGCAGCTCTCATACACACTTTCTTCGGGGACAATGGTTGGCTGCCATTCATTATCTGAGAATGTCGGCCGTATGCACTCCATCACATTCTTATCCTTCTAATTATCTCTACTTCATGGTTGAGATCCGGGGTCACAACTTGGCCTAAGTAGATGTATTCAACCACTACCACTTACCACTTCAACTGCCTCGCCACCTATCTCGAACAGCTGTGCTGTCCCAAGGTTATCGATCGTTACTTTGGTTTTCTGCATATTAATTTTCAGGCCCCCGGTTCTACTCAGTTTGTTCAGTGCGAAAAGCATGCTTTGCAATTCGTCCCCCGAGTTACTTAGCAAGGCAACGTCATCAGCAAATCTGAGGTTACTCAGGTATTCTCCATTGACCCTTACTCCCACCTGTTCCCAATCCAATGTTCTGAATAGGTCTTGTAAACATGCTGTGAATAACATTGGGGGGATTGTGGAAACACTGGGAAACACCTTGAATCTCGGCAAAATAGATAATTGGACAAGTTATTATATTTCATCGTTATAATTGTATAAATGGAGATCATTGTTTGGATAAAAATAAAAAAAACGGCATCAAAGAAACAAACAAGGCCAATTGAACGAAATAACATAGGTTGTACCACCCTTTCATGACGAAGTGGCAAATACAAATGCGCCACCCCCTCTCCCAAGCGCCCGCAGGGGCACCTTGCGTTTCAACGTGACGGCAGTGGCGACACCGCGGATCTCGAGCCCATGTGGTTTGGACCCACCCACGCTACGGCTGTGCGTGGCTGAGCCGTGTCCGGGGAAAAGGGAATCCTGGTGGCTGAGCCAAAGCCGGGTTTGTTTTGGACCTTCACGGCCCTCAGGGAGAGGCAAGACGCCACTTTGGCCCCTGCTTCTCGCAGATGGTGCCCCCGGTCTGCCCGACCCTGGGGGAACCAATCAGTCGACCTTTCCAGCCTCCCTCTCAGCTCTTTCACCTTCCTCTTTTTTCTTTGCTACCCCTGTCCTGTCATCTCTTCTTTTCCTCATTTCCACACATTTCCAGGCGGCGAGGGTTAACCCTGGGAAAAGAATCAACCTTGACGACGTAGACGGGGTTATAACAGCTATGAATGGCTAACGCGCATCTAGCGCGTTCCCAGGTTGGGCTCGGTGGAGGGCGGCCAGCATAGCTGCTGAACTGATTTCACTTGTTATGGCAACAAACTTTTCTGCATCCCATGGTCGTCCTCCAAAACGGGGGCGTAACGAAGCAGTCCCGCAGTTTTTCACTCCTAAAAAGTCAGAAAATTTTCTAAAGTTCCACGTCATGCACTGTGAAAAAGAAGGCATGGTAATGAGACGTCTGTCACAATTCTTTGTAGCCAAAGTTCTAACGAATGAGCTAGCGGCGGCTATAAAGTAAGCAAGTTGGGAAGCGGTGACATTTAGGAGTACAAGACGCAGATCAGTGTGCCATGTTGACGAAAATAACCACTGTTGGTGACAGTCCTGTGAGCATCACTCCCCACCGATCCATGAACACTACCAGAGGTGTTATCTGTGATGAAGACTTTCTAAACCTGTCTTAGCAAGAACTCCTGGAAGGGTTCGATGGCCAGAATGTTTTGAATATTCAACGAATCAAAATACGTAGAGATGAGAAGGAAATTTAGACCAAGTATGTAATTCTCGCATTCTCGACCAGGCACTGCCCGAGTCGGTCGAGGCAGGCTACGTTAAAATCCCTGTCCGTTTGTATAATCCATACTCCCGACGGTGCTATAAATTCCAAAGATTTGGCCATGGTTCATCGAGCTGCCGAGGCAAGGCAGGTTGTCGAAAGTGTAGCCTTCCCGACCACTCGTCTGACACGTGTGAAGCTCCACTTCATTGTGGAGCTTCACAGGGAGAGCAGGCTACAAGGGAGAGCAGGCAAGGGAGAGCAGGCCGCGTACTCGCGCTTGTGCCTGCAATGGAAGAAAGAAAAAGAAATAATTGCTCTGCAGTTTAAGGAAAACATTACTTTTAGGGAAGCACGACAGAGACTGTTCCTGACACACACTAGCTTTGCCGATGTAGCGCGACGGAGGACGGTGCTACACTCGGTTCGAGCTCCTCTTGGAACCCTCCCAGCGAGGCCCCAAGACACACCCCAAGACCCCTCAGTGCCGGTGGCTAAGGCCACTGCACATGCAACAAAAGAAGCGTCAAGGGCTGCCCCAGCACCCCTTGATGCCAACGCTAGACCCGTTGCTGGCACTGCAGTGCCGGTCCCTGCTGAGAGGAAGGCTGCCGCAACCAGCCAGCCTATCCCTGCTGTCGAGGCTTCGCAAGAAGCCATAGACACAACGCCACCCTTACAGAAATGCTTCTTTACATTCTGTAGACTTTCTGTTGAAATCCTACCAACTTTATTGCTATCCTACATACTCGTAGATTCTATTGACAGTTGTCTGAAAAAGTCTATTGAATGTATGTTGACACTCGTCTATGGACTGTTATATATAGAAAGTCTACTTAATTTGCGTTGACATTTGCATGTTGAAGGTTGTATATAGAAAGTCTATCTAATTTATCTTGACATTTGGCTATTGACGAGCGTCTGTAGGGTGACCACTGAAAGTGTTTTGAGACGCTCGCAAGTTGAACGCAAACATCTGATTCCTTCGTCCTGAAATCCGATTTTAAATAATTCATATTGTTTTTTTTCTAAATACCTGGACAGGTTCACAATATTCCCGGACAAATTATTTACTTGACTTTACCAAATTACGTTACTTTGAATCAGGTTCTAAACAAACACACACACACACACACGCACGCACGCACGCACGCACGCACGCACGCACGCACACACACACACACAGACACACACACACACACGTATCTTTCTCTCTCCGTCTCTCTGCATGTATCTTCACACTTCTGCACTCCAGGAAAAAAAGTAGCAGAAGGGAGCAACTTTCACTGTTCGTAACTCGAGGCGCGCTGTTTCTCGCTCGGAATAACCAGTTCGTCCCTCAGCCGCACGGATTGCTCCTTCACAAACCGCTCATGCACTTTCACTCTTCACGGTGATAAACATGGCTAATCAGCGGTTCCGGACAAGCGCCAGCCAGCGGCATCAACCACTCGCAACCTCTCGTTACTGCGTTTTGATTTACGCAAGCTAAGTGCTACATGGTTGAAAGGAACAAAATATGTGCTGTAATATTTCGCGGCAGGCTGCTGGACGCACCTATAACAACGGCGATAATCGAAAATCGCCCGCTAATCCGGCCGGCGCAGATGCTTTGGCCGCTCTCGACCAACCGCCACCGGCGACCCTCCCTCTTTGCGTACCTCCGGGAGAAACGCGTCAATCACCCGAGGCAGCCCTAACGCGGCGCGCGTGCCGGCGCTCGCGCATTCTTGCAACCCATTCCAGTTTTCCGTTTTGTTTGGTTACCGCTTGCAACTATAAAGTAAACAAGAAGATATGTGCAATCGTTTTCGTCCGAGTGTTTCCCGGTTTTGTATTTTGGAAATAATACCGCCCAGTTTTGTAAACATGCAAATGAGAGGCACGCCTCACCGCGGCCTCGGCATCCCGCCGATGGCGGCTATATATACATTCAGTGCACTGCTATTGGAGGTGAGATCTTTGAGTGGCGCCCCCTGGCTCTGACGTCGGCTTAGGGATTCGCGCCGCTGTCGTCTGCTACACTCCGCTTGTGAGGGGCAACAGTGCCTGGGCTAGAAATCGCCCGCTTCGTTGCTGTAGTGCGTTAAAAAGCGTATTTCTAGCGACTCAGTTATTTTGCCAGCTTCTGACGCATCTGAATAATTTGAAGCTGTATCCCCCACAAGTTTGCAACACACGAAGAGATAGAGAACAACTTTCTTCAGAGTATCGGTCAGAATTTCGTGTGTAACTCGTCCTTTCTTGCTTATTCGCGAGGATCAGCGATCAGAGCTTCTCGATAAGTATTCAAAATGCGTCGGCTTCCCTGCAGTATTTTTGAGATGCTCCTATGAAGACTCAACAGTCTAATACTACGTACCAAGCAGCGGCCTCTACACGCTCATCGCACAGCAGGAAATAAAGCGGCTTTCTTCTGTTTCTTTCGTTGTTGTCTTGTATCAGATTAATGTTTCTTGCTTTTTTTTTTCTGCCCAACGCAATAATTTTTCTGCGCCGTCACCAACTTCTTATTAGGAGGTTTCGGGATGTTTGGGAGCCTCACAAAGGTCGTGTGGATATTTCCTTCATTTTGTATGGCATACATTCCCTTCACAAATTGGCTTTCATTACGGCTGCGTGCAAGAAGGTGCATATCCGCAGCGTGCTTTGTTTATTCACATGCAAATACAATGAGAAGGTTTGTGCTACGTTACCGCGATGGCACCCTAAACAACGTGGTCCACAGTACTCGAAGGCGGCTTTTGTGCTCCGAATTTCTATCGTAATTATATCGTTATCATAACGAACTGACTCTCAACTCGAACAATGATGACATGATTACGGTGTTGAAGGCATGATATACTCGCTAACTAACGTAATAAATAGTATACCTGCATATATTACAAGACTCGAAACCGAAGATGAATTCCAAGTAGCTCTTTATTGCTTTTCAACCCTTCCAGGCGCGAAGAACAAATCCTATTCTACTCGGGATGGCATTCTATAATTTGAAGAAAATTACTTTTACTCTCTTGTCCTGGACTGAGGACCCAGCCCACTAACCAGATCGATTTAATTGTTAAACAAAGTTTTCCCCTCCTCCCCTTACTCCTCCTCCTCCTCTTGAGTGCAGTTTTCCTATAACGCATATCCGAATATCGGGAAGATATGGCTGTGCAAAATGTTCCGAAATATCCCTCCAGGTCTTAACAAACATATATGTGTTACTATAAATTTAACGAAGACGTGACTCGTTTTGCTCAATAAACCTCCATACTGGTTAGATGCCTGGTATAGAATCAGCACGCGCGTATATACACACTGGGTTATTTGGAACTCAACCTACAGTTGTTGCAGTCTATAGTGCATGTCGGCAAACTTTCATGCCTTGACAACGTAAAGTGATGTGACAAAACACGTTCGAGCGTTCGGTAAGGTTGCAAAAGGTTGCAAAAATTGTTTTACCTTACAGATGATTACCGGGAATCGTGATGCCTTCTGCCAAAGCCGACAGCCCTGAAGGCCTAGAATTTGTTTTGGTCTTCCATTTTCGCTGTTGTCGGTTATTAGCAGCTGACTGTTCCTGTTGTTCGAATGCTTACATGAGAAGCTGACGCCTAGCTCCGACTCTTCGCGCTCCGCACAGAACCGGCTTCGCAAGGAATGGGGTGGCGCCGGCAATGTTTCTCCCGTAGCGGTATCCGAAACTATACTTTAATTGACACCATGAGCTAGTGTATGCGATTTTAAGCCTATTATTATGATAAAAAGTTACCCACACGCCAATTCTGGTGCGGACAAGCATCAGACGTTGACCGAGCGCAAAGAAACAGCAGGGAGAGCGATCCTGAGTGAAGCAGACGACAAAATGCGAGAATTCCTAAGCTGACGTCACGGAGGCGCGCTTCGCAGCGCCGCCTGTGTTCGCGCTCACCGCCAATACTCGGTTGCAACTTAAGAACGGCACCGGAAGTTGCCCTTGCGCCTCATCACCGCAACCGGCGGTCCCTCCGCTCGGCGCGAAGAATGCGTTACTGCGAACATTTTTGAAGCACAAAATAACCAAACCCCCCTAAACAAAACAAGTAAACTAATGTTCTTTGGATTTTAAAATTTCAATGTGAGATACATTACCACAACTACCAGTTTCAAAACGTGAAAATATCAAAAAATTGCCATTCCCAGTCAAAACCCGGTGCAAAAAGGACAAAAAAGAACCTTATTAAGAAAAAAATAACAAAGTTTAGTTTACTTTTTATAGCTTACGTGTTGTGTTTTACACACGTATGCATTATTCACTAGCTTTGAAATTACGAAGTGTTAGCGTATAATGGCCTTTTTGCTTCGGGCATTGTATTTTTGTCCCCACATTTTCCACCATCTCATTCTCCAACATGGACGCCTCGTACGAGGTCGATTTTTTGGCGGAGCATGACTACGCAGTTCGACCTGCAGCAGCATTTGTTACTGTTTCTTCGACTCCAGATTCTTCGACGCGTTTGCGGTATGGGGCGAGTTCACCACCCCGAAAGAGCCCATCAACGCCGAAGCATCTGTACAGGAAGAACTGCAGCGGCATTGTTCTTTGTCGCCACGTTCAGCAGACAGTTTTGAACGTCTACTGTAGGTCGGTGTGAAAGAAACTTGCCGCACAACAAGTGAGTACACCGGTGTGTTTCTGAAGATTTTGGACATCAAATACAAAGCGAAGGCGACGAGCGGGAAGCTGACAACACTTTCGCGGAAAAGGCCCGGAAGCGAGAACCGCAGACGCTGCACTGCGATGTATGACGGCTTCACTTTGTGCACGCTGAGAAACATTGTGCACGATCTCTTCCGGCGCAACGAGCCTCCTACTGCTCAGAAGATTGCGGAAGAATTTCGGAGGAGTGAGCATCTCCCCAGCCTTCGAACGTTGACCATCCGCCGCCTCCTGAGTGACATCGGCTTAGTCTTCCAGAAACGCGAACGAAACTCGATGATGATCGAGTGTCAGGACGTGCTGATTTGGCGGCAGATGTACCTTTGCCAGATCGCTGAGTACAGGCAGCAGCACCGCATGGTGTTTTACACAGACGAAACTTGGATAAACGCTGGCCACACCGTGACGAAGGCTTGGAGGGACGAGACAGTGAAAACGCGTGTGGACGCTTTCTAGCGTGGTTTGACAACTGGGCTCAAACAAACAGCCATCCGGAAGAGGAGCGCGGCTGATAGTCACACACATTGGCAACGAGGACGGATTTGTTGACGGCTGTCTGTCCGTCTTCAAAGGAACGAAGTCGGGAGACTATCATGAGGAAATGGACGGCGAGCATTTCGATGCTTGGTTTGACTCTGTTATCACTAAGCGGGCCCCGGGTAGGGTTGTCGTCATGGGCAACGTGTCCTACCACTCCAGGCGCCTGGAGACTGTCCCGACCTTGTCCTCACGCAAGCCTGACATACTAGCCTGGCTGACATCAAAAGGTATACCGTGTGATGCAACGATGACAAAGAAGCAGCTTCTTGAACTGGTGGCGCCGGTGAAAGACCAGTTTGTGAAGTTCAGAGTTGATGTCGCGGCAGAAAAGGCTGGGTGCGTTGTTCTGAGGTTGCCGCCATACCACTGCGAGTTTAACCCAGTGTTGTACACGTTCCTCCAAAATAGGAACGAAAGCTCGTTCCTCGTTCCTTGCCAATTTTGAAACGAGTTCCCGTTACAAGTTCCTTTGTTGCGAAAGGAACGCGTTCCAGTTCCACTTCGAAAATTGGAACGTGTCGTTACATTAACGTTACAATTAGGTTTTTAAATTAAAATATAGTGTCGGATAATCCTGGGTCGAAATTAAGTGAGACATTTAAAACTCACATCGAACTACGTATATTATACGAATATTAACACCGCCGGCAGCAGATTATCTGGAGATAAAGATAATCAAAAGAAACGCTCCTAGGCGAATTTTTTCAGGGAGCACCGGACAAACTCCAGACGGCTCGAGGACATTTCGGTGCACGATATTTCGGTGCGGAAATTTCGGTGTACGAACATATCAGTGTACGGACATATCGGTGTACGGGCGTTTCGGTGCACGCACATTTCGGTGTACGGACATATCGGCGACCAAATTATCCGGTGCTTGCCTGTTTGCGACAGCCGTTATATTTTTATTTCCGCTTAACGTGAGTTATGGACAACAATCTGGAGCAGTGAATTTATTTTTTTGATTGATGCCATGTTCGATCTTTGCCAGGTATTTTTGAAATTTTACATTATATTTTTGTGTAATACCTCTTCCTGGGGACACCTGTTAGCAGCCCATTGAATTCTTTAGCACAAGTTTTTTTTTTCATTTATGACAGGTTGTTAATTTC
Source organism: Haemaphysalis longicornis (assembly GCF_048455015.1). NCBI lineage: Eukaryota > Metazoa > Arthropoda > Arachnida > Ixodida > Ixodidae > Haemaphysalis > Haemaphysalis longicornis. Next base: position 87,287,755 of record NW_027526361.1, read on the forward strand.
TATTCGCTCTTTTTTAGCTAAGACAATTACCCGTGTTTACGATGGTCTACAGCCTCTTTTGTATTTTTTTAACTTACATACCCTTAACTTACATAAATTACATGCACACTCTCAATATCCAAAAAGTAACAAACATTAGCTAGCCCCCCAGAATGAAGAAAACCTTATGAAGAGTATTACGTAGGCTGGGCTGCCTTGCTAAAATGAATTCGCGAACGCTGGTCTAGGATATTTTCGGGGAGAAAAAACGGGCCTTTTGGAAAACAGCCGCAGGTTCTAATGTCCTAAATGCTGATTAAGCGCGTACCGGTTGTGCATACAAATTCCACCCATTGTGTTCGGGACAACCATCCTTCTTTTAATGTTTACAAGCCTACATTTACCACATTTTAATTCTTTGTTCTAGCGCCCCCCTCCTCCCACCTCCCGCCTGTACGCTGAATCTCGACCAGATTTCTTTTTCAGCAATATTATTTTCGGTTTCCCCTGAAAATCCTACTGGCGTGGTGGAGTTCACGGTCTCCGAAGCGTCACCGCAGTGATTTTTTATTTTTTTATTTAGAACATACTGCTAGCCTCTCAGTGGAGGCTTTCGCAGGAATTGGGTGATGCATTCAGAACAATGACATAGCACACTTCGCGTTTAAAACAGAGAAAAAGCTTTACATTCACCATGGGCGCACGAAACCTCTATAATGTGACATAAAAAGCCACCCAAAACGCCGCTGAGAACACAATGGCCACTATTGTTTGCTGGCTACGCCCTTCCGCGCATCGCGGTCATATCGACGGCGCCCCCACTCCAGGATTCGCTCTTTCTGCGCCTTCAGTTGCCTCCTTGGGAATTAACTCATCAAGTCGCGCATATCATGGACACCCCAGGTATACCTTAACAACGTGAGGGTTCGAGCTAGTTGGTACTCCATAGTGAAAATTTAAAGCGCAACAAATTTAGACAAAAGGCGAGTGACACAAGGACAAGCGCTTGTCCTTGTGTTACTCGTCTTTTGTCTAAATTTGTTGCGCTTTAAATTTTCACCCAGGTATACATCGCTTCCTCCCACTATAAGGAGCAAAAAAAAATTAATAGGCTAGTGTGACGAGAACGGCAGCAGTCGTCTTCAAGTTTTCGAAGTCCAGTCGACGCAATGGTGAAGCACACAAGCGACACCCCTTTCTCTCTACTTAGGGGGATGATTGCCGGTGGGGCTGAGCTTTCCCCTCCCCTAAGTAACGCCACCGTAAGCGCGATCGTTGGTTTGTTAGTTTTAAGTAGAAGTGACACCGAATGCAACGAAGGCAAGATTGATTGAGAGAATAATTAAAACGAAATGCACACGCGCCTAATCGACCTCGTTTTTCTGTTGTTTTTTCGCGGAAGTTTTGCTGGGGGGGGGGACGGAGGAATAGACTAAAAGCAGCAGCGTCTTGCACCGTTGGGTGAAGTGAAAGGAAAGCGCTTTGGTAACACTTAAAGTATTAGGGTTGTTCACATGAATGTTAAAATAACAAAAAATGTTGAACGGATCCAAATTACCAACGCTAATTTTTGTCATCTGCTACAGAAATTGGGTTTCACATGGAAATGTTCCGCCAGGGTTTAGCGTTCGCTTCCACGAACGGCGGCGCAAGCACATGTCTCGAACGTAAAATCATATCAAGTCACGAAATTACAATATTAAAGCTAAAATGTTCAAAGAATGCCTGGGACATCCCTCACTCAAAATTTCTGGGCCAAGACGTCGTGCACCAAAATGTCGGTGCACAGAAATGTCCACACCGAAACGTCCTGGACCGAAATGTCCGACACCGAAATTCCGTTTAGCAGTCCGTCCGTTTCGTTGGCTACGTTGTTACCGAGTTGTCCGGGACCGGTCTGCTCCTGAGCGCGGGGAAGGGCGAGTAGGAAGGGTGCGGACGCACGGACATGGCGAAGGCAGGCCCGCAGAACTAATCCCTGTACCGCGACGAATGCCGCAGTGCCCAGCCGGGTCCGGGTCAACCCAGTAACAACGCATACGACAGAACGGACGGACTGCTAAAACTGTATTCTTTCCCCGCCAGGGAACAATTCTATCGGCCAGACGCGCATTCTGGCCTCCCTAGACAAACGATGAAGGGTGAAAAGCATTCTCGCGGCTACGCTATTTACCCGTCGAAAGCCGCGTAAGCAACCAGCATGAAAGCAAGCACAAGCTGCGGCCTGCTGCGTGGTTATTCTTCTGCCTTATACCTTCGAGGAAGCACGTACGGCTGAAGGGCGGGCAAACTGACCATCTTATATGAAGAGAAACGCAGTAGCGCTTTGTGGATTTTTGTGCTCGAGCCTTGGCATCAAAAACAAGCCAAATCTTAGCGATGTAACGGCAGGAACGCCGTTCCTGCCGTTCCTTCAAAACGTAACGAGTTACCGTTACAGTTCCACCGACCCTTAATGGAACGGTGGCGTTCCTCCGTTCCTCCAAAAAGGAACTAGTTCCAGGAACGCCGTTCCTTGTAACGCCGTTCCGTACAACGCTGGTTTAACCCCATCGAGCTGATCTGGGCGCAGATGAAAGGTGAAGTTACTAGGCTGAACACTGACTTCAATATTGACAGTGTGCGGAAGCTCCTCATCACAGCAGCTAAGAATGTTTCTCCAAACAACTGGGCCAAGGCTGTTCAGCACGTCATTGGCACTGTTGAGGTTCGTGAACAGGGTCAGGATTCGTTATCCGGCGATTGTTGGTCTTTCTTTCCACACGAGCCAAGCTGAATAATATGGAGAAAGACACTATTCCATGGTCAGAAAAAACGTGCGACACCGTATCTTTCCACCCACTGCAAGAAGCCCTTGGTAGCACAGAAGCGGTCCAGGTGAGCTAGAGACGTGCCATGCCGCCATGTGTTGCGGGGCGGCACCCCACTGACTTCCCGGGTCCACATGGATTATGTCACTGTCCCACCAAAAGAACATTAGTGTACAAGTTTAGAGTGTCTGGCTCTGCTCTCCCTTGTCACTGACACTTTACGCAGTTAATATCTCCTCGTAAAGAAGAAATACATTTCCCGGTACATTACGTGGTACTCTTTGTGGGGAAGCAAACAGGTCGGTACGAGCTTGCGCCTTGTCGGGGGGATGCACGCAAAGGAAACAGAGAAACTTTCCGCTCACTTTTGCATCGACCAGGGAGAAACCACCATCTGCCCAAGCTTGCAGTCAACAATTTTAAGGAAGTCTCTTTTTCTAGTAAGAATGGCTGTTCTGCCCGCACGACTACATTTAGCAGGCTAACTTTCTGTCCAACCAACAATTTTTTTGACGTTGCTACTATGTGTGTCCTGCCTTTCCGCAAGAGACTCTTTCACCCTTGGAACGAATGCCAACATGTTGCAACAATGCACAAGATAGGCTGAATGCCACCAGGGCAAGGCTGTCTAAGTTATCGGACTGTCTGAAGCTTTCAGCGACAAGCTTCAACGAGGGGACTGTGCCTCGCGGCAGTACAGAATTTTTTAAATGGCTGCTACGATAAGTAGGCTGCTGTACAAAATGTGCTCATGTCATTTCGTTCTTTTTACGTCTACTTTGTGGCGTTGTGCCTGATGAGTAGGAACCTTCTGCGCATAAGCTTGAAATTGTCTTGCAGCATTACGTGACCTGCAAACATATTTGTTGTTTGGTGATTTTATGTCATTTGAAACTGCTCGCAGTGAAGAGTTGCCGAGGTGCTGACGTAAAAAACGACTTCTATAACCATCTCACTAAGCCCCTTTACACCGGCAGCATTTGGAAATAAGGTATAAGGGAAATCACTGCAGTGTTCTAAGTGGCATCATATGCTACTTATATGCTTGAATGGACTTCTCATGGCAGCGCCACGTATGGGATGTTTTGTTCTTTCACTGAGGATGTGTACATTTTCCTCTCGCTACAGGTGTGCTTGTATGTGATTTCCAACCAAAGCTTGGAAAGTAATTCAATGTATGTAATATGTAAGTAAAAAAAATACAATTGACGGTGCCGTTGCAATTTTGCAACACATCCCTGGCTTGGTGTCGTGTTGTATGGTATTAAAAAAGCAGCCGTGGCGAGTTTTGTGCATAAAGAGTACACTGCTTATAACGAATGCATGTATAATAATCTCGGGCTCATTGTAAGACACGATAAAATGTGGCTCATAATATGGGCATGGGGAGGTCATTGAATGCAACTTTGTTTTCATTAAATGCAACTTTGTTTTGGTGAGATAAAGAAGGCTGAGTGTCAAGTTTGTCGAAAGTGCATCACGTATATAAATAAGCAGCTGAACAGAAGTGTAAGCAGCTGTTTCAACATCTGGGCTGTAAAGCATACTTCAGGGAAAAATGTGAGATATCGAGGTTCTTAGCAGTGTGTTATTGTGATAATCTGGAGGAAACTGAACAAAACTGCGTACGGGCACTGTGAATGTCTTCATACACTCGCGGTAGTGCCCTAGTGGTAAATCCAGATGGAAGGCCTGCAGGGAATCACCTGTCGCACTCTGCATTCTGGTGTTCAGTGTAGCTCCATGTCGATAACACACAACACGTTTAAGCCCAATTTATTTTGGTTGGGGTAGAGGAGGTGCCTGCTAATGTTTATGGGTTCTAATAACCTTTTCATATTTGTAAATGGCTACCTCAAGCTCGTATTCATGAGTATGCCTGCCAGTGAGACTGTCTGCATCATGCCCTTGTTCTGGCACTTCAATTTGCATAGAAGACACTACAACTTTCCATTCATAAACATTTCAGCGCAAAAGGGAATAAAAACAAATGCTGTTTATAAGTGGCGGTTCTCTACCCAAATTATGTGTTAATAATTCACAATCACATATAATTAAGAGAAAAGCAAACGTTTTTGCTGTTTGGACTGCAATTTCTTTGAGCTTGCCCCAGCAGATGTAAATTCAAGCAATGGGATTAAAAAGGTGAGCTGTAACTATGACGGCAAAAAATTTTCCCTGTACAGGCATTTTCCCCAGTATCGTAAAATGACACTCCAAATGCCGTGTGTTAGGGTGTATAACAATCTGAAAGAAGTGAAATAGGCTGCTATAACCCATAATGGCGTAATCAAAATCGCAATTGCCATGGCAGCTGCGAAAGAGCATTTTTCAGGAATGGAGAATTTACCATCCATTTGGAAACGCCTGCGTAGACTCGATCACAATTACATTGCGTTGAGACTTGAGCAGAACTAAGCTTAAAAGCGCTGTTTCCCAAAAATGTGCAGCGCCGTAAAGCACGATTTTTACGCGCAGACACTTCATGGTCGCTTCCTGTAAACTGCCGGCTTTCTTGCCAATACGTAAAAAAACGCGTGACAGCGCGATATTATACAGTCGTAGAAATGACCGCAGTGCTGAGGCAATGCACATGTAAGGAGCAATAACCAGGAATAGAAAGTAATAAACTCACGCGTAATAACGAAGCTGAAGCGAAGTTACTTTTCACGCGTGATCTGAAAGGCGCAATTCTGTTATTGTTTTTCTTTTTACACACACCGCGCTACCTATGTGCACGTCCGATTGGCGTGGATTTTGTGCACACATTACTGAACACAAGAGTGGTTGATGCCATTGTCATTAGCCATTAGCATAATCTAAAAATCTGTAATTGTTCTCCGCGTCGTCGTCGAACTCGCATAATGTTGCGTGCTTCGCGAAATTAATGCTGCAGCACATCGAGTACTTCACGCACGTATAACTGCATCTATCTTTGTAACACGGTGAGTCTTATACAAATTAACGACGCACTCGCTGTTTTACGCGCTATATTAAAACTTATTTGTTCATTCGTATGTCATAATTACGAAATCTCGCGCCGTCCACGAACTGGTGGGGTCAGGTGTGGACAATCGATCAGTTCTAAAATGATAGACCCAAGATAAATAACCAATTGCAATCACCGCCAGCGCACGCACACAATAACCACACCGGACACGAGTCGTTTCCTAGACTTTTCGGACTTAATCTGCCTATAAATTACTGCAGTGGTGACAAACATACTCGGTGAGAAAAGCAGATGATGACACGCATTTACCGCGATCCTCTTTCAAAACGCGCGCGCACTGACGTCACGGGTCCGGCGTTTCGGCGGAGTGATACACTACATGAGGTGGTGCCGTTGTTAAGTTGTAACCGCGGGTATAGTGAATGTGCGGTGGCGATGTCGTGCTTGTTTGCGGTTGTGTTTCTACGGCTGTAGTACGTTTATGAGGTGGGGTCGTGGGGTTGCGTTGTTAAGTTACATTTCAGAGAGTGAGCGTGTGAATGTGTGCCTCTGAAAAATGTGAACGCATGTCCCTTGAAGAACCCGATTAATCTAACCTGTTTGTTTCTTTTTCTTCATTTTTGCTGCCACTACACGATCTTCTAGAGAGGAATATTGACGACCTTCAATTAAGATGTATTGACAGCACGGTCTACCAATAGTTGGCTTTTCCCACTGCATCACATTTTTGATATCCTGTAAAAAACGCTTCGGTTAGCAACATAGACTGAGTATAAAGTCTACACAAAACTTTCTGTAGAATGTTTACAGAAATGTTTCAGTTAAAACACGGTGGCCAATGGTTGACAAAAAGTTGGTAGGCTGTTGCTAGGAAGGTAGACAGTAAGTAGACAGCAAGTAGGAAGTAGACAGTAAGTAGACAGTCTACTCAATGTTGGTAGCTTTTGTCGACTTTTGTCAACAAACATTGAATTCAATGTTGGTAACAATTTTTATGAGGGCAAGCTCTCCGTTGCGCGGTACGCCGAGATGGCGCGGCACGTCGCTTGACCGTTTAAAGTAAAAGCCACCTAGGGTCACGGCTCCTGAGAAGGTGTCTTGAGCCTGGGAGGGTGACAGCATGCCACTTCCTTCATCCTTGTTCAGCAAAAGCTGATGGTAGCTGATAATGTAATCCAATGGAACTGCAGAGGCTTCCTGAAGACCTTGGACGACATCTATGAATTGCTGTCACAACACCAAATAAGTATTATGTGTCTCCAGGAGACACACTTGACAACGAACCAAACAAACGTCTTAAAGAACTACTCTGTATTTAGGAAAGACAGGGATCGCTGCATGCACCCGTCTGGAGGAGTTGCGATCACCGTGCAAAAATCAGTGTCATTCCAGTTCTTACCGCTTCAGACCAGTTTAGAGGCTGTAGCCATACGAGCCATTATCTTTAATAAACTGGTAACAGTATGCTCATTGTACATGCCTCCAGACCACGGGCTCTCCAGTAGGGAGTTTAAAACATAAGTTGAGCAGCTGCCAGAGCCGTATCTGCTAGATGGGGATTGTAATGCTCACCACCCACTCTGGGGTTGTGCACGCACTGATGTTAGAGGACGCCTCTTTGAAATGTTTCTGCTATGATCTGGAGCGTGTATACTTAAAAAGAAAGACCCCACATATTATAACAAAACACATGCCAAGTACTCCTGCATAGATCTCGCCATAGCCTCTCCGGTTCTATTTGCAGCACTCTAGTGAAATGTCATTAATAACCTGTACGGAAGTGATTACTTTCCAGTAAGCCTTAAGCTTTTAGACAATAAACAAGACAACACTCTATGCCCACAAAAGTTCGAGGAGGCCGCAGACTAGAAAAAAGTCAAAGAGCTCTCTGAGTGTCACTATATGCTTATAAATAACCTTGGTATTGATGAAGCTGCTGAGACTCTGACAACCCATATAACACAAGCTGCGCTGAAGTCCATCCCCCAGGCTTCTTCTAGTAGGGTTACTAAGCCAAAACTTCCGTGGAATGATGATTGCAGGCACGCCCGTAAGGAACAGAATAATGCATGGGGTGTCTTGCGTAGGTGGCCAACGACTGAAAACGTGGTACTTTTCAAGCGGGAAAAGCCCAATCGCAGACGTATATGGCGTATTGCGAAAAGAGAAAGCTGGAATAGTTTTGTGCCATCAATCACATCATATACTCACACGCGGAGAGTATGGAGGAGAATCAAAGCACTCCGAGGAAGTAACACTCTTACGCACCCTTTGGTCAGCAACGATGGAGACACTTTACATGGCCAAGCGAATGCCCTAGGCAAGCATTTTGAGTATATATCAACCTCAGCTTACTATTCAAATAACTTCCTGAGACACAAGAATGCAGAGGAACGGAAGATCATACGTGACAAACGGCAGTCTGAGGTAGGGTATAATTGCCCCTTTACTATTCAGGGGCTTAAAGTTGCGCTCACCACTTGTGGTAAATAATCACCAGGTCGAGACCGAATAACATATACTATGATTAAGCACCTGCACGAGGACACGGTAGAAGCGCTCTTACTGTTGTTCAACAAGATATGGCGTGCAGGGCAGTTTCCAAAAGTGTGGACAGAAGCTATTGTGGGGCCGATTCTAAAGGAGGGGAAAGATCCATTACTTGTAACTAGTTTTACACCGGTCGCTTTGACCAGTTGATTATGCAAGGTATTACAAAAATGATTAACCGTCGCCCTATCTATTTTCTTGAGTACCATGGTATTATAGACAATTGCCAGGCGGGTTTTCGCTCTGGTATATCCACAGCAGACCACCTAGTGGCTGTTGAATCCTACATCAGGGAGGCATTTGTTCATACGCAACATTGTTTACCATTTTTTTTAACCTCCAGAAAGCTCACGACACAGCCTGGCGTTACGGCATTCTTTGTGATCTGCACCACCTTGGAGTTTGTGAAAACATGCTGAACAGTTTGAAAGATTACCTTTCGGAGCGCACCTTTCGAGTTAGGGTTGGAAACGTCCTCTCGAAGATGTTCGTCCAAGAAAAGGGAGTGCCGCAGTGTGGTGTACGTGCTTAGCTCCCTTTTTATTATCAAGATGAATTCCTTATGAACTGCACTGCCTCGCTCCATTTCCTACTCACTATATGTTGATGATGTGCACATTGCCTTTAAATCATGTAGTATGTCCATTTGTGAGAGGCAAATCCAACTAGCTGCAAATAAACTTACAAAATGGGCAGATGAGAATGGCTTCAGTTTTAACCCAGAAAAAAGCACGTGTGTGGTCTTCTCTAGGCAGCGTGGTATCCTCCCGGATCCCGTTATTAAACTCAATGAAACACCCATAGCAGTAAAAAAGAAAGGGCCCATCTCCCCGCAAGGGGGACTCGAGTAAATGCGTCGCATAGGGGGTGGGTGTATTGCGTTAACGTTTAGTGTTTGGGGAGTTGGTGGTAGTGAATGCGTTGTATCAGCATCTTGTTGACGTAGTTTGAATGAGTGAAGGATATAAGGCGCGTTCGTAGCATTTCATTCTGTGTCGGTTTTGTGGCGCAGTGGGAAGAGCACCATGTACCTCGCGTTCCGCCCACAGGTAGTGAATGCGTTGTATCAGCAGCTTCTTGACGTAGTTTGAATGAGTCAAGGATATAAGGCGCGTTCGTAGCCTTCCATTCTGTGACGGCTTTGTGGCGCAGTGGGTAGAGCACCATGTACCTTGCGTTCCGCCCGCAGGGTCGTGGGATCGAAACCAGGCGCCGGTAAGTATTATTTTTTTATATAGTGTACGGGGAGGGGTGCGAACCTGTTGTTGAGAGCGAGGAGGGTAGCGTGATGCGGGAGAGGAGGAGTGGGGGAGAGGGCGCACCTGGAACGGCTGTGGCGGACGCCGAGGCACGCCGACAACGCCGGGTGACATCGGGAGTTAAAGAAATGCTCTGCATTTAAAAAGTAGCACAAGTTCCTTGGGGTTGTGCTTGATGGCAAACTTCCGGTCATTACACACCTCAAACGCTTTAGAGTTAAATGTTTGGATACAGTCATGATCCTGAAAGTCCTCTCACAGCAGTCGTGGGGTACTGACACAAAGTGACTATTGGCTTTATTCAATAGCCTTGTGAAGTTCCGCATCGACTACGGGTGTCTTGTTTATCAATCTGCCACGAGAACAGCACTAAAGATGTTAGACCCTGTCTACCATCTTGGCCTTCGTCTGGCTACAGGCGCTTTGTGAACAAGACCTGTTTTAAGCCTGTAGGTGGAAGCCAATCAGTGGTCTCTTGAGACACAGAGGAAGTACACTGGGTTGAATTATGCTCTAAGAGTGACATCCTTGACTGGACACCCAAACAGCACTCTAGGTAACCAGGCTATCAAGCTTTTTGAAAAGCGAGCTGCCATGGCTGAGCCATTTCTTCTGTCGGTGAGGGCACTGGCCACAGGCCTGGGAATATCCTTTACTGACGCTCAGAAAACCAGCTTTGCTGACTTTGTCCCTGGATGGGATCTCTGCCCCATCTCTTGTGATCTCTCTTTTATGGAGATTAACAAAATAACCACTACAAAGGAATTAATTATCAGAATTTTTTGCTTTTGCAGAGCAAGTACAGAGCATCTGAGTTCTAAACAGATGCTTCCGAGTCAGCTGGTGCAGTATCATGTGCTGTACATGGTCCAAACTTTTTCACGTAAAAGACTATGCCTAAAGCCACATCCGTATTCACCACTGAAACACACGGCCTTGTAATGACTGTATATTATAATATTCCAAGAAATGTCCAAAAGTCAGTGATATTCACTGATTCTCAAAGTGCAGTGCAGGCTTTAGCGTCAGGAAGGTTACAAAAAAATTCACAGCATATCCACGGGGTGATTGATGATGAGTGGGCGAAGCTCCTGAGGGAAAATCATCGGTAAAACCGTGACTCTTCAGTGAAAGTTCGCCCACTACATCTGTGTCCGAACGTAACGTCTAGAAAGTCTCGCTTAAACCGCGCGTCGGCACTCGGCACCTTGGGGCTGAGCACGCCTGATGCGTTTTGCAGACGCCTCACGAGCTCTCACTGCATCGGGGTCTGCCTGCCGATACGCGCGCTTTCTCGCCGCTTCCCGTTCTCTGACGTTTTGGAGATCCTCTTCGCGCCGCAGCCGTGCGGCTTCGCGTACGGCAGGGTCCTCGCGCCGTTGCCGTGACGCTTGGGCCTCTCGTTCTCGAACGCTGGGATCTTGGCGGCGTCGTCGCGCAGCCAGACGACACGCTTCGGCCTCCCGCTCTCGTACGGCAGGATCTTGGCGGCGGCGTCGCGCAGCTTCACGGAGCGCTTCTGCCTCGCGGGCTCGCACATCTGCAGCCTTATCCATCGGGCGACTCCGAGCGCGCGCCAACAGCGAACGGATTTTATTACAACGCTCCCCGCCATCTAGTAAACAATCCAAGAACTAAACTAGAGGTAGCCACGCCATCTAGTAAACAATCCAAGCGCATCTTTTCATCATATACAAGTACCGCCATCTAGTAAACAATCCAAGAACTAAACTAGAGGTAGCCACGTCATCTAGTAAACAATCCAAGAACTAAACTAGAGGTGGCTACATACATACGTCGAGGATGGACAGACCCACGCCCTAAGGAGCTTCGCCCCTAAAAATCCAGTCTTTAATCAATTGCGTAAACTGCTGTGCTCAGCCCACAGACAAAAACTTGAAATCTTAGTCTGTAGGGTCCCAGGTCACTCCGGCATAGCCGAAAATGAGCAAGCAGACAGGAGTGCTGTAACTGCAGCTCTTCGGAGTGACCTAGATATTTAATGCGTCCCGTACGAGGATCTTAAAGCGTACGTACGAAAGAGGCTGCGGGATCAATGGCAGGATGATTGGAATGAGAAACTGCAAGGAAATTGCGCATGCTAAAACCGAAGTTAGGTAGATCAATCCCTGAGAAACGGGACATGATCACAGAGGTTGCTCTCTGTAAACTGCGCATAGGCCATACCCATGCTACACATGCGTACCTATTGAAAGGAACAGAACAGTTACGCTGCTTGAGGTTTGGAGGGCCGTTATAAATAATTCACGCACTAGTAGAATGCAAACTACTTCAACCGCAAAGAAAGCTTCATTTTCGAGAATTGTACACACGCATGATGCCTCAACACCCATTGCTGTTTTTATCACACGAGCCATTTTTCACTGTTAATCCTGTTTTTAGGCACCTCTCAGACGTAGATTTTTTTAGGTATGTGTCATATCACCTTTGACCTAAGCCACCATCGCACGCTAGAACCCGGTAGGGCCACTCGACGGCAGAGCCGTTGGCTGCTGACCACAAGGATGCGGGTTAGACACTGCACCAGGCTGCAGTTTTTCTGTTGTAGACAAAAGACAAAAACTTTGACGTGTCGACCTTGGTGTCTAGCCCCGACCTGACGAACGAGCTCGCGCTAGCAGCCAGGGGCCAGGAGCTGCTAGACGAATATGGGACCCGAGAATAGGGGTCCACCCCATCTGGTGCCTGCGAGCACTAGCGAATACCTTATTAGGCTCAATAAAATTGATTCTCTCTCTCTCTCTCTCTCTCTCGAGATTTCCATGCACATTAAGTTCCTCAGGTGGTCTAAATTGCTATGGAGGCCCTTAATATGCCGCGTGCCTCATAGCACAGGAGTAACTTTGGGCGGGGCATGAACCACACTAATCTTTTAGTGGAAGTGCGTCTCTAGGGGAAAGAAAAAGAAAGGGCCCACCATGCAGTCTTAAATTATTGAGAACTGAGTTCCCACACAAATAGTTTGGGCCCTTTGTTGCAGGCTTCATCATCGAATAAGCAAAGCACCAAAAGGTAGATTTTGCTCCAGAAGTCTCCTCCTTTGTCCTGTCTTTCTCGACAAGACGTGTCATCGCTGCGAAGGCGAGTGCCCTGGTACCCGGTACAGTCCGTGTTTTAGGACGCGTATGCTATACAGTGCAGAAGTTCCCATTTTTTAAATGGCTCCGAACAATAATATTAGATTTAGCAGAGAAAACTGCTAGCGAATGGTACGCCTCTTATACTCTTGCAAGAAACTGCATCCCCCCACTTCGCAGGCACTACATATTTTGTATTCCAGGAAAATACCGCACTGACGTAGATTATACATTCCGAAATACAGGCCTGTACATTCTCATTTGCCCAGTGCTCGTCCTTTTTACTTGTTCTGCGGTTTCGTCTCTTTTAGCACTGCTTTGTTTTTGAAAATAAACGTTTACTGACTAGTCTAACTTGATACTCTGTTGCTCCTGCTACTCGTTTAAAGGAGAAGTACTATCCGACACATTAAAGGCGTATTCCTAAAATGGTTTCATCGCGTGATTTATGTGTCCAAGCACGCCTTCAGTTTGTAGTCGCATAACCTGGTATAACATTCCTAAACTTTATTTGCAGACGCAACGCAGGTGGTAGTCAGGCGGAACGTAGACTTATTCATGGTGGTGCACACGTCCGTAATAACTATCTCAAAATGCAATACAGCGATTAGAGCAACCATGAGTGACTGAGCGTCATATAAAGCTAACTTTAACAAAATTATGGCTTACACAATCAAGAAGGTGACGGCTAAAAATTGTCTTAAATGGCGAAACAATCAAATTCATAGGTAGCATTTATCGACCAGGTTTAGATGAAATCTGGGCGATTAACACCTGAACCTCACTTCGAGTTGTCGATAAATTCGCCCTCGAGCCTAGTTGATAGAGCGACGGCCCTATTCGTCCTGAACAAGGACGAATTTTTCATTAACTGCAAAGTTTCTAAGAAATCCGTACAGCTATCCTTTTTCGCCGCACGGCTGCATCGATGTGGATGTGAGATTTTTCTTTCCAGGTAGCATTTACGTGGCCTGTAGGATATTTTCCTTAGGCAACAACTGATGAAAAAAGGGCAATTTAAACACGTCCCTTGTTATTGTGCGGTAGTTAGTCACCCCTATGCAGGCATACGTCTAGGGGAATAACGTCCGTGGTGGTGGGGATTCCAGATTGAACTTTGCGATTGCAACAACAAAAAAAAATGCAGGACCACCATGGAAATAGTTGTTGAGTTTTATTATACCCCTATTGTGTTCCTGTAGAGTAAATAAAAAGTCAATGAAAACTCATCGCTTATAGACTTTGCTCGTTAGAATTTGAACAAACATTTTATTGCACAAACTCAACCAACATTTAGGACATTGAGTTTTAATACACTTCTTTTTGCATTTCTATGGAGTCAACCAAATCTCCCATCATAAAAACTGCGGCTAACAAACAATTACTGAAGCTTGTATTGCAAAAACTCAGCAATGATTTTATTTCCTTCACTATATGAAGTTTTAACAGACTCTACATTGCTTCTCTATAGGGTGGATCAAACTCCTGATGTGTAAACTGTGGTCATCAGACAGGCAAAATATAAAATAAACTTTTTATTGCGAAGACGCAGCAAGGATCTTGTTGCCTTCAATATGTTGAGTTTTATTAGACTGTATATTTCGTTTCTATAGCACACCAACGGAGGTCTGGTAGTTTATCGGTGCATAATGTGGGGTGATATTGCGTTGCCTGCCCCGCTGCCTAAACCGAGGTCGCGCGATGGACGTCGCATCACTTCTTTTTGGGAGCACTTTGGGTTGGTGGCCCATGGTGTGACGGACATAACGGCCAGTCAGTTCGAGCCCCTACAAAGCTCTTCTGTTAAAATTGCCAAAAACCTGACCGACAGGCAACAGGATATTATGACTATACTCAATAGGAATTTTACAGCAAGCGAATAGAGAAAAATTTAATAAATACCATCAAACATTCTCTTCAGAGTTAGCTGATATGCAACAGGCTGTGATGACTGGCCACAATAAGACTTTTATAGATATGTAATTGAGATAAATTTATTAGAAACCCGTCCGAAACTGTATTCAAAGCTGGCTCATACGCAACCGGATGTTGCGACCATACTCAGTAATTTTAAAAAGGAAGTTAGGGCAGATTTAATAAAAACTCATCAATAATTCTATTCAAACTTTATTCACACGCAACAGGATGTTACGACTGTACTCAATAAGCATTTTATAAAAATTAATTTCCATAAATATAATAAAAATCTGTCAGAAACTCCATTCGAACCTGACTCCCAGACTATACCCAGAAAGAACTGCATAGAAAGGTTAATGAATTGTTTATAAAAACCGCATAAGAAACTCATAAGAAACTACATTCCGAACCGATCAGGTCTATATACTTGGTTGTATACTCTTTTGATTAAAACGCGGTGGAAAATCTGTAGTGGAAATTCAATAAAATATTCTATAAAATGTTTACAAAATGGTTATAGGATTTTTTTGAGCAATCTCTGTAACAAGTTTATTAAATCACGGTAGACATTTTTATAACAGGGAGGTCACACTAACGCGTACGTTTTAAAGGTAGCGAAGCTGTACGCGAACATCACGATGGTTTAAGTCGACAATTTCAGCCGGTTTGCTGCTTCGTCGCTGCCGCAACAACCTTTACTCCATCTATGTTGCTATAACGGCGAAGAAGACGCAAATCGGCTGCAATAGTGGACGACGAGAGGAGGCATCTTCCTCCACGAACTGACGAACGGAAAGCGCACACTTAAACTAGGCGAAGCAAGGGTAACGTGTTTACTATCACGTGTTCTGGATCGAACAGGTGGCGTGATTTTTCTCCTCACAGTCGTGGCCCAAAAAGTAAGCAGTTTGACTCTCGTCATGGCCGAGTGTGTTAGACGCCTGACTATGCCAAACCGATTCTTATGTCCTGGCTGTTGTTGGTGTTTGACTCTGTGACATCTTGTCCTTTGAAGTTTCAGCCTTTTGCACATCGGTTTGCGGACAGCTTCGCTGCAATTCCAAGTCTCCAGCCTGGTGTGAGGTTTTTTATTTGGAGTGTTCGTATACAAAGAATTATGGATGCTTGATTTTTGCGAGAGCAAATGAAATATTATATCAACTGCAGAAAATCATCGACTGCTGTTGCCCGTGCTACTATAGCTCGCATTTAAGTAACCGAACGGCAACACTAACGAAATGTTCCAGTAAATAAGGTTCACGTTTCACTGGGAACGCTTGTTGAGTAGAGCAACGTGGTTCTATAAAAGTTGCAGTAAGGTGCACGATCAACGCGCGTCTCCGCTGTACGGCAGCGCTGGCATTCAGGCACCCGACTTGTAGCAGTGAAGCGCGCTAAATTTGAATTGATTTAAGCAAACTTCTAAATAAATAAATAAATAAATAAATAAATAAATAAATAAATAAATAAATAAATAAATAAATAAATAAATAAATAAATAAATAAAAATACATAAACAAATAAAATAAATAATTAATTAAATAAATAAATAAATAAATAAATAAAAATACATAAACAAATAAAATAAATAAATAAATAAATAAATAACAAAATAAACAAATCAATATTTTGTCGACATTTGCAACGAAAGAAGCAGATACGCGGCATTTTTTTGTCCCAATTTGGAGCCAGAACGATCATATACAAGTACAAGTAGGTGCATAAATATTTACATTAATATTGCACGTACCCAAGAATGTTTTCAGTGTTAATAATTGTTCTACGCAATATAAACCACATCCATTGGTACTATCGTCCAAGTCAACACAAACGCTTAAAAATACAAAGTCAAGGAGTGCTCGAAAACGGATTTCAAGCCAGAATCTTTATTGCGGTATCAGCATCTGGATAATCTTTTGCGTTGTTTGGAAAGCCAAAAACACCGACACATTGAGTGAGAAGTATATTTGTCTATGACTAAAGCGAAAGTTTTGGGTATATTACATTTCAACCCATCGCTATATACCTGCGAAATGACCGAATGCTTGACGGACTGTTCTAACATCTAAAAAAGAGTTGTGGTCATTCTTGCTCGCCTAGCATTGAAAACGGCAATTTCCAACAGAAGACCAATTATGCTGATCGCCACTCCTATTCCAAAAACGCTGAACATGCCTGCGACCTGTCGTAGTTCCATGGGTTTGAGTGCCATGCTTGGGGTGATGCGTGTCTTTACGCTGACTTTCGTCCGCAGGAGCCGTGACGTCGTGCCCATTTCGAACGCGTGAAGATAACGACGCTTTGTCGCTCTTACGACCGGTATAGTCGGCTTCATAGCAAAATACAACGGATCCGGGTGCGTCTCAGCGCTCTGAAAGTTGAATATATCTGGAGAAAACAGAAACGCCCTGCCCAGATCTTCCATTACAACCCAGGAATTGTGTGTGCCCCGCTTTACCTTAAAGAAGCAGTTTAACATGGTGTCCGTACTGCCTGGCTTCCAGTGCAAGAGCTTGGAGACAGTGCGGGGCAGCCAGCGTGGATATGTGCTTAGGTCCCTGTATAAGCAAAGTGGTTTAGGCGTTGCGGAGAGATACTCACTCAGTATTGGAACATACGTCCGCTGGGGGCTGGCGATGAGGGACAGCACCATAGCTTGGTAAGCGGTCGATAGTACCACAGCCAAAAGGAACCATGTCGACAGGAGCCCGTAGTGCCGACGCGTAGAGTACGTCATCGACTTCGTGACGAGCATACTGAGTAGTTCTAATGCGACTGACATGCAAGTTGTGAAATTAATTTGCGGGCTTACCAAAAGTGTTATCGGCACAAGGCTCAACAAGCAGAGCACCCACGTGGAACTGTCAAAAGCTTGAAATTGAACCCAGCGCTGGTTCTTAAACGGCCGAACACGCGTAAGCATTCTGTACGTTGCAGTTGAGTATGTCGGGAATGAATGCTCAATTGCGTCGTACTCGGTAAACGTGATCGGGCCGTACATGTGTAGCCAAACATCCGGTTGCTGAAAGAAAAGGGATTGCAGTGCATTTTTTGATGTGTGAAACGCGAAAGCGAACGTGGCGTTCATAGTCAACAGGATGCGGTACATCATGTAAACTTCATCACTCGGCTTGTCCTCCTTAGAGAGGCTCACAAGGAATCGCTGCTCACGTTGATGCTCATTTAACGAGTGCTTCCAGGCCTGCAGCCTCTGCTGCGCAGTCGTCGGATCAGGTAGGCTAAGTGTCTGCCTTGACCTATCCATCCACCTCCTTGAGTGGAAGGAAAACATCTCACCGGATTGAGGCTGGGTACGCAAGTAGAAGCGAGCCCATTTTTCCGACCTAACATAGGGAAACCTTTTCTCGTTGGCCATAGGTATGTCATCCGACAGTGACGTCACTGTTAGCCGGCTATGTCTGAAGTGTTCGAAGCTTGAATAGTAGAGGCCGAATGGTGGGGCGCGAGTGCAACGAGGCACGATGAAATGGGAGTCTGTTCGGCGTCTGAAAAACTTCCTCAACTTAGACTGCTCTGACGTGACATAGGGCTCCAGAGAAGTGTCAACGACCGTGGAGATGTTGAGCTGTTGGTGGAGTATTTTCGTCATCTTGCCCACTCTGTATAAATGTTCCTGATTGCAGCCGAGGTCCCTTCCAAAGCCGACGAGCATGACTCGTGCACTCAAAAATTCGCGAAAGTAGTAAGTCATGAAGTTCACGTTGAAGTCGAAGAACTCGCATACTGATGGTTGTATAGCAATAGCCGTGAGAAGTAGTATGCAGCAGCCGATGGTCTGGTACTTCATGGTTCCTGAAGGTGATAGAAAACAGTGGCACTGTTTAAAAACGGACAATATAATAAAAGTACATGACAGAACGATTGAAACACGGATAATTGATATGATCTTGAGATGAGGAACTCAGGAAGAAGCACTAGGGAATGCTTATCGCTGTAGGTAAATACATGTAAGGGGACGGGTAAATTTCGCAAAAAAACTTCACAAAATTTCATTGTGAACAAACTATCGATCATGACGACATTGGACTGACTCAGATCGCTGTAGAAAACAAAGAAAATTAGGCGCTGGTCTTAGGTAAAAAATCTCGTTATCTTTAAAATAGTTTAGTCAGCAAAGAACAGGATTATATTTGTGATAATAGAAATCTTTGACAGCTAAATCGGTAGGCTGTAAGGAACCCTATGCACATTTTAGTGGGGAGTAATGATAAGGGTACACAAAACAGTTTCGAGTGCTTCCGATGAATATAATTATTGGGTAACTTGCCCACGCGTATTTCGAAATGCAGCTTCGATCACGCCTTGATCGTCTGAGAGGGGGTGTTTAGTATGACAATATTTTATGGTGTGGCTAGTTTTGATTGTATTAAGCACACACACACACACACACACACACACACACACACATATATATATATATATATATATATATATATATATATATATATATATATATATATATATATATATATATATATATATATATATATATATATATATATATATATATATATATATATATATATATATATATGTATAGGGAGTAGTAGAACTTTGAAGATGGTAGAGAACACAAGAGAAGAAAAACTTCGAACAAGGTAAAAGCACGATTGTTGGCAACGTTTCAGCAAAAAGACTTGCTTTCGTCAGGGCACTGTCTGGCCTGGCTGGCACGCTTTATATATAGAGGTAGGTCCCCAGGTAAGAGGAGAGAAGGAAAGAAGGAAGTGAAATGGAAGAAGCGGATTGGTTTGGGATAATGTCGGGGGAGATATTGAGGGGCAAAGAAGGTTGTATCGTATGAGCCGCGAAGTAGGTCACAGGGAAGTCAGCAGGGGATTGATATTCGTGGAATTTTTGGAGAGAAAGGATGAGAGGGTGTTTGTTCACCCGCCGCAGGGCATACCGAAAGGTTCTCAGAACCGCCGGAAGCAGACCAGGCGGTGAGATTGTCGTCCTTATCAAAAACTATCTGCAAGCCTCACGTCAAAAGAGAAGGTAGAGAAGGGGGAAAATAACTTGGTCAAGGAAAAAGAAAAAAAAGAGGGAAAAAAATAAAAAAATCCCCCCCCCTCCCCGAAGGGGATCGTGCGGAAATGCGAATGCATTGGGTGCACCGATGAGTGCGGTGCGAGTAATTATTATTAATGGCGTACTTAATGAAGAGAGACGAGAGTGTGAGTCCTCCAACCGATGATGACGTTGAAGCAACTGCAGTGGCGTCACCGCCCGCGGGAGGTGTAATGCTCAGTTTGCATTGTGTTACACTTCGTGCTTGCGGTATCGTTGCCGCGAGGGATTCGACTTCACCGACTTCCAACGCTATCAAGGGGCCAGGCGCGCGCTCCACTGCATTATATAGATTCCGAGCGCAGCGAGCGGTGAGAGGGTACGCGGAGAGGAGAGAGAGCCCGAGCGCGCTCCTCCTCTCCGCTCCTCACATGCCCGAGCGCGCTCCTCCTCTCCACTCACTCTCCGCTACTCCGCCCGTGCTCCGCGATGCGAGCGCCGCGTTCCGCCGCGCCGAGACGACGACGACGACGACGAAGGCAGAACTACGGGGCGCGCGCTCACGTGCGCTCGCGCTGGAGGAATGCAGGCGCACGCCGACGAAGCACGACAAGAAATGCATTCGCATTTAAAAAAAAAACAGGGAGGGAAACCACACAAACCCACACATAAAAAAAGGAATAACCCGACAACTGAAATTGCCCGTGTCGCCCACGGCAACATTACTGGAACAGGCCTGTCCTGAAACTCAAAAACGAAAAGATCGAGTGACGTGCGGGGCACAAGACAAAGCGGAGCAAAAAAAAGGAGATAAAATAAAAAATAAATAAAATGGAATTCCAAAAGCAAAGGTTGGAGGGATGCGGGCGAGTATTAAGCTGGAACCTAAGGAATGAAAATAAAAGAAATTAGGTGACCGGGTAAGGAGCATAGGGAGGGGTCATAGTCTTTGGATAAGGTATACGCAAGACAATGCCTAATTCTGCATTCCCGGTGAATACCGCAAGGATTCCAATTCGCCCATTGACGCATTAATTCGAGTAGGTTCAATGGAGTTGAATTTGTGAATTAAATAGGATTCTTGGTATTTCCTGTCTCTAGGGGACTTAAAGTTTGACTGAAGTCATCATCATCACCAGCCTATCTACGCCCACTGTAGGGCAAAGGCCTCTCCCATTATTCTCCAATTACCTCTGTCCTGTGCCAACTGTGTCCAATATATCCCCGCAAACTTCTTGATCTCATCTGCCCATCTAACTTTCTGCCGCCCCCTGCAACGCTTGCCTTCTCTAGGGATCCACTCTGTTACCCTTAATGACCAGCGGTTATCTTGCCTTCGCATTACATGCCCTGCCCACGTCCATTTCTTCTTCCTAATTTCTACTAATATGTCTTTAACACCTGACTGAAGTATATACAACTTAAGGTCATCAAAATTGTGGCCTGGATGGTTGAAATGCTGCGCTACAGCTATGGAGGATTTGCTAAGAGTATCTGCCCGGTGACCATTAAGACGTAGGCTCATAGGTTGACTCGTTTCGCCTATATACTGTTTTGTGGCACATTGAGCATTCCAACATATACACAATGTTGGATGAAGTGCACGTAAAACTTGAATTAATCTTGTGGACATAATTACTGGCTGTGCTTTTTACAATGCAGTCAGTCTGCAGGTGCCTGCAAGTCTTGCATCTGGGACGGGAGCAGCTGGCTATGACTGGTTGCTTTGAAGGCCCTGTTTTAGCATGCACTAAAATATCTTTTAGATTCCTGTTTCTCCGGTAGGTAACACTTCGTGCTTCCGGGAAAGTCTTTCTAAGTCGGTCGTTACTGGCTATAATGCGGTAGGACTTCCGCAGTTCTTTCCGCAGAACTTCCGCAGTTTCTTTCTTACTTTTGGGAGGGCGTTTGAAAATTTAGTTATTAGGGCAGGCGGCTTTCGTTTTGTCGCTGTTTGTTGAGCACGTCATCCTTTTTGAGATTAGACGCACGTTGGTACGCCTTATCGAGTGAGCTTTTGGGGTGGTTCCTGTTCATAAGGGTGGACTTGAGTTCGTCTAGACGTTCTACGTAGTCACTGTCATCACTGCATACTCTTCTAAGCCTGGTGGCTTGTCATACAAAGATCCCTTGCTTGCAGTGTCTCGGGTGGTGGCTTTTATAATCTAGGTACTGCTGCCTGTCTGTTGGTTTTCTAAAAAGCATGGTTTTAAGTTTGCCGTTGTTTAAAATGACTAGCCAACTAGCCAACTCAGCCTCTTTAACGACTAGATTAATGCTCTCCCGCTAACTGAGCAGGAGAAACTAGATCTCAATATTTTTATAAATCGTAAGGAAAATGATCTTAGTAATAGGCAAGCGGTTAAGTTTCAACGTGACCAGCTTCCCTCGCGAAATACAGCTTGCACTCTAGAAAATCAGCCTCTCAATAGCCCGGACAATGGAGTATCAGGTCACGTAATGTTCCTCCTCGATACAGAGATTGCTTTAGTAGAACCTCCTCCGCCAGCCAATAATAGTCTCGGAGAATGAGACTAAGCGAGTTTTTTTCGGAAAAGCAGGACCAACCTGACATTAACAAACGCGCCCTCCACCCTTCTAGCACTTGGACTCCAGATGTAGATCAATCTCCAGAATTAGATATGTACTTAAAATCAGTATCAAGAGAAATATTGGCAACAACCAAGGGATCAAACAAGCGCAAGAACCTAACTCCGTCGGAAGAAGTTACCCTGAATAGCCTATCAGCCAGAACCGACATAGTCATAAAGCCAGCCGACAAAGGTGGTAGCGTAGTTGTTTTACCTATGGGAAAATACAAAGATGAAGCTTATAGGCAGCCCAATAACCCTTGCCACTACAAGCCCTTAGATAACGATCCGAGCCAGGAATACAGCCTAAAAAGCCTCCAGAGACTCAGAGATCTGTGATCTAGAGAATTAATAACGACCACTGACTTCAATTTCATGAAACCGAATAATAAACATGTAGGACGTTTTTACCTCCTGCCAAAAGTCTACAAAGTCACCGTAGAATTTTTGTTCATTGCCGACATTCCTGGCAGACCCGTAGTTTATAATACCATATCCCAACCGAACCATTACCTCTGTCTACCCCCGCCTTATATTCGAGGGCGGGCTCCGAGATCAGCAATGGTGCGTCGCGGGAAGTCATAAAAAGTAAAAAACAGCCAGCAAAAATCCAGTATGTTTCAATCCACAAGCCGAGTTCAAAACTGCAGCCATATTTCTGTCTATGCCGCAGCCAGTTCCACGTGTTTCCTTGCTGGTGTGCGTGAAGCGGCAGCCTCCCGTTTGAAGCGTGCATCTCCGTCGGTAGTGGCTTTCTGGATAGCCGACGCTTGGGCAGCTATACCCGACGCTATGGTGGCAGCTTCTTTCAAGAAGTGCTGCATTTCCAACTCGATGGATAGCACTGACGACAGTCGGGAGTGCACCAGTGACAAGGACAGCAATGATGCTTCAGATGATGACAGCTCGTGATTATGTGGTATCGCGGCTGAATTTCGCGAACTTCAAAGGTAGGAATTTGAATAAAGTTTCTGGCGGGATCTCTCTCCTTATATTAACGTGCAAACTTTTTTTTTCCTTTTCTTCGGTCCTTCAACTCCCCCCTCGCCTCATAATCATGACCGGCTTATATTCGAACAAATACGGTATATATATATATATATATATATATATATATATATATATATATGTGATAGCAGTGCACAAGATAATACGAAGCTTGAGGCTTATTCACTTTCTGATTCCGCATGCTGTGCTTCTCTCACACTTAAAAAAATTCTGAATAACTCCAATGACACTGAAATTTGTACTTTGTGCCTTTACGCTGTATCCGCCATGAATTCTGAACTTTTCAAATGGAGTCAACACCTATTGCGAGACACGTCCGCAAAGCAATTTTTCAGTCACTGCAGTACGAGAACACGCCAGGAGATTCGCATTGTAACTAAGAAAGATTTCGACGTTTAGGGGACTGGAGCTTGAAAATTATATATAGAACTGTTCGAATTTCTAGGTTTGTATTCGTTGCGCGGCAAACGTAGGGATTAAACTTTTACAGCGGTGTCCCATACAACCCATGTAAAAAAAATGAAATTTTGAGCGATATGTTTGTTCTGCGTGTGAATGCGAATAAAAAGAAGACATACCCTATTCAACACTTCAGTCAGTTCTGGTTTTGAGATAGTCAAGTAGCGGGGCAACAAAAAAACACCGTTCATTGTAAACCCATAGGTAGCGCCTTTCGGGAGAAGAACCTCATCTAGTGCCGCCTAAAAGCATTTCAGTGTTATACCACTTCCCTTCGTCGATGTTTCTCAACCGTTTCCAAAACAGTGCTCTAGTGTTTGATCACTTGCAACTTTCGATTAGCTGTTGTATTTTTTAGCTTTAACTACCCGGTGAGCGATAAGACCTTTTAGTAGACTGCTTTCATTTTCATCTCAGGAGTAGTCGACCGCAACTTGTTGCGCCTAAGAACTACTGCTCAAAGGGCATATAAGGCATCGACTTCGGTGTAGGACGCCTCAAAGGTTCTTATACGAAGCTTTCCTTGGGTGCATAAGAAAATATATTGTTCGACGCAATCGGACACGTGTACAAGCAAACAAGCTTGAAGTAGATGTTACAAACTAAATTTGATTGCAGTTAAAAGTACTCAGTTCTTTATCACTTGAAGTTGCTGGTACAGGTTTACCAATGGGAGGTCGGTCAAAGATACGAAAAAAAGGCGACAGTCGGTGTCTAGATGTGCGTCCCGATTTCAGCAACCGCTGTCGGTAAATTTCACGAAACGTTGCACATGCTTAAGGGGGCCGTGCAGACAAAATACAAGATTGTTTTATTCGAAAGATTTCGTGTTTTATAGTGGCCTAAGCTCTTGTCCGGAAGCAAACGATGCATTATTCACTGCGAAATTATAGCATTTAAATTAAAATTTTGATTCTCCCGGCAAATCGTGTGTTTTAACAACGTCTGCAATGACAACATAAAAACGGGTCTTGAAAATAAATTTGATGTGAATGGCGATACTTGTTTACCGTTCGCCAACATAGATGGCGCCACCATACCGTCGAGGTCCGTTTCTAAATTTGGTTTGTTTTTTAGAATATTTGTACCTGGGTTGTTTTTATTCAGTGAGAAAAAAACCGTTTCGTGAAACGTGGTGCTCGCTCGACAAATATGGTCCCCTTAGGCACCGTCGCTTACGCCAATCGGCAAATGTCGTCTGAGACAACCCCAAAGCGCCGCAGTGCAGTGCAGCTAAAACAACATAGTGCGCGTAGTACCAACAGCAGTACACATCGGTACTTCTATGTTTACGTGTGCTTTCGTAATTTCCGCTGTTTATCACCCCATTACTTACTGCTATGAAAAGAATGTGCCCTAAATTTAAGCGCAAATAGCTTGTTCGGCAAGCCGATAAACTCTGCGTAATTTGCTTTTGCTTATGCCGGCCTTAGCCAATCGCAGAGCCGGCGCGCATGACATCATAGCTTCTATTTCAGGAAATGAGCTAATGGGTCCAATGGCCATTTCCTTTTTTCCTCATTATATCTCTCATTTGAGTGAAGTTCCCATTAAGAATGGTGTGAGTATGATTCTATCGAGGCAATATTTCGAATGAACAAAACTTGCGCTTTGTCTGCATGGCCCCTGTAAACACGCGTACGAAGTCCTTCCCTAAACCATGAAGTGAGGCTAGGCCTGGTCTGCAATCAACAGGTATCGGTGTTGCATTGCATACTCTGTATCCGACTCCATTACAAACGTGCAGCTGACGTGTCCTGATCCTGTGATTAGTTATCACTAACCAGAGAATCTGGAAGCGTCGGCTGGGCGTCCGTGGACTAGCGAAATACGATTGTTTTGCCCTCCGTCAGCCCTCTCTGCACCTGTACACCTTTGGTTAGCCTGCTCCTATATGTATGGTTGAAGACAGCCAATTTTGCGCGCATCGAATCAGTTTTGCGATCGGGTGAGCGGGGAAGCGTACATGGAGATGTTCCCACTACGCGGAAGTAATTAGCGGATCTCCAAATAAACTACGCAATCAGCACAATCCTGAATTCTACCATATTTTAGTACATTAGGAATATGTCCGTGATGCTAAATACATATTGCTAATTTTATGGGGGGAACCCAGAAGAAACAAAAAAATAAGACTTTGTCTTCCTGCTGCACTTGTGCTAACCTATTCATTTCACACATTTCTGTTTGATAGACTATTGCAATGCAATACAAGGCATTGAAAAGGCAAACCTTTGGAGCCAGTAAAGCGGCGAAGCACGAAGTTCGAATTCTGGTTTAAGACGGTGAAAATTGTCGAAACGCTGTTCTCTATATATGGAGCGTGCGATTAATCAATGCAATCGCGTGCAGTAGAGGTACGTTTTTGAATCTACGTTTCGACGGTACGCAGGAGATGTAATTTTAGATCGGCGCAAGTTTCTTCTGCCTCAAAGCAAGTTTTACTCGATTCCAGAAGGAAGCAGCACGAGATAATGAAAATTAATTTCCATGGGCTCATTTCGCACCCATCCGCCATATTCATGTTTTGGGTAGCTGAAAATCACCAAGGTATTATTTGCTGGTCGTTGCGCCATTGTATAAAGGTTTATTTCCATAGATGATATCACGTGAGTTCGTGTTGAAACTGCCGCTCCGCGTGTATTGTTGATTAGATGAGAATAGTGCAGCTTTAATGACCTAATTCAGCAGAAGTACCTCACCGCATTCGCTTCTCGTGATTGGAAGCAGCACACAATCAGATTCTGGGTTAGATTAAAGGCTGAATTTGCGCATCTAGCATCTAGCATCCACACATCATTTGCGACGTCGAACCGAATTAGACGGGGTTTCCGGATAGAATTCGGGACAATGCAACTTTCTAACATTGGATCCATGCCTGCCCACGTAGGCTAACGATATGATGGGGGAAAGTGGGCATTTGCTGCATGTCCAGGAACTTTCACTGTTACTTTTGAGCAAGAAATGTGGTTCTTTTTCCAACAAAGGGAAACCTGTATTCCCATATTGTTTTTCATGGGCGCTCCTCCCCGAGTGCCACACAACTCTGTTATTGGGGGAGGTAACGCATTTATGGTTAGAAGAAACTGCGGGTTATTAAAAAGTTCAATGTAAACCAAATAATTCGAAAATGTATCTTCCTCACATCACCATGGTCATCATTACCTGCCTATCTACGCCCACTGCAGGATAAAGGGCTCTACTATTTATCTCGAATTACCCCGATCCTGTGCTTAATGCGACCAATTTATCCCAGCGAACGTGTTGATATCATCTGCCCATCTAATTTTCTGCCGCCCCCTGGGATCCACTCTGTTACCCTTAATGACCAATAGTTATCTTGTCTTCGGAGTATACATGCCCAGCCCACGTCCATTTCTTCTTTTTAATTTTTACTAATATGTCCTTAACACGCGTTTATTCCCTGACCCACTCCGCTCTCTTCTTGTCTCCTAATGTTTCTTCTATAATCTTCCGTTCAATTTCCCGCTGAGTCGTTCTCAATTTAAGTTGAACCCTCTTAGTGAGCCCCAAATTTTGTGCCCCGTAATTGAGTAGCGGTAAGATGCAGCTGTCATACACTTTCTTCTTTAAGGACAATGGTAGGCTGCCATTCATTATCTGAGAATGTCTGCTGGAGGAATTCTATCCCATTCTTATCCGTCTAATTATCTCTGCCACATGGTTGGGATCCGGGGTCACAACTTGGCCTAAGTAGATGTATTCGCTTACCACTTCAACTGCCTCGCCACCTATCTCAAATCGCTGTGCTGTCCAGAGGTTATTGATTGTTACTTTGCTTTTCTGCATATTAATTTTCAGGCCCATGGTTCAACTCTGTTTGTCCTGTGCGGAAAGCGTGCTTTGCCATTCGTCCCCCGAGTTACTAGCATGGCAACGTCATCAGCAAATCTGAGGTTTCTCAGGTATTCTCCATTAACCCTTACTCCCACCTGTTACCAATACAACGTTCTGAATACTTCTTATAAACATGCTGTGAATAACATTGGGGAGATTGTGTCTCCTTGCCTGACGCCGTTCCTTATATGTATTTTAGTGCTCTCATTATAGAGGATGATTGTAGCTGTGTAGCCTTCCTCTCATACAGAGACTAAAATAAAAATTTGCCCAAAATGAAGCGAAAGACAAAACAAAAGACTACGTGAAAAAGCACCAACTGGGAAAAACCCGCCATCTCGACAAAAATAGATAATTGGACAAGTAAATTATATTTCATCGTTATAATTGTTTAAATAGGCATCATTGGTCAGAAAAAAATAAAAATGCATCAAAGAAACAAACAAGTTAGCCCAATTGAATGAAATAACATAGGTTGTACCTCCCTTTTATGACGAGGAGGCAAATACAAATGCCCCACCCCCTCTACAAAGCAAACAGAAACGTGAAAAAAAAATCACCAGAAAGCACGAAATGTGGAACGCCCTTTTAGATTCGACTGCATCTCATTCACTCGCCATGTCCATGCAGCGTCGTCGGCGTTGTCGTCCACCCCTCCCCCATCCACCTCGCCACGCGAGCTGCGCTCTTCGCCGCTCACCCCCTCTCCTCTACGAAGCCCCTCTCTCGCGAGGGGCATTGGATTGGATTCGAATGGCTTGGATTGGCTTGGCTTGGCTTGGATTGGATTTGGATTGGATTGGATTAAAGTGGATTCTGCTGGATTGTGCCGCGTCATAGCCGCGGCAGACACACTCGTGCCGGCGCATGTGCAGTACTCTCTCTTCCGCGGTCTCCCTTCCTTCGGGCGCTGCGCATATAACCGGTGTGCCGCTCTCCGGCGGCCTTTCGGTCGACGGTTGCTCTCCGCATGCGCTTGAACCCCCCTCAGCGTCGCATCACACAAGGGTTCCCGCGAGTGGAGGTGGGCGTACTTTTTCTGCAAAAATCTTTAAATGGTGAAGTTTTCACATTGGGACTGGTCGAAATATACTTGAAAAACGAAAACACATTAAAAAGACATTAAATGACACAAAGTCCGGGAGCCCAGGTCCCAATTTCAACTTGGGCAGGCCAATTCACAAGCGTAATGGTAAATGACCGTCGATGACAACAGAGCAGCGCGAACAGCGAGTAGTTTACCTTTACGATCTGAAGATATGAAATATATATTTCACAAAATGCGCGCAACAGTAACGATTCGAACTCGGCGATTCGGTAAGGTGAATGAGTAGTCAGACATAACGTATAGTTCTTGTGAATCTGCACGAACGCATACACAAACTTCAGAGGAAGACAGGGAACTAAACGAAGGGGTGGAGTCGGCGAGTCATCATGACAAATACTACGTGAGGTGATGCTAAGGCGAGCTTACTTGGTTTGCTTGCGAAAGGTGCGCACATCGGCGTGTATGAGTCAACGCAACATTCACGCAACAAAACGAAACCTAAACGTTTTCGTGAAGTTTGCAATAAAACAGCAGCGGGGCAGTTTTCACGTGTGTCAAACACCCGGACAGCAGCAAATCACATGCCTCAAAGTACGCACCCTAACTGCCGTAGAAGGATGTGTGACGCCAAGTCCGCGTGAAAGCGAGCATCATAACAGAAAGCCGCGGTAACAAGTAATGGCAAACACTGATACATTTCATACGCTAAGGCCTCGAAAATGAGCTACTGCTTCCACAACACGCAACTCGCCCACCCGAACCGTTTCGCCATCGTGATACGTGAATCCGTGAAAACCTGCGATACCTTTTCAAACGAATACGGGCGCTCACAATTTGCGCTTCAGAATAGCCGCCGGCCAATTATGTACACGAAGTACTACGGCACTAGACCACGGTGCTTCCTAATGCCTCCATCGCAGCGCTCAGCGGTAGGGAAGTGCAATCGCTTTGTTGCGACAACGTTATCGACACTAATTCCAACACAAAATGCTGCGAGCCAGAAACATCAATCGGTGAGAGTGCGCGCAACAGTCCCTCACTGAGTCATGAGAAGGAGAGTATCAGTGCATTATGGCGTCACACTTCCATTTAAATTGTATACATATATATTCCTAAATCAACAGGTCACTGAAGAATTGATTCCACGGAGCCTTAATTATAAAGGGTAGTAGCCACATATTCCCGATGCTAAAGGCAGTCGTTCCATTAACTAGTGGCTGTGCGCACGAGTGGATATCGCCAGCAGCAATTACCACAGCAAGCGGCTCCTGCGACAAATGCCAACATCGAGTGATATTCATTACGGTAAGCCCCGCACATCGCGCAAGAAGCGCGCGTTCACTCGCCACTCATGAGTGGTGAGCGGGGCTCGCCGCGAGTGGAAGTCGCACTCGCGAGTGGTGAGTGGGGTTCTCCGCGACTGGCTTTCGCACTCGCGAGTGCTGAGCGGGGCTCGCCGCGAGTGGAACTCGCACTCACGAGTGGCGAGTGGGGCTCACCGCGAGTGGAACTCGCACTCGCGAGTGGTAAGTGGGGTTCACCGCGAGTGGCTTTCGCACTGGCGAATGCTGAGCGGGGTTCGCTGCGAGTGGAACTCGCACTAACGAGTGGCGAGTTCCACTCGCCGCGAGTGGCGCTCGCCCTCGCGATTGCTGAGCGTGGCTCGCCGCGAGTGGAACTCGCACTCGCGAGTGGTGAACGGACCTCACAGTGAGTGGCGCTCGCACTCACTCGCACTCGCACTCACCAGGCCAAAACAACGGTAAGGCTCACTCACCACTCACTCGTGAGTGGTGAGTGGGGGGTGTGTGAGTGCACTCATGAGTGAGTTTGCCGATTTATGCCTGGGACGCCGTATTGCCATACGTCACATTCGCTCACAATACTGCTCAACAAGACACGACCTGAATGACGCTGTTCTTCCTTTTTAATGGCCGACCCCTGACCATTATGTTGGACGCAATGCTGCCTCACGACACCAGCAACGACAACATGCAGCTCAATGAGTTTACGGAACGAGCGGAAGAGGCGCGTAAACTGGCAAGCTTACGAACAAGGCAGCAAAAGGGCTATGACACGCACCGTTACAATCTCCGTCACAGGACTGCCGTTTTCCAACCTGGCGAATGAGTCTGGGTATGGGCCCCTGTTCGACGTCGACGACTCTGAAAAGCTCTTCAAACGCTACTGTGGTCCTTATAGAGTATTGTGCCACCTTAGCGACGTAACCTACGAAGTTTTGGACGACGGAATCGTTTCTCAACACCAGCGTAACCGCCGCCCTGACGTCGTTCATGTAGTGTGTATGAAGCACTACCTCACACGTTGAAGGACAATGCCGCAAGCTCATTCCTTTTAGGGGCGAAGCTCCTTAAGTCATGGGTCTGTCCATCCCTTGTGTGTCGTGGTACGTGACCGCCGCATGGTTTTGGAGATGTCGCAAAGTGGGCCGCGTTGCACGCGCAAGAACCGGCTGCAACCGGCAGCGCAAACTCGTCACCGGGAGCGCGAGCTTGTCTGTGTTCGCCAACGGAGGCGCGAGCGCACGTGCACTGCGAGGGGGAGATCACGCAAGAGATCACGCCACGAACGCAGGCAGTCGTTCTCGGAGATCGAACGAGACGCAAGGACCTTTGCTCGTTTCCTCTCGTCTTGTTCGGGCACAAGTTCGCCCTAAATAAAAGTTCTTTCTTTACCGCTGTGTCCCACCCTACGTGACAAATTGTGGTGGAGGTGCGGGGTAGTCCTCGATGGCGCGGGGTCTTTCACCAGGTCTGGGCCTGGGAGCATTGACTCCGAAAATAAAAGTTGATTTGTACAATGTACGCACACAGTCTTGCGTCTTTCTTAATGATGTAATGGGCGAACTTTCACGGGAGAGTTACGGTTACCGATGATCTCCCCCTCTCGAGCTTCGCCCCACTTATCATCATTCATTCCGTGGATATGGCGTGATTTTTTTTTTCATGAGCTTTGCACGCATCGGGACGCTGGTCTATCGACGGAGGGGGGGGGGGTGCAAATGACACGTGGATATTTGACATGCCGCGATCCCCTGCTTGTGGTGTGTGTGATCGCCCCTGCTTGCGGTGCGCGCGATCGCCGTGCAGTGCACAATCCCCGGTGAGGGATAATTTCCGTGCTACTTGGCAAGCCAGTTTTTCCAATACGACGACGTAAATGTGTGGGTCCTGCGTACGCGGGCGAGACTGATTCAGCCATCTTCGCTGAGACTGGCCGTGCTGCCTGTACTCTTCGGTGTAGCGCTACGCCTAATAAATAGCTACATCGCCATCCTGCTGTCTGCACCTCCGTCTAGTAAGAGGGAAAACTCTCAACGTTCCGCTTCAAATACCACATATCTAATCTGCACGAAGGAAAATATCGGCATCTTCATCAATAGTGAACATTTTTAATTTAGTGATTTCGGTTTGGCTTTACGTGACTATGCAGTAGCCATGAAGCGGGACCTCAGGTGCGCTTGAAAACCTAACCACGTGCACTCCAAAAAACTCCAATATAGATAAGTGATGAATGTTCTAAATATTAATCCCGTTGAGAACGCCTGATGGCATCGGGATTTTTTTTTGCAGCGTACACACTCAAAGAGGGATATGATACCGAGACACAAGCAAGGTTGCGGGTAAAGACTACCTACTAACTCCTAGAAGAAAAAAACGAAAGCACCGTGTTTAAGATGAGCTTGCTGCATACCACCTTTCCGCCGCATAGTCCACATTCAACAGGCAACCTGTGCCGTCCTCGGAAACATTTGTACCAAACATACAGCGCCAAGGCTGCTGAGCTGCCAGTGGCAACCAGCAAAATATTCTTAAATCAATGTCGACCCGCAATCTTCGAGATTGCTCTAATTAACACTGCTCATACGCGTGCTTTTTTTGCCGCTGACACGCTCGTTTGGCAAGTCTTCTTAGAGGATTGGCGACGATTACGTCGTGCCT
This sequence comes from Haemaphysalis longicornis, assembly GCF_048455015.1. NCBI lineage: Eukaryota > Metazoa > Arthropoda > Arachnida > Ixodida > Ixodidae > Haemaphysalis > Haemaphysalis longicornis. The sequence continues at coordinate 87,320,275 of NW_027526361.1, forward strand.
CCTCACACCATCCTTTTCGAAAGTGGCCAATAAAACAAAATTCAAGTTTCAGCCACTAAGAGAGAGAGAGAGAGAGAGAGAATAAAATATTTTTTTATCCAGCAAAGGGTGATGTGTGGGCCTCGCCGCGTGGAAGGCGTCCCTTTAGTCCCGGATGCCTTGACTTCGGCTGGCCGTCCGTGCTCCGGTCACCAGTTTAAACTTGGATATCCAGGTCCGGGCTGGCCAGGGAAGCCCTCCACTGCTCGAAGGTGGGGTTGGGAAGTGGAGGCAAGTCTGGAGTATCAAATCAAATCAAATCAAATATTTTATTTCCAGAATGAATTCTGGACGGTTCCCTGACTAAAAGCTGTGAATCAGCTTGACGAAGGACAGGGAACCGTTCCATTACATAGCAGCCAGCGTAAATAGCGTAAACACACCAGTGTACAGTGCTTCACAGCAGGCCGGCAAAGAAACACACCGGAAAGAAAAAAAAAGAAAAAGAAAGGAATGGAAGGTAAGAAAGAAAAAGAAAATCATTGGGTAAACGTTGGTTAAACATGAGTTAAAATATATACACATACATATATACACATCCACACACATATACATATACATATATATACCCATATATATACATGCATATATACATACACATGAACGCATACATAAGCGTGCCTGTAATGGCATATGAACAATACACAGCATTATACGCAATAGCAACACAGCTTAACACAATGCTAGCGAAAATACACAAAGAGGTGTAATCATATCATCACAGTGTTATATAATGCCATAAAACGCAGACATGCAAAAAAATTTTTTTTCTTTTTTTTTCAATAAAATGGATGTAAACATGCCAAAAAAACATACAAAAAAAAGTGCAAATGACAACAGTCCCTCACTGAGTCATCAGAAGGAGAGTATCAGTGCATTATGGCGTCACACGTCCATTTAAATTGTATAATATGTGTCTGTTGTTTGTTGTTGTATAATGTTTGTTGGCCGTCCAATATGATGTGGTAGAGGGTGCTAGGCTGGGGACAGTAAGCGCAGAGGGAAAGGTTGTTGGGTGGGGAAGATGAGGTTAAGGCGGGTGGGATGTGGCTAGGTATTTCTCTGGAGACGCCGACAAGTTGTATTTTCCTCACTGGAGAGGCGCCAGTGTGGTGGTGGGAGGCTGCGGTGAGTGTGCTTGTAATGGGTGGAGAATGTCTGTGTAGCCGCTCAGTGGGTGGGGTTGATCTTGAGGAGGTAGACATTGGCCACCGTCGGCAATGGCTCGGTGTATCAAATCGCGAGCCGTGGCATGAGCCGCCTCATTGCCGGGCATGGCGGCGTGTCCAGGAGCCCTGACGATGCAGATCCTAAAAACACTGGTTCGTCCTGATATGCACGCTACAATTATAGTAGCAAACTGCGCGAAGTAATTGAGATACTAAAGATGTATCAATCAGTGGTGACTCATCAAGCACTTGCTGAAGACATCTCTATGATGTCACAACATTTTGTTTGCGCAATTGGCGGCCGTCGACGTAGCCCACAATAACCATGACTGGACGATTACAATAGACCCATCTATTTCCGTTTGATCCTATCACTAGCACGCTAAGGTGCAGTTAACAGACCGGTAACTATGTTTTGAGTGCTGGCCTATACTGTCACTCTATGTTACGTCATTCCTGCGAAAAATTTACAAGTCTTTTATTATTCCTGTTTTTCTTTATTCAAATGTCTTTCAGGGGTGGAATGAAGCTGGGTGAGTTACCACAAGCTAGTTCTTTGAAATTGAACAAAATTGTAAGTCATCTTCATGGTTTTTTAAGAGGCACATTTGACAGGCGGTGTAAAATGGTCAGCTATCGCGCATACATGATTCCTTTACTTAGATTGTTCAGCGTTATCCTGATTTTAAAATACTCCTGGATTTCATTAACCATCCCTCGCGGCGAGCTCCTAACATACGATTGGGCTATTTCATGCTTCGCTTTCTTAAATTAAGGACCCGAGGGTGTGATACCTTAATTGTTTAAGGCCGATAGTTTTTCTAGGGCTTCGTAAACGCAAAAACTTGTCTGTCTGTCGAAGAGAGAATTTATTAGAACTAGTTACAGTTGGGCCCCGCTGAAGTTAGCTACTTCATGGGTCGACAGGGCACAGGATATACGCAATGTGCTAGAAAGGAAACGAAGTGAACATCACACAAGGCTCTTTGTCTGTCTGCCAATCTGACGCGATTCAGCCACCCGGCCAAATTGAAACAGAAGCCAAATCTAAGTCGAAGTCCGGTGTCAATGTTCATACTTCTCAACATTGTTGAACAAGAAAAAGAAATTACGCAAATATAAGGCAGAAAATCAATACATAAGTGATATTTGCAGTGTTCCTTTATAAAAAAATATGGATGCTTGGTTTTTGCAGGAGCAAATGAAATATAACATCAACTGCAGAAAACCATCGCCTGCTGTTGCCCGTGCTGCTATAGCTCGCATTTAAGAAATCAAACGGCAACACTAAAGATATGTTCCAATGAGTAGGTTTCACGTTCCGCTAGGAACGCTAGGGGAGTAGAGCAACGTGATTCTATAAAAGCTGTAGTAGGGTGCCTAGATTAACGAGCGTCTCCGCCGTATGGAAGCGCTGGCATCGAGGTAACCGACTTGGAGCAGTGGAACGCGGTAAATTTAAATTGGCTTGAGCAAACCTCTACCATGTTATTTTGGGAACAACGCGACGGAAGAGGAACAGCATGAAAGGTGATCCGGAAAAATAATGAAGGCATTTACTTGGCAGGGGCGCCAGTCAACTATCGTCTTTTGTCGACATTTGCAACGAAAGGAGCAGATACGCGGCCATTTTGTTTTCCCAATTTGGAGCCATAACGATCATCTACAAGTACATGCAGGAGCATAAATATTTCCACTAATATTGCAAGTACCCATGAATGTCCTAAGGGCGAACACTTGTCGTTCGCAATCATTACCACATCCACTTCTGCTATCGTCGAAGTCAACACAAACGCTTAAAATACAAAGTCAAAGAGCGCTCGAAAACTGATTTCAAGTCAGAATCTTTATTGCGGTATCAACATCTGGATAATCTTTTGCGTTGTATGGAAAGCAAAAAACCCCGACACGTTGAGTGAGAAATATATTTGTCTATGACTAAAGCGAAAGGTTCGGGTATATTACATTTCAACCCATCGCTATATACCTGCGAAATAAACGAATGCTTGACTGTTCTAACAACTAAAAAAGGGTTGTGGTCATTCTTGCTCGCCTAGCATTGAAAACAGCAATTTCCAACAGAACACCAATTATGCTGATTGCCACTCCAATTCCAAAAACGCAGAAAATGCCTACAACCTGTCTTAGTTGTATGGGTTTCAGTGCCATGCTTGGGGTGAGGCCCATTTTTATGCTGAGTTTCTGCCGCAGAAGCGGTGACGTCGTGCCCATTTCGAATGCGCGAAGATAACGACGCATTGCCACTTTTACTTCCGGTATAGTCGGCTTCATAGCAAAATACAATGGATCCAGGTGCGCCTCGGTGCTCTGAAAGTTGAATATATCTGGAGAAAGCACAAATGCCTTGCCCAGATCTTCCATGACAACCCAGGAGTTGTGCGTGCCCCGCTTTACCTTAGACAAGCAGTTTAACATGGTGTCCGTACTGCCAGGCTTCCAATGCAAGAGCTTGGAGACAGTGCGGGGCAGCCAGCGTGGATATGAGCTTACGTCCCTGTATAAGCAAAGTGGTGTAGGCGTTGCGGATAGATACTCGCTCAGTATTGGAATATACGTCCGCTGGGGGCTGGCGATGAGGGACAGCACCATAGCTTGGTAAGCGGTCGATAGTACCACAGCCAAAAGGAACCATGTCGACAGGAGCCCGTAGTGCCGACGCGTAGAGTACGTCATCGACTTCGTGACGAGCATACTGAGTAGTTCTAATGCGACTGACATGCAAGTATTGAAATTCATGTGCGGGCTCACCAAAAGTGTTATCAGTACAAGACTTACGAAGCACAGCATCCATGTTGAACTGTCAAAAGCTTGGAATTGAACCCAGCGCTGGTTCTTAAACGGCCGAGCACGCGTAAGCATTCTGTACGTTGCAGTAGAGTATGTCGGGAATACATGCTCAATTGCGTCGTACTGGGTGAACGTGGTCGGGCCGTACAGGTGTAGCAAAGCATCCGGTTGCTGAAAGAAAAGGGATTGCCGTGCAGTTTTTGATGTGTGAAGCGCGAACGCGAACGTGGCGTTCATAGTGGCCAGGATGCGGTGCATCATGTAAACTTCATCTCTCCGCTGGTCCTCCTTAGAGATGCTCACAAAGAACCGCTGCTCACGGAGATGCTCATTTAACGAGTGCTTCCAGGCCTGCAGCCAGTGCTGCGCAGTCGTTGGATCAGGTAGGGTAAGTGTCTGCCTTGACGTATCCGTCCACTTCCTTGAGTCGAAGGAAAACATCTCACCGGATTTCGGCTGGGTACGCAAGTAGAAGCGAGCCCATTTTTCCGACCTAACATAGGGAAACCTTTTCTCGTTGGCCATAGGTATGTCATCCGACAGTGACGTCACTGTTAGCCGGCTATGTCTGAAGTGTTCGAAGCTAGAATAGTAGAGGCCGAATGGTGGGGTGCGAGAGCAACGAGGCACAATGAAATGGGAGTCTGTTCGGCGTCTGAAAAACTCCCTCAACTTAGACTGCGCTGACGTGACATAGGGCGCCAGCGATGTGTTAATGACAGTGGAGATGTTCACCTGTTGGTGGAGTATTTTCGTCATCTTGCCCACTCTGTATAAATGTTCCTGGTTGCAGCCGAGGTCCCTTCCAAAGCCGACGAGCACCACACGTGCACTAAAAAATTCGCGAAAGTAGTAAGTCATGAAGTTCACGTCGAAGTCGAAGAACTCGCATACTGATGGTTGTAGAGCAATAGCCGTGAGAAGTAGTATGCAGCAGCCGATGGTCTGGTACTTCATGGTTCCTGAAGTTGATAGAAAACAGTGGCGTTGTTGAAAACTGGGCAATATAATAAAAGTACATCGCAGAACGATTGAAACACGGATAATTGATATGATCTTAAGATTAGAAGCTCAGGAAGAAGGCATAGGTAATGCTTTTTACTGTAGGTAAATACATGTAAGGTGACGGGTAAATTTCGCAAAGCAACTTCACGAACTTGCATTGCGAACGAACTATTGATTATGACGACATTCGACTGACACACATCGCTGTAGGAAACAAAGCAAATTCTCATAATAAAAATATTTCAAGGCTAAATCAGTAGGCTGCGAGGAAACCTAAGCACATTTTAGTGGGTCGCAATGTCAAGGGTACACCTAACTTTTTCGAGTACTCACGCTGAATATATTTATTGGGTAACTTACGAGTATTTCGAAAATTCACTTTCATCACGCATTGATCGTATGAGACAAGGTGTTTCCTACGAGCTTATTTTATGGTGTTGCTAGTTTTCATTGTAATGAGAACCATATATATGTGGTTCTCAATGTACCAGATGCTCAATACCAAACTTGAGGGTTATTCATTTTCTGGTGCGCATGCTGTGCTTCTGTCAGATAAAAAAAAAATTCTGAATAACTCCAATGACACTGAAATTTTTACTTTGTGCCTTTTCGCTGTATTCGTCATGAATTCTGAGCTTTTCAAACGAAGTGTACACCCATTGCGAGACAAGTCCGCAAAAGCAGTTTTTCGGTCACTGAGCTAGGAAAACACGCCAGGAGATTCGCATTGTAGCTAGAAAGGCTTTTGGCGTTTAGGGTGCTGAAGCTACAAAATCATATAGAGAACAGCTGAAATTTCCAGGTTTTTCTGAGTTGAGCGGCACACGTAGTGTTTAAAACTTTACAGGCGTCCCATACTATCCATGCCAAAAAATGAGAAATTTGAGCAAACCATTGGTTCTGCGTATGAATACAAATAAAAAGAATACACACCCTAATAAACACTTCGGTCAGTTCTGGCTTTGAGATGATCTAGCAGCGCAGTAAAAAGAACACCGTTGACTGTAAACTCATAGGCTGCTCATTTTGGGCACAGTACCTCGTATAGTAGCGCCCAAAAGCAGTTTAGCCTCATACCACTGTCATTCGTTGGTGTTCCTAAACCGTTTTACAAAAGAGTGCTCTGTCTTTGCACGCTACGAACTTTCGATTTGCTGTCCCATTTCTTTAGCTTTAACGGCCCGGCGAACGACGCGTGAGATCTTTTAGTGGATTGCTTGCATTTTCATCTCAGGAATGGTCTACTGCAACTTCCCCCCCCTAATAGATACTATTCAAAGGGGCATCGATGTCGGTATAGGATGTCTCAAAGGTTGTACAATGTAGCCCATTTATAACGAGCCCACTTACAGCGATATAGCGGTTATAACGAAGTGATCTTGATTTCCTGTCCCAATTATAGCGGTCTTATAATAGTCCAGATATAGCGAAAAAGCGGTTATAGCGAAGAAATTTCAGATTCCCGCTTACTTCGTTATAACCGGGCTACATATACGAAGCTTTCCTTGGGTGCATAAGAAAATATCTTGTTTGACGCACTCGGACACACGTACAAGCAGACAAGCTTTATGTGACTATTGCAAACTAAATTTGAGTGCAGTAAAAATACTCAGTAGTTTACGAAGTTGGTAGATATAGGCTTAGGAATGGGAGGTCTGCCACAGATACGAAAAAAAGGCGACAGTCGGTGTATAGATGTACGTTCCTATCTCAGCAAACGCTGTCGGCAAATTTCACAAAAAGTTGCACATGCTTAAAGGGGCCATCCAGACAAAATACAAGTTTGTTTTATTTGAAAGATTTCGTGTTTTATACTGCCGCAAGCACTTTTCCGGAAGCAAATCATGCTTTATTCACTGCGAAATTATTCTATTTAAATTGAAAGTTTGATTCTCCCGCCAAATTGTGTTTTTTAACAACGTCTGCAATGACATCATAAGAACGGGTCTTCAAGCTAAACTTGGTGTGAAGTGGAGACTTGTTTACCGCTCGTAAACCTGGATGACGCCACCATACCCCCGCGGGCCGTTTTTTGCCTTTGCTTTGTTTGGAACCGTGCATATTTTTAACTGGTTCTTTTTTGTTCATGGAGAAAATCATCGTTTCGTAAAACATGGTGCTCGCCCGACATATATGGTCACGTCAGACACCGTCGCTTATGTCAAGCTGTCACTGTCGTCTGAGACACCCCCAAAGCCCCCCAGTGCTGCGCATCTAAACCAAGCATAGTACCCGCCGTACCAACAGCAGTACGCATCGGCGCTTCTATGTTTACGTGTGCTTTCGTAACTTCCACTGTTTCTCCCACCATTCTTGCTGATATAAAAAGAATGTACCCTAATTTTAAGCTTAAAAAGCTCGTTCGGCTAGCCTATAAACTCTGCACAATTTGCGTTTGCTTTTAAGGCCTCAGCCAATCGCAGATCTGGCGCGTATGACATCATAGGTTCTATTGCGGGAAATGAGCTAGTGGGTCGCGAGATATTCCATTCTTTCCGAATTATATAGCTTATTTGAGTGAAGTTTCCGTAAAGAATGGTTTCAGTGCGATTCTAACGAGGCAATCTCTCGAATTAACCAAACTCTCGAATGAACCACACTTGTGTTTTGTCTGCATGGCCCCTCTAAACAAGCGTACGGAGACCTCCCTCAAACCACGTAGTGACGGTAGGCCTCGTTGACAATCACCATGTATCGTGTTGCATTGTATGCTGTGTAGCCGACTCCATTATAAACGTGCAGCTGACGTGTCCTGATCGTGTGATTAGTTATCACTAACCAGAGAATCTGGAAGCGTAGGCTGGGCGTCCGTGGACTGGAGAGATACTATTTTTTGCCCTCCGTCAGCCCTCTCTGCACCTGTACACCTCTTGGTTAGCCTCTTCCTATATCGTTGAATACAGCCGATTTTGCGCGCATCTAATCAGTTGTGCGATCGGGTGGGCGGGGAAGCGTACATGGGGATGTTTCCACAACGCGGGTGTAATCTGGGGATCTCAAAATTAAGTATGCAGTCAGCACAATCCTGATATATAGCATATTTTAGTTCATTAGGAAGATGCCAATTTTATGTGGGTAACCCAGAAGAAACAAAAACATATAAGACCTCGTCTTCCTGCTCTACTTGTGCTAACCTTTTCATTTCACACTTATTTCTATTTGAGAGACTATTGCAATGCAATACAAGGCATTGAAAAGGCAAACCTTTGGAGCCAGTACTGTGAAGAAGCACGAAGTTCGAATTCTGATTTTAGACGGTGAAAATTGTCGAAACGCTGGTCTCTATATATGAAGTCCGCGAATTATTCAATGCAATCGCGTGCACAAGACATACGTTTTTGAATCAACGTTTCCACAGTACGGAGGAGATGTAATTTTAGATCGGAGAAAGTTTCTTCTGCCTCAATGGAAGTTTTACTCAATTCTACAAGGAAGCAGCACGAGATAATGAAAATTAATTACCATGGGCTGATGTCGCACCCTTCGGCCACATTCATGTTCTGGGGTAGCTAAAAAATCATCAAGGTATTATTTGACGGGTCGTTGTGGCATTGTATAAAGGTTTATTTACAAAGATGATATCACGTGATTTCGTTCTGAAGCTGCCACTCTGCGTGTATTGTTGATTAGATGAGAATAGTGCAGCTTTAATGACCTAATTCAGCAGAAGTACATCGCCGCATTGGCTTCGCGTGATGGGAAGCAGCACACAATCAGACTGTGGGTTAGATGAAAGGGTGAACTTACGCATCTAGCATCACGCATCCACACATAATTTGCGACGTCGAACCGAATTAGACGGGGTTTTTGGATAGAATTCGGGACAATGCAACTTTCTAACATTTGATTCATGCCTGCACACGCACGCTTGCGATACGGTGGGGGAGAGTTGGGATATTGCTGCCTGTCCACGAACTTTCCCTGTTACTTTTGACCAAGGAATGGGGTTGTTTTTCCAAGAAAGGAAATCCTGTATTCCCATATCTTTTTTGTGAGCATTCCTCTACGAGTACCACACAACTGTCTAGTTGGCGGAGATGACGCACATAATGGTTAGATGAAACTGGAGAATATAAAAGAAAGTTCATGGAGAATATAAAAAAAAGTTCTAAGTCCACCCAATAAATCGAAAATGTATCTTCCTCACATACACAAACTAAAATAAAAAAGCTACCCAAAATGAAGCAAAAACAAATAAAAAAAACTACGTGAAAAAGCAGCCACAGGAAAACACCCCCTACATCTGGACAAAAATAGATAATTGGACAAAGAGTTATTATATTTCATCGTTATAATAGTCGAAATAGACATTCATTGGTCGAATAAAAATAAAAAAGGCAGTAAAGCAACAAATCACACCAATTGAAGAAAATAAAAAATCTCGATACTGTACCGCCATAATGACGAAGGCGAAAATACAAATGCCCCTCCCCCCCTCCGTAACAAACTCAAACATGAAAAATAAAATCGCAAGAAAGCCCGAAATATGTAACGCCCTTTTTCTGCAAAAATCTATAACTGGTGATGATAACACATTCATGCCTTATAACTGCGATTGGTCTAAGTTCACTTGAAAAACGATTTAAAAAAAAACGTCAGAATGACACTTAAAACTTTACCTAAATGTAAAAAATATCTAACCTACAGAAGTCCCTCACACGTCTACGTGAAATATAAAAGATGCACAAACGCAAACTGAAAAACAAAAAAAGATTGTGAATAAGCTATCACCAATCATATGACATCCTGCATGCGAAAAAAAAGTATAATTGGCCAAGTTAACATATGAAACCATTATAACATTGTAACACGGTGTCGAACCGGAACTGAACCGAAGCGGTATTTTTGCCTGAACTGAACCCGAACCCCAGCCGCCATTTTTTCAGCACGCTGTACCCAAGCCGCGACTGAACAGAAAAAAAAAAGGAAAAAGCGGCTAACAGTTCACGATTAAACGGTTCGACCGCCCTCTGTTGATAATGCGCCGTGAAAGCGGTTCGGGGCTTTTTTTTCGACACTATCAACGCTCTGTTCGTCGTTACTTGAGGATAAGCATATGCACCAGTATTTCAATGCTATGCTACTGCTGGGAGCGCGAACAGAGTACAAGGCTGAGCAACGGCCGCTCGATCGGAACTAGGTCGGGCCTGCCATTCACGCGCCGCCAATGGGCAGGCGCGTGACAGCAGAGTTGTCAGTTGCCGCCGCTACATTCAGCGTGGGCGCCACGCATCGGTGACGGCTCCCGCGGCCCTAACTTCGGGGCGCCTACGAAATATCGACAATTATCGTTCATTTAAACGTCGCTCACTCGCGTACTAACGCACGTCTCTGGAAAATAATAACACCAAAATTTGCGGCAAAAATATGTCTTCAATGTCAAAGAGTTTTATCCGTTTGATGGCGGTAATTCTTGTTCGCGGTTTAAAAAGACGAGTGCGATGCGGCCGCTCCCGCAACCCAGTTTCCGCGATGTTCGGGATTATGGCTGTACAACATGTTACAATATGCTAATTCGGTTTAAACAGTGCAGCCAATTTGTGCTGGAAAATAAAACTATTACAGCTGGCGTTCACCATGCTAATTGAAGGACAATTTTAAAACGGCGGTTGTTTAAACCTTGCCAAACACAGGCTGAGCAGCCCCAGGGCTGTCTCATGTTTGAATTCAGGCACGGTAATTTTACTCTAAACAAAATGTCCCCAAATGCCGAAAAATCGTACAAGGTCACATTTATTATTAAACCGGTTATTTAGTCGTTAAACAGTGACGTAAAATGCGTCCGCTGCGTACCTGATTGGTTTGCGTGAGAGAAACACCTGTGTACTATAGGTAATGTGTTTGTGATTTGCTTTCTTCTTTCCGTATTTTGTTTGAATCGTCGTTTGATATCGCATGTGTGGTTGAGTGTCCCGTATGTGTGAAATTTGATGAGTGAAGTCTGATTGGCCTCTTCGGTGGATATTCATAGATTTAATAAAAACTGCTTGCCAGTGAAAACTTGTGTATTTTTGCGGGATTCTACGTTGTCTAGCATTTACGCTGCTTGTCGATTTTTATTATGAACACCACCGAATTAGCTCAGCTTCCAGTTTTAATAATCTGTGCATGTGAACTGCAGGAGGGTAGAACCGGAATTATCGCGGGCAAGCAACACGGTCGGAAGGATTGCAGCATCGCGCGTCGGCGACGGGCGAGGGCGCGGAAGCGAAGTTTACGGTTGCCGATTGTTCTCGCGGTGTGGTGCCACGTATCGGCGCAGACTCCGGTTTGGGCGCGAAAAGCAGTAGCGGCGAGAGTGGTAAAGCTCTCGCGAGCGATTTGCGCGTTTTGTTTCTCAGAATTCCGCGCACTGCGCGTGTAATATAGCGTACTAGTGTGTTCCTGGCTATGAAATGCCCAAAACTGCCGCGTTCCGTGCTGCAAGTCGAATTCCTCGAAAACCCCGTACGTCTGTTGCCACGAGTTTTCAGCCAAAGAGTGACTCCAAGACGCCTGCCTGCACATCATCTCCCGTCAAAAGATCGACAAGAGCAGTCAATGGAAGCCAAGCTCCAGATCGGTCGTTTGCTTGCTGCACTTCAAAGAGGATGACTACACGGTGGTATTGAAGCGCAAGTTGTTGCTTCCAACAGCTGTGTCGACAAGATTTCTGTCTTACCCAACGTACATGCAGCCGGGAAGCCCAAAAAGGAAGAGCGCGCTTGTTCGGCCGCTGCTCGAGGCGTGTGCGTCGGCATCTCAAGTACGGAATCAAGGGCAAGTGAGCACAATGGTTGCAAGAAAATGAAACGATTGAACGTTCGATTCTAGGCCTAACTGGGAATGAAGAAAGAGATCAACCGCACTCACCGACAGAGGCAGACCCAATCCTGTACGCTCTGACGGACTTGCAATCATGCGGCCAACATAATTTTCAGACTCGAGAATGATAGACTTCCTTCGATCTGGCAGGCTTTTTCGATAACACCAAGAGCAATACCCGCCGCCTTAAAATGAAAGCAAACAGGCTAAACGAAAAACTACAAAAACTGCGGGAGCGCTGCCACGAATTCTGCGAACAAGTGAAGAAGTATTCGAGGAGGATCGCGCTGTACAGGCAGTTCGACACAGCGGACAAATTTGTAAGCTCCTTTCAAACACCGTATTCCCACACTTCGCAGACTGTCCGCTGATGTGGTGCGCCAGCAACAGGGACCCGTACCACTGTCATGAGTTGTGCGAAATGTTCTTGAAAAAGCTATTGAGGCCGCTTCTTGCCAACTGGGCTGGCGACGTTAACAGCTCTTTGGAAAATCTACTGAAGCTTTCGTGAAAGCATTTCTCACCAAAGGTCTTCCGCTTGTAAAGCTGATTGCCGGTGAACCGTAGGCGAAGAGGACTTACATATTTTCTGACAAACACAATAAATCCCCCTTTAAATGTTGTATTCTATTTGCCGTTTTATGTCCCCGCGATTTAATGTAGTTTAATTTACCTTCCAACTGTATATTACGTTGTGCGACTAGTGTAAATCAAAGAACGACTGCTGCAGTTTTGCAACACTCCAACTGCATGCTGTACTCATTTCCGTGTTTTTTTCCCATGTAAATAGTGTTCTTGTTGCAAAAAATCAGTTCATTGTTGCGTTCGCTCTGTCCACTTAATTCGTGTGCCCTCCCTAATTTCGTGTACCCCGTAACCTAACGCGCAGTATAACAATATTTCCAAAGCAAATGAACCAATGGACCCTCAAAGGTATTAAGGTTATTCCAGTTTTCTTTGAAAACGCAGTTAAAGCAAGGTGTGAAAATATTTAGTCACATTTGTCCAACGTGCATTGAGAAATGGGCGTGTACGACACAGTATGTAACATTTATGTGATTTTTACGTACGCGCAAGCTATAAGCTGTTACGTTATAAACAGAAATGCGGTTGCTCAGACTAGCTTGCCACGCTAAATATTCCTGAAAGCCTTGGGAAAGTCTTTAGAAAGAAATCCGCCTATTGCGCTCGACGTTAGCAATGCGCCACATGCTAACGTCGCAGGAAGCGCGCTAAAAGGAAAACAAATGCAGCGCTGTGTCTACTTCGGAAATACTAGTTAGTCCGTGACGCCTATATTGTGAGTTTCCGCCTTACGTATCACCCCATATTATTATAATTATGAAGATGCTGACTTCGGCAGACGGTGCAGTCATGAACAACTCATACCGCATTGAAACCGTGACCGCGGCCGCCAGCCGCCAAAGGTGACGGCTGAAAAATTGTCCTAGTTGGCCAAACAATTAAATTCATACATAGCATTTATACTACCAGATTTAGGGGAAATCTGATGGATTAACCCCTTTATTTCACTTCACATTGCTGATCAATTCAGCTAGCCTCCTGGTTAGCTGAATTGGTAGAGAGACTGTCCTAGATAGGCGGCTGTTCCGGGTACGAATGCTCAACCATAACAACCTTTTCTTCAACAGCGAAGTTTCAGAGAAAGCTGAACAGCTTTCCTTCGTAGCCGCACAGCTGCATAGAGGTGGATGTCAAATTTTCTTCATAGGTAGCATTTACCTGGGCTTTAGTATTTTATCCTTATGCTGCAGCTGAAGAAAAACGTACACCGCTACTTTTTAAACACGTCCCCTGTTATTGTACGGAGATGACTCACCCGTAGGCAGGCATAAGTCTAGGGGATAGACGCTCAGTGTGGTGGGCGATTCCAGAGAGGTTTGCGACTTCACCAACGAAAAAAAAGCAGGAAGCTCACACTAACGAGTAAGCCTTGCAGGTAGCGAAGCTATGCAGAACCTTCACGACCATTACGATGGTTTAAATCCACGATTGCAGCCGATTTCCTCCTTTTCTGCCGCAACGACCTTTACTCCACCTTTGATGCTATAACCGCGAAGAAGAAGCAAATCGGCTGCCATAGAGGACGACGTGAGGAGGAGGTTTTCTACCACGAACGGAAGAAGGGAACGCGCACACTTAAACTAGGTGCCGCAGGTGCAACGTGTACACACTCACCTGTCCATTCCCGAGTAGGTGGCGTGTTTCCTCTCCCTGCTTTGTGAGTTATCCGTTTCACTCTCGTGGTGGCCGAGTGGGTAAGACGACTGATTCTGCCAATCCGATTCGGACGTCCTCGCATTTGTTGGAGTTTTACTGTGTGCAATCTTGGCCTTTAATATATCAGTCTTTTTCACGTCGGTTTACCGATAGCTTCGCTGGAACTCCTAGTCTTGCCGAGGTAGAAACGAAATAAGGAAGCAAATATTTCAGTACTACTTCACTGTCGTCAGGGCTACAAGAATAACGTTTCTGGTAGGACGACATCTTTGAGGTTTCTTTAATTTTTTGTTGCCAATGGGGGCCCATCTCCGTGAGTGTGTATGGTTGGCTTGACGAACGGGGGCCCAAGGCGCACGGTGAACGCGGGAGTTTTTTTTTGCCAATATTGGCCAAACTGCCGAAGTGGGCATGGTTACCTTGACGAACATGCGCTCGAGGCACGCGTGCACGAACACTCGGCATGTTCTTGGTATTTGTAACTGCGGACATCATACACAAACGCTTTGCTCAACGGCTTCGCTGTTGAAAACAGAAGCGAGAGAAAATTTATTTCACGGACAGCATGACCCTTGGTGGTTGCTTTAAGTAGCCCATACGGCAACATAAAGCACCATAAGTAGCGTGCGGGGCACTATATAGAAAATTCGCCGGTAAATCACCACAACTTGAGCTGTTTTTCTGAATACCTGGCGTGATTGCTTACAGTTCTCTTTAAAATTGCACATATTTTAGGCAAAACGCAGTACTTTGAATGCACCAAAATTGTATTTACACTCTTAGGCAAAAAGGACTAACAGTTCGTCCTTTGGGGGACTAACTGCCTCTGCCACAATGATTAGTCCCTTTGGGGACTAACTGCGAGGGGACGAACGGTTAGTCCCCCACCCCGGATGGTCTGTTGCGATACTCCCCAGAGACGAACTGCTGAGAGCGCAGAAAAAAAGAAAAAAGCTTCGGCACCGGCAGGGGTAGGGGTAGAACCCCCGACGCCCGGAAATATACACAAGGAACGCGACGCGCTATCTGCTGGGCCACGCCGCCGGGTAGTAGGTGCGGTAGATAATATTCAAGTGTACAGCGTAACGCTCCATATCCATTGCAACTGGTGCCCGAATTTCTATCCGTGCAGGCGAACGTGACCGCGTTTTGCGCCTTGCGCTTAGCGCTTTGCTAGCTTTAGGGACCATTGCTCAGTTCGATTGGAAGTAGAGCCTCACAACCATAGTTTTTTCTCGTAAATAACAATCAACTCGTCGTCGCCTAGTTGACATAGGTAGCTGGGCGATCGAACGACTCATGTGTTTTCTCACACATTAGCGCAAGCTTAGTGTTCGGTATCATGTGTGAAAGCGGGTGCCTGTGTGATTGTCAGAATAGGGAAACGGACCATATTTTCCTGCATCGGCGAAACCAAATTCGGTGTTCCTTGGCCTGAATTCTTCAAGTTCGCGTCGCTAGACGATTGCGACTGGGAAATGCAACCGGGTTTTAAAGCAGTTGCAGCATTGTCATGGCTTTGGTGCACAAGGCAATTATGTACCGAGTGCAAAATATTACTTCGAGAAGCTTACTTGTAGCGAGCATTTTTATTTTGCAGTTGTCATCAGCACCTACTGCATTTTTTATCGTCTGTAAACATATACATATTCATTACGCTTAGGAATCAACGTTTGCTATTGCCAATAATTTTTGTGACTGTTGACTCGCTTGAAATCTTTCACTGGACGCTATTACCTCGCATGAATCGTATGAAACACAGCGTATCAACATAACCTCACCGAGAAGCGTCTGGCAATCGCGCTTCGCCGCTCCTTGCCATTACCCGCCGCTCTACTAACCCTTCGCGATTTTCTTATAATTAACATCAATATTTTCTCCCGTGGCACCATCTAAAGGGCCCACTGACTGCAATGGCTTGTGTTTTGGAAATGTAAAACTGTTCGCGGGCATATGCGCAAAAGGGCAACGATGACGCTATTAGGGGATTAACGACGCAGCAAAGAGACTAACTGCATGCGTTTCGTCTTCCTGTTACTCCTTATAGATCGGCGGGGACGAACAGGTATTCCGCATTTATGCACACGGCACGTACTCTGATGCAGATACTCCCCTTGAAGATGAACGGTCGCCCGCGAAGACTAACGGCTGTATTTTAGTCCCTATTTTAGTCCTTTTTGCCTAAGAGTGTAGCATTTATGGTCGCTCTAAACTAGAAAACATTTGTTCACACACCTGTAATAACAATCTGAGCCGGTTCACGAACCGATTAAAGCTTGCGAGCCGGTTAGCGATCCAGTTCATGTTGTGATTTAGTCGAACCGGAACGGAACCGGAACGGAACCGGAACAAAATAAATTCACCAGAACCCAAACAATAACCGAGCTGTTATTTTTTTCGCTTCGACACACTGCATTGTAAATGTAAACTATTGGCCCGAAAAACCTCAAATGGAAGAGAAGTGGTGTAGGAATACTTATCCTTTAGAAGACAATCGTCAGAATTTTCGGACTTTCTGTTCTCCGAAATTTATGTTCAGCTCTAGTTTTTGCCGCAGCGATTTCAGACGACATGCGATGCCCCATAAAAAAAAAACGTCGGTCTATGGCCACGTAGTTGTCGCTTTTGGGGCAAGCAGGAGAATAGGAATCTGAGAAGACAGAGTTTGTCAGAAGTCCGCGATACGTCTACATCTTAGCAGAAGGTGACAACCGTTAGATGTTGTTTTTAAGTACCAGGTGACACCCCGCCCCTCCGGGAGAAAGTAATAGCTGACGTTTAATCTAGTGTTTTCTTTTCAAACAAATAGAAAGCGTCGTTTTGTGGTGAGAACTCAAACTCGCATACATCGAAAGATCCGCTAAGTCGAAATTTTCCGCTGCACCGAACCCTTTCCTATACGTTCCAGTAATTGTTGGCCTAATGATGTCGAAGTATTTCTGGCCAAACTACGCGATACGTCTACATCTTAGCAGAAGGTGACAACCGATAGATGTTGTTTTTAAGTACCAGGTGACACCCCGCCCCTCCGGGAGAAAGTAATAGCTGACGTTTAATCTAGGGTTTTCTTTTCAAACAAATAGAAAGCGTCGTTTTGTGGTGAGAACTCAAACTCGCATACATCGAAAGATCCGCTAAGTCGAAATTTTCCGCTGCACCGAACCCTTTCCTATACGTTCCAGTAATTGTTGGCCTAATGATGTCGAAGTATTTCTGGCCAAACTACGCGATACGTCTACATCTTAGCAGAAGGGGACAACCGATAGATGTTGTTTTTAAGTACCAGGTGACACCCCGCCCCTCCGGGAGAAAGTAATAGCTGACGTTTAATCTAGTGTTTTCTTTTCAAACAAATAGAAAGCGTCGTTTTGTGGTGAGAACTCAAACTCGCATACATCGAAAGATCCACTAAGTCGAAATTTTCCGCTGCACCGAACCCTTTCCTATACGTTCCAGTAATTGTTGGCCTAATTATGTCGAAGTATTTCTGGCCAAACTACGCGATACGTCTACATCTTAGCAGAAGGTGACAACCGATAGATGTTGTTTTTAAGTACCAGGTGACACCCCGCCCCTCCGGGAGAAAGTAATAGCTGACGTTTAATCTAGGGTTTTCTTTTCAAACAAATAGAAAGCGTCGTTTTGTGGTGAGAAGTCAAACTCGCATACATCGAAAGATCCGCTAAGTCGAAATTTTCCGCTGCACCGAACCCTTTCCTATACGTTCCAGTAATTGTTGGCCTAATGATGTCGAAGTATTTCTGGCCAAACTACGCGATACGTCTACATCTTAGCAGAAGGTGACAACCGATAGATGTTGTTTTTAAGTACCAGGTGACACCCCGCCCCTCCGGGAGAAAGTAATAGCTGACGTTTAATCTAGTGTTTTCTTTTCAAACAAATAGAAAGCGTCGTTTTGTGGTGAGAACTCAAACTCGCATACATCGAAAGATCCACTAAGTCGAATTTTCCGCTGCACCGAACCCTTTCCTATACGTTCCAGTAATTGTTGGCCTAATTATGTCGAAGTATTTCTGGCCAAACTACGCGATACGTCTACATCTTAGCAGAAGGTGACAACCGATATATGTTGTTTTTAAGTACCAGGTGACACCCCGCCCCTCCGGGAGAAACTAATAGCTGACGTTTAATCTAGTGTTTTCTTTTCAAACAAATAGAAAGCGTCGTTTTGTGGTGAGAACTCAAACTCGCATACATCGAAAGATCCGCTAAGTCGAAATTTTCCGCTGCACCGAACCCTTTCCTATACGTTCCAGTAATTGTTGGCCTAATTATGTCGAAGTATTTCTGGCCAAACTACGCGATACGTCTACATCTTAGCAGAAGGTGACAACCGATATATGTTGTTTTTAAGTACCAGGTGACACCCCGCCCCTCCGGGAGAAACTAATAGTTGACGTTTAATCTAGTGTTTTCTTTTCAAACAAATAGAAAGCGTCGTTTTGTGGTGAGAACTCAAACTCGCATACATCGAAAGATCCGCTAAGTCGAAATTTTCCGCTGCACCGAACCCTTTCCTATACGTTCCAGTAATTGTTGGCCTAATTATGTCGAAGTATTTCTGGCCAAACTACGCGATACGTCTACATCTTAGCAGAAGGTGACAACCGATATATGTTGTTTTTAAGTACCAGGTGACACCCCGCCCCTCCGGGAGAAACTAATAGCTGACGTTTAATCTAGTGTTTTCTTTTCAAACAAATAGAAAGCGTCGTTTTGTGGTGAGAACTCAAACTCGCATACATCGAAAGATCCGCTAAGTCGAAATTTTCCGCTGCACCGAACCCTTTCCTATACGTTCCAGTAATTGTTGGCCTAATTATGTCGAAGTATTTCTGGCCAAACTACGCGGTACGTCTACATCTTTGCAGAAGGTGACAACCGTTAGATGTTGTTTTTAAGTACCAGGTGACACCCCGCCCCTCCGGGAGAAAGTAATAGCTGACGTTTAATCTAGTGTTTTCTTTTCAAACAAATAGAAAGCGTCGTTTTGTGGTGAGAACTCAAACTCGCATACATCGAAAGATCCGCTAAGTCGAAATTTTCCGCTGCACCGAACCCTTTCCTATACGTTCCAGTAATTGTTGGCCTAATGATGTCGAAGTATTTCTGGCCAAACTACGCGATACGTCTACATCTTAGCAGAAGGTGACAACCGATAGATGTTGTTTTTAAGTACCAGGTGACACCCCGCCCCTCCGGGAGAAACTAATAGTTGACGTTTAATCTAGTGTTTTCTTTTCAAACAAATAGAAAGCGTCGTTTTGTGGTGAGAACTCAAACTCGCATACCTCGAAAAATCCCCTAAGTCGAAATTTTCCGCTGCACCGAACCATTTCCTATACGTTCCAGTATTTGTTGCCCTGTATGTCGAAGTATTTCTGGCCAAACTATGATTATATCGAAATCATGACTTAGAGGGGAACAAAAATTTCGGCGCAGTGGACCGTTTCCCAAGATTCTCGCGATGCTGCCACGCTAAATTCCCTCGATTTTTTTTTTCGCGTTTAGCTGCGCCTACCACAAACCGATGTTTTCCCCGCCCTAACGTGAAGTCTGAGCCTAGAGGCATATCAACTTCGTCAGGCAAACGTGTGGCACGTCATGTGCACACGTTTATGAAAGACACGTTTATGAAAGACAAGATTGGGAGCTGCTGTTGAAGAGCTGTTAAGTAGCAGCGACTTTTTTTAGATGCGACTGCATTTCATTCACTCGCCTTGTCTATGCAGCGTCGTCGGCGTTGTTGTCGTCCGCCTCTCCCCCATTCTCCTCGCCGCGCGAGCTGCGCTCTCCGCCGCTAACCCCCTCTCCTCTCCGATGCCCCTCTCTCGCGAGGGGCATTGGATTGGATTCGAATGGATTGGCTTGGCTTGAATTGGATTGGATTGGATTTGGATTGGATTGGATTAAAGTGCATTGTGTTGGATTTTGTTGCGTCATAGCCGCGGCAGACGCACTGGCGCCGGCGCATGTGCAGTACTCTCTCTTCCGCGGTCTCCTCTCCTTCGGGCGCGCTGCGCATATAACCGGTGTGCCGCTCTCCGGCGGCCTTTCGGTCGACGGTTTCTCTCCGCTTGCGCTTGAACCCCCCTCAGCGTCGCATCCCACCAGGGTTCCCGCGAGGGGAGGTGGGCGTAATTTTTTTTCAAAGAACTCGATATTTCATGGCAATTCGCGCAACTTTGCTGATCGCGAACATCCACTTATGTCGAAATATTTCCCGGCTCTTACTACTTCGAGTTCGGACTTCGGGCCTTCTATGTAATACGAAGTATACAAAAACCTTGTTGAGAGAGGTCCCTATTATTACGGGAAGTTTGTGATGCCGTAATTTCATTTAAAATTTGTGAATATAGAAGCAACGGTTAAAAACATAGTACTGCCCAGGTAAAAGTTTTGTTTTAAATCTTCAATAGGTACATTCACACGCAGGCAAAATTTTAAGATGGTTTGAGTAACACAATTAGTGCCAATCTCTTACATTTGCGTGAACAACCCTGTCCAAAAACGAAAATAAATGGAAGAAGATGAAGAATACGACGATGGCTGAACGCATCCCAACCCGATGCTTCTTTTTCGGATGTTTTGAATCAAAGGATGGGGGCCTTTCATACAGGTTGTGAGTACCAGAAATCTCCTTCAAAACATTAACGTCCATATGTGCAGACTTCTTCCAATCGAAGAACCAGCTTTGTTGACGTCCTGTAGGTTAATCGTAGCCGCGCTGCAACCAACAGCCCCCCGCCGTCTTCCCCTAGGAAATGTGGGTCAGTTTTCGTCGGTCAAACTGGCAGATGCCTTGACCGATTGAGGGAGCACGACAACAAGGTCAAAAAAGGAAACGATAGGTTCTTAGCCTTGCATTGCAAATCTTTTGGGTGGAAACCTCAGTTTGACATGTGCGAGGTGATACGAAGAAGCGGAATCCAAACTACGCGAGAAGTAATGAAGCACATGAAATTGAAAGTCATGGCCGTGTATGTGTAAGCCGGGAGTCAATTGCGTTGTCCAAAAGAGAGACAGATTTCCTTTAGAACAAGTGCAGTACTTCGGGCATGACTTAATTTGGTGTCTCTATAGATTGTGCCAAGTGCGTGAACGCCTGTTGATATGGTGATGTGATACCAGAGACTATACGTTTATTTTCTTTTGTTGTTTTTGTTTTTTTGTTAGTATTTTACTGGAGTTAACATGAAGAGTGCGTATAAAAGGTGCAGGGTTTCTCGTATTAAACTCAGTTTGAAGTCAATGCTCGTCCCGTCGTCTTTCTGTGTCCTTATTTCTATCTGCGCTGTAGCTATTTTTTACAATGAACTACCAACTCGCCCAACAGTACACTTAGTTAAAATTTTATTCGTACGTCTCTGTGCCTGGACAGCGGATTTCTTTGCGACAGTTTAGCGTCACAATGGGGCAGGGAGGAGAGGGATGGGTAAACTTTATTAAAGTGAGCCTTAGATGCTGGTGTCTGGGCAAACGCCTTGCGGGCGTTTCCTCTATTCCGCGATACATTTGCCGGCGGTGGCCACGCGAGTGCCCTTCATGTGGATACGCTGGGAGGCGAGGTCAGAGGGGTCAGCCGTGCCAGTCACTGCTCGTAGGGAACATATTGAAAACATAATCGATCGTTCCCTGCCGAAATGCCATCGGGGTCTCGCGTACGGAGTCGGGTTTTCGAGGTAACGGACGCAATTTTCGCAATCATGCTTCATTCTATAGCTCTATTTCTCGCCGTTCGAATGCCTCTTCTACCAAGAGGAATAAGTGGGGCCAAAATAGCTGCACAACTCTAATATCTCGTCAGATTGAAGTTACCACTTGATAGCTGTACTCGAAAACTTGCAGCGGTTGGCACTTGTCCGCATATGAATAGAAAATAACGGTGATTTAGCTTTTACGCGCGCCTTCTTTCCAAACTGAGATGGGTCACTGAAACTTGCCTGTGCCGCAGGTAGTATGAGTTCCATCTCAACCATTGCTGCGCTCACATTGCGGCATGTCCAGTTCCAAGTATTACGTGCGCTGGCCTTGGCGGTTTCCACAGTGACTACTACCTCCATAGGTCGTCCTTTTCTCCAATCTTAGGAGGGGGGCACTGAAGAGTATTCCGCCTCCCTTCCTCCCGTCCCGGGCTCGGGCAAAATAAAGTTATTCAGTCACTCATCCAGCCAATAGTTGGGCCTATTGCATAAATGGGATGTGTCTTAATGTGCCTTAGGCAACATAAACTAAGCAACGCCAAAGCGAACGCTTGTCTCGCTGCCGAACAGCGGACGCTTAATGAGCCCTTATAAAACGCCCTCCAGGAGCCGTTTTGTTTATTTTATTTATGTCGTACATTGGTTGCACGGGTATATTGTGCTGCAGGTCAGCTTGGAATTCCAGAGAGAGGAAGCTTTTTTATACTTTGTAGTTGGCAGAAGCGTGAGTGAGGATGGGGTGTTGACATATCGATGAGTTAATACAAACTATGTAGTATTCCAAATACTAAGTCTACCCAAAACTACTTCTGTTGCACCAAACAGGGATATTAAGCCAGTAGTCTGTTACAATGACACACGCTTCTTCTTCTTGCCCATGGGCACCGCGTGCTTAACGGTTAGATAGTTTTAATAAGCGTACGTTTTCGCACCAAAGCGATACAAATAGCTACTAGACGCGATCCTAGGCACACAAAAAAAAAAAAAAACTTGAGATAAGGTATTGCAAGATGTATGTTCGACTCGCCGTCATTTACCCACTGTAAACCACTCTACCTCGAGGTAAATTTCAGCTTCACCACGGCCCAAAAAAGCTGCAAATTTAGGCCAGATCGCTTACATTGGCCCTATGGAACAACGTCCCCATTTTAAGTATATTACGGAAGGGAGCGCACAACGCGCCATAACGATGATTTTGCCGGGAAGGAGCTGCCGCCCATACGACGCGGAGCAAACACCCAAGCAAGCCAATCGTTTGCCAATCGCTGCGCACGGAAGATGGCGGTGCCCTCGTTGGAACGGTCTATACTGCTAGCCTGAGCCTTCCAAAGCATCCTGTAGTCCTACAAACTACGTTTCGCATGACTTGGTGACTTTCCGAAATTGAAAATTTCTGTCAATTGAAAATATCAGATTTAAAAAAAAAAGTGTTTTTCAAATTTGAGTTGAAATTGAGATTTTCAAATGATTTCTTAAAAATTAAGGTTCGAAAACTTTTAACTGTGATTTAAAGGTGACTACTCTGTTAAAGCTCTCAAACATAATGCAGAGAACTGTAATTAACTAGGTATGTTTTGTTTCAAAAAGTGACTTGCAGGTGACATGCATGTAGGACAGCGCGGCAGTTGCCCTTGTTTGACAGCTACGTAAAGCGTAACATTTTCCACCACCTTAGAAAAACATTTCCCAGAGTATAACTAACAACGTTACTGTACTAAAAAATGACTACAAAAAAGGTACCATTAGCTCTTGCGAATGGGTCTGCGCTAGCAGTTCAATTAGGGTTGTGTGGCAGAGCAGCGTTCATTGAATACACTAACAACCACTTCCTCCACCCCTCAAAAAAAAAAAAAGAAGTAAGCAACACCTGTAAATACGCCTTAAAATTTTTCTGGCTGATGGGCAGGAAGGAGCATTACTAGAAAAGTTAGTAGAGTAACTCATTATAGGCCTCCTAGGTGAGACCACGGACACAGTTCATAAGCAAGTGGCATCAGCGCTAACCAACCTGTTTTTGTCACCAGAAAGAACAAATATGCCGGAAATTGTTCTTCGGGCATGTTCGAGGTGTTCATTGCTGGCCTTGGGATTCATATAAAAACACCATGAAATCTATCGAAGTAATCTGAGTGTACTCATGTTACTTAAACCTTCTGACGCGCGCTTCATTGCCCATTGGTACACCGAAAGCCTAAATGGCTTAGCATCGTAATTTCGCCGCTGCCTTGCTCCAGGTGACACAGGCCGAACTTCGTGCTCATTCCTGGGACGCAAGGATACGTGGGGCTGTAGTGTCGTACCTTTTTATACATGTGGGACACTGATGAGTAACAGGCCGGGAATATTCCTGCAAACGAGTATGTTTCGCTCCGTAAGCTACTAAAAATATTGGCACATTTTGCGCAAATTTGACAAACCAGAGCTCAGCAGCTGATTATTTCCTTTTCATAGGCCACAGGTCCGCCACCAAGTCTAGAAGAAGGTTATAACTCCCTACCTAATTTACATCATTAATAACAACATACCAGGTATAATACCGAACTGGAGCACAGGCAAAGTAACCCCCGGGCTGTCATGAACTTGCCTATACGTAGTTCACTTGATAGCAAACTACTACAATCTTACGCTCTGTTATTCTTTCTATGCAAAAGGAAATCACTGCATTTTGCTTGTTTGTAAGTATAGCACATTTAATTAAGAAGAAGAAATGGGCGCAGGCAGGGCATGTAATGCGAAGGAAAGATAACCGTTGGTCATTAAGGGTAACAGAGTGGATTCCTAGAGAAGGCAAGCGTAGCAGGGGGCGACAGAAAGTTCGGCGGGCCGATGAGAAAAAGGAGTTTGCGGGGATAAATAAGTCGTAGTTATCACAGGACCGGGATAATTGGAGATCCATGGGAGAGGCCTTTGCCCTGCAGTGAGCATAGGTGGAATTATGATGATGATGATGATGACGAAGATGACGACAACGATGATGATGAAGGACAGCACAAACCGGTGCTACAAATAAGATGGTTCACCCTGGAAAATAATGCGTTTAACCATCAAGATGAAATTTTTAATCGAAATGCAAATCTGTCGCTTTCGAAGCCTAAATCTCACGAATCTTTTACATAAAGTGAGTCCACACGACACAGGGAATCAATATGAAGCCAGCGCACAAAAACACCGGTCACTAATATCGAATGAGTGCAACGAATACTCGACATCGAAATCAAGTTCGTGCGATGTACACACGAAATCAATATCACTCACGAAATACAGATATGTGCATGCCCCTTCTATGTCCCACAGGCGCGGCTGGCTCCTCCTCGCCTGCATTTCTTCGAGCCCAGAGGCGATCCTCGGTGACGCGCTGGAGGACGTCATCCGGAAGGACGTGTCCAATCACTTGCCCTACTTCAGACTGGACACGTCGCAGGGTGTGCTCACCCAGGACTCCCTTTCGAACTTCACATGCATCGCAGTCACTGGGGATGACGTCGGTTTCGCCTGGTCTCTCGGCAACCACTCCGTCGTCCAAAGCTTTGTCAGCGACGCCATCCGCGTTCCCATCTACTCAGCGGTAACTAACATACCCTCTTTCGTTGTCGCGCCGTCACTTCGTGAGGCTGACACTGCTGAAGTCCCCAGAAACTAAATTATTCAGCTTTCAACGACCTTGAATGCAATGGCACCTTAGTTACGCTTTGGTTTGAGAGTCATTGCCGATCCCAAAATAAAATTATTGTGAGACCAGAATACCGGAAACTTGCGAGCAGCTCCTTGAATATGTATAATAATACAGCACTGGTAACCTAATCCTCCATAAGAGGCATCGCAAGTTTCCTAAATACAAAATGATACAACTGAAACCCCCGTATATACATTTCCTGTAGCCTGAAGTTACGTTCGCCGCCGCTGGGAATGGGAGGGAAGGGGGATTGTGCAAAGATGTTCGAATGGCGTTGCCTATTAGATGTCTATGTAAAGTACCTGCCAAAGGTGACGGCAGAAAAATCTTTGGAAGCCTTTTAGAAACGAGCAAAAGTAAACCTGGAAAATCAAAACTAACGTAAAATAGCCACTATATTAAGGTACTTAAGGTTAGGAATTGAAGAACAAAATTATTACACTCATTAATTACTGCAGATCTACATTCTGAGAAACAATTCATGCTGAAAATTAAGTAGGGAAGGAACGCTTCGGAAAGGTGTCTGTAGTAGTTATGACTAGCTCACCCTTCTCACTAGAAAAAAAAACAGTGCCAAACCAGTATTTAGTTACCCTTTCTTATAAAGCCCATCGAAAGAAAACCCCATTTGCTAACGGTGGGAAGTTTTAAAGTATCTTACGTACCTTTTAAAGTATTCGAACAGTAGGAACAGCCGTACTTAGCCGGAGCTAATGGGCGGAATACCCAAAACATGGGGACCGTAAAAGTTGCAGAGCGTACACCTATTTTCACGACAGGTAGGCAGGGAACCCCAAAATCTGCGTAGAGGAATGGGTGATAAAATTCAACGAGTCTAATAGATTCGCTCGACGCGAAGTATAGGTGGTGGGAAGTCGTTGCTGGCGACTTTCATCCTGTGAAGCCCTTACACATCACTTAGTCGAAGTGAAGAAATTCAAACAGCCACTTTCGTGCATCCCGTAAAACTTCATTTGTTGTTCCCGACACATTACGCAACCAAACGCTAATTTTGTAATAAGTTGGGTGCGCTCCGACATGTCATTGTAAACTGCAAAAAAAAAAAGAACCCCTACATGCCACCCCTTTCAAATCCCCTTTCCCCTGAGCAGTGCGAGATGCTTTTGGCTAGCGGTCGCCTGGAGGGTCAAGCACCCTTTGTATAAGTACGACGGCGCGGTCGACACACGGCTTCCTGAACTACGGACCCACTCCTGCCTTTGCAGATTAATGCACGTTCTCTCTCTCTCTCTCTCTCTCTCTCTCTCTCTCTCTCTCTCTCTCTCTCTCTCTCTCTCTCTCTCTCTCTCTCTCCCTTTCTTCCGTAAGAGAAAATGAACGGAGATGATTGTGGGCGAAAGCACCGTAGTAGCTTCTATCGATCATTACCCGGTTCAGGCAAACTGGTCGCCTGACGTTATTGGCGCCCTGCTTTACTGACCCCACCGTATAGAGAGAACGTTTTCAACGCTCTCACTTGATTAGCCCGTGTGACTGGACAGCCGCCTGACCTGCATTGTTTGACTCACGCGCCACGCAACACTTCCCTTAACCGCAGACCCTCTGAAGACATAACCTCCAAACCTTCATTAACTTTAGACGGCCGGCCACAGTAGAGTGATAAATGTAATTCACGCGTAGGTTGCATTTGTAAAGATCAGCTCAAAGAAATAAACACGTCTAAACAGCAGAAATTTACTAGGAAGAGTTATTCGCGATTGGAAAGGGCCTTGCCGGTAATCATGTTTTTGCCGCGCCGCGGTAAAGCTTGAAGTCAGGGGAAGTAGGTGCCGGAATCCAGATATCACAACCTACGAACCACTAGCTCCACAAATCCTGAAAGAAATTCTTGTCCACGAAGTAATGTTCAGTGAGTTTTCAAGTGTCATCGGCATTCGCAGTTCTAGTCCTACTGAGTGTGGACCTAAGCCTTAACTTTTCTGAGGGAGATAATTACCTAATGCATCAGTGTTACTCAACCTTGTTGTGAATACCGAGCATGCAGGTCTTGGCCACAACATGTATATGAGTGCTTTTATTTACTACTAACACGTTTACTTACTACTAGTTGTAATTGGTTGCCCTTAACACCGAGTGCGATTGTGACAAAACTTGGCAAATAACTAACCAACATACTGCCTTCCGTTCTCTGATGCAGGAATTCAAATACCACACAGTGCACGTTTTCATTAGGTCACACCACTAAACACTAATGGAGGCTGATGGGAGAAAAGGCCAAGATATGCAAAATAATATTTCGTTTTTTAAAAGCTCGCATCCCGTTCCCTCTGGTCCTCCGATATGCAGAAAGTTGACTTGCACCTGAGTTTTATGCGCCTGGACGCTTCGACTCTGCGGCCCGGTGAGCGCGTTAACGTCGCGTGCCGAATACAACTGCTGGGATCGAGGCCTGCCGCCGTGGTTCTCTCTGCGGGCGTCCGAGCTGGCTCCCACCTCCTTCACAGCGGTTTCGGCGACCCGTGCAAAGCCGGCTCGGCATCGGGCGGCGCGAGGATGTGCGTGGGCGAGGCCACCGTGTGCGATCCGAGGCTGGGTCACGGGCTATGCGTCTGCGACCCGTACCACGCCGCCCGGTACGAAGAGATGAGGGTTTGCCTCCTGCGCAAGACGCTCGGCGAGCCGTGCCTCCTCGACGAACACTGCGATGGTCGCACGCAGCGCTGCCACCGCAACCTCTGTGTATGCCAGGTCGGTACGGCACATACTGAAATAGCGAGGGCGCATTGATGCTTGGCTCTGCAGCAATCGGTGAAAGCGCAGAGTGTACTGCATGCTGAAAGAGGTATTCCTGTGGGACGCCCAGGAGCCGTCCCCCTCCTCTAAGACAGAAGAAACGCGAAGAGACACGTTGTATTATAGCTCCAAGCAGCGAGGGCAAGCTTTTCACAGAAACACACGTGCGGTTTTAACGCGTAGAATTCTTTGCCAAGTTCCACCGAAGGCCCAACCGTGTAACGCCATGAATTGGCATTAAAATTCGTAACTAGTAAAAGAAGGTTACATGTGAAGATATATCCAGACGAGGGTCCCATAGTTGATACTGCACCGGGACCCTCGATATATAATTACATAGAAAAAATACAATGAAAGCAGCTAAAGACAATTTAAATAATCACAAGTCTCAGAGTTACACTTACAGAGCCAAAGTAACAACAGAGAAATGCAAACCAAGAACTCATGTCGTAACATTACCAGACAGACTAAATAAAAAGAAAAGAACGAGAAGAAAAGAAAAAAGAAAAAAAAAAGATGGAACGAAGAAAAACAAAAAGAAAGAAAAAAGAAAGGAAAGAAAAAAGGAAAATGGGAAAAACTGGACACACTACACTGTATTGTATGTCAAATCACAATTTAAAGCAAAACAACAATTCAGAATGTGCAGGAAAAAAGAATAAACGAAACAGTGCATTTAAGCGAAATCTCTAAAGAATTTATGCCAAGAGAGGACAAAAACTAACGCAGTTCAAAGGGCGAGTATTGCGCACGTTTAAAAGAGAGAGAGAGAGAGAGAGAGAGAGAGAGAGAGAGAGAGAGAGAGAGAGAGAGAGAGAGAGAGAGAGAGAGAGAGAGAGAGAGAGAGAGAGAGAGAGAGAGAGAGAGAGAGACAAACTTTATTTTCCGCAGGACCTAAGTCCAGGTCCTAATTTGAAAGTTCAATTCACCGGATCCACGTAGTTAACATATTCAGTTGAGATAATAGCGTCAATCGAAATAGTTGGTCGACCGGAGTTTTGCAAAAATGAAATACATTAAACTTCCGTTAAGACTAACTCGAAGGAGCCATGATAATTCATTCGTCTTAGAAGAAGTTTTCTTATCACAAGCCCTCTTATCACAAGCCCCCCCTCCCTCCGCCCCCCCCCCTCCAAAAAAAAAAAAAAAAAAAATCCGCAATGCGCCCCAGTGAATCTTGCTTCAAGACGGTGAATTAAGTAGGCTTAGAATGGAGGAAAAACGCAAAAATCATGCGTCCTCTCTCCTCCAGAGCATAGCTATGACCGTCTCGACTGTCGGAGGAACGGCGGTTTCCGCTGTCCCTGCTTCCATTGGCACCGGACACTGAAGTTTGCGCGCGACTGCAGCGCCGCCTCTCGCTGCAGCTTAGCAACTCTGGGTCGGTGGATGTCGCGACCGGCCGTTCAGCGCACGTAAAAACGCGCGCTGCGTGCGGTTCGACGTTGTGTGGCGAAAGTTTTTAAGAAACAGTTATAATTGTAAGTTGCAGTGTCTGAAAGGATGAAAATGCTGCAGGAAAGAATTAATGGCAGCGGCGCTACTGCTGCGTGACGGACTGCCACAATCGCGAAAGGCAGCCTGTCATCCTTCTGTACAGGTTTCTCGGGCATCCGTAGAGAATAAGCGTCGCAAGAAATGGATTTCCGTAGTAAGAAAGCCATGATATTTTTTTGTCAGTGGAAGGAGTAAAATTATGAGTACGATGATTGTTTATTCGCAGCGCAGACATGAAGGGCCGCAAAACTAAAACGTTTGCTTTTAGTGTTTCATATACATAGCGCGCTGCGATGAATCACATGCCGTCGTAGTATTTCCATAACACAAGGTATTACGGCTTCCGCCCCTATTGTTTTATCAGCAGTCACCTTTTTTTAGCGACATTCACAGCACCGAATGGATGCCAAAAGGCTGCACAAGAATATGGTTACAGCACTTCGCGGGTGATGCCAGAAGCAATGTCAATACGGTCAATATGCATTCCGCTGATTGCCGTACTTTGTTCCCCGAAGTGTACAGAGTTCGGCCACGCATTCCAAGCGAGAGCGTGGCAAGCTATCAAAGGCAAGGTTGCATTCACTCGTGCTGACTTCTTTAATGCGTTTTGCGTACTCTGAAAGTTGAGGTTATTATTGTTTGAGCAGAGGACGAGGGGGAGGAGGAAAAACTTTTTTGAGATTTCTGAACGGCCTGAACAAACTGTGTCACAATTAGCCACTAAGACGACTGTAACATTACTCGCAAGATAGAAGCTGAAACTAAACGGAACCTTCGTAAAGACAACCGCAGCTCCGCAGCAGATTTGCAACCGTGTGATACTGCGTTTACTTTGTCATCAGCTAATAACTTTTGGAATACGTTGTTAATTAGTGACAACACCAACCGAGCTGAACGAGGGCAACAGAAAAAGTAACTGTAGTGTGGCTGCGCGAACAGGAAACAACACAAACACAATTCTGTCGTGGA
Organism: Haemaphysalis longicornis; assembly: GCF_048455015.1. NCBI lineage: Eukaryota > Metazoa > Arthropoda > Arachnida > Ixodida > Ixodidae > Haemaphysalis > Haemaphysalis longicornis. The sequence goes on from NW_027526361.1 coordinate 87,350,958, forward strand.
GTGCCGTTGTATACGCTGTGGCCACTTTATTAGGCTGTGATACAAGAAAAAATTAATACTGACCTGAATCGGCGCTGTAAATAAGCTTCCCTTGCTGATATTGGGGCTTCGCAACGATGTGCGTCCCATCAATTTCTTTCACGGCGTGCACGCGTGCCGGAACGTACAATCTCTGTAACTTCTCGCGCACGCGAGGCCGGCAGTAGTAGTTCAGCCCGATAATTGTCCGGAAATCGTACAGAAGCACTTGAGACATGGGGAAACTATTTGCCAGAACAGTTTTCAAGCATGAGACACCTTTCAAAAACAATCGCAGAATCGCAAAAACAAATAACCGAGAGGTGCCAATACATGAACGCGCGCCCTGCCGTCTGGCTCTCACCGACCCAAAGTTAGCTCCCGCTTCCGCGGGGCGGCGCTGGGTGTACTTCTTCCTCGCGCCCTCTGAGCAGTGACCGGTGCCTATAGCTACTGCTGTCGTCTCTTTGTTGGTATTTTGCGTCATTGCTTGTGTCATTGCGGCGTGACATGCATCTGTGGCGGGATTGGCATTGGTGATGAGGTTTGCACTGGATCTACCTGCGTGGAGCAGGTGGTGTCTCTCATGGCTACTGTTCCCCTAGCTATGCTATCACCGCTGCTTTCCTTCTTGGATTTACTGAGCGCTTCTATGCGTTCCATCATTGTCGTTATCTGACCATTATGTCCTTCTATCATTTGCTTGAGTTCTTAGCACTGACCTCTTTGTTCTTATGAGGGGGGGGGAGCGGGGAAGCTATGCTCACGAAAATCTCCAACCAAGTAAACGACGTAACAACAAGACTGAAAAACGTTGAAACCAAATGCCGCCAATTAGCAGTGAGACTTATGACGCTAGAGGCGAAATTCAAACACAAGGCAGTGACTAGCGAGAGAACAGCCAAACAAGAAATAAGAAATAAGCGACGAAATAAACGAAGTAAGTAAAAAAAGAAATAAGCGAAGAAATGAGTAAGCTCGGCACGGAAATACACCATCCAAGAAATAAAAAATAAAGAGTAAAGAAAAACAGAGAGAGCCAGCAACAATCCCACAATGCAACCGCAGGGGACTAAAAGTAATATAAAATAACTACAGCTGCATATAGACAAACTAGAACAGAAACAAGACATCATAGCACTGCAACAAACGAATGGCAAAACTAAACTCACGGGATGCGTCACATACATGGACTGCGGAGAAAGAAGCACAGCAACCACGGTACGTAGCACCGTGGCGGCCATCATCGCCCAACGGGGCTGCGAACACACGCTCATAGAAATCGACAGCAGAAGAGTGGGAGGAGACAGGAATATCTTCATCCTAAACGCCTACTCATCACCATCATCATCATCACCAGCCTATCTACGCCCACTGCAAGGCAAAGGCCTCTCCCATTAATCTCCAATTACCCCGGTCCTGCGATAACTGAGAAATTTATCCCCGCTAACTTCTTGATCTCATCTGGCCATCTAACTTTCTGCCGCGCCCTGCCACGCTTGCCTTCTCTAGGAATCTACTCTGTTACCGTTAATGACCAACGGTTACCTTGCCTTCACATTACATGCCCTGCCCACGCGCATTTCTTCTCAATTTCTACTAATATGTCCTTAACACGCGTTTGTTCTCTGACCCACTCCGCTCTCTTCTTGTCCCTTAACGTTACACCTATCATCTTCGCTTCCCTTGCGCGCTGAGTCTTCCTAAATTGAAGTTGAACCCTCTTAGTGAGGCTCCAAGTCTCTCAGGTTTCTGCCCCGTAGATGAGTACCGGTAAGATGCAGCTGTCATACACTTTCTTTTTCAGGGATAATGGCAGGCTGCATTCATTATATGAGAATGCCTGCCGAATGCACTCCACTCCATTGTTATCCTTCCAACGATATCTCCCTCATGGTTGAGATCCGGGGTCACAAATTGTCCTAAGTAGATATATTCGCTTACCGCTTGCTTCCACTGCCTCGCCACCTATCTCAAACCGCTGCGTTGTCCCGAGGTTATTGATCATTACTTTAGTTTTTCACATATTAATTTTCAGGGCCACGGTTCTCCTCTGTTTGTCCAGTGCGTTAAGCATGCTTTGCAATTCTTCCCCCGAGTTACTTAACAAGGCAACATCATCAGCAAATCTGAGGTTACTGAGGTATTCTCCATTAACCCTTACTCCCACCTGTTCCCAATACAATGTTCTGAGTAGTTCTTGCAAACATGTAGTGAATAACATCGGAGAGATTGGGTCTCCTTGTCTGACGCCATTCCTTATAGGTATTTTACTGCTCTCCTTATGGAATATCGTAGTAGCTGCGGACCCACTGTAAATATTCTCTAGTATTCTTACATAATGCTCGTCTACACCCTGGTTCTGTAATGCCTGAATGACTGCTGAGGGTTCGACCGAGTCAAATGCTTTTGCATAGTCCATGAAGGCTATATATAGTGTTTCATTATTCTCCGAGCACTTCTCTATCACCTGATTGATCCTGTGATTATGGTCCATTGTTGAATAGCCTTTATGAAACCCTGCTTGTTCTTTAGGTTGACTGAAATCTAAGGTGGCAGAAATTCTGTTAGCCATTACCTTGGGAGGTACCTTGTAGACCCATAGCCCTGGGAGACAGAGAAACCCCACAAGGGTCTGTACCCTCGTCGCTGCTCATTAACCTGCCACTTTTCCCACTTTTGAGTCTGTTCAAAAAATAGAGGGAATAGATCACGCCCCATATGTAGACGACATCACAAACTGGACGCCACAAGCAGGACCGGAGGGTTGGATGGAGGAAACCCTAGAGAGGGCGGCAGAGACCATGCACGAATACGCAAAAACGTGCGGCCTTAGTTTCCCTCCGCAGAAATCAGAACTTCTGATCATTAAACCAAGACGCAAGAACGGCGAAAAAGACAGCATATGTCTCACCCTAAACGGCGCCAACATAGACCCAACCAACCACGCTTGCACCCTGGGAGTCATCTTTCAAAACAACGGAAAGTCAGAGGCATCGTTCAATACCCTCAAAGAATCGACAGATGAAATCATCAATATGATCAAGCGGGTAGCCAACAAAAGAAGAGGCTTCAAGGAGGAAGATGCCTTGACAATGGTACAAGTGTTCATTCTGTCACGCATAGGGTACACGACACATTACCTCAAACTTCTTAAGGAAGACAAGGATCAGCTCAACGCAATCATACGAAGAGCCACCAAAACGGCGCTGGGAATACCAATGCACTCATCAACGGAAAGACTCCTTGGCATGTGAATACACAACACGGTAGAAGAAAGAATCGAAGCTCACCTATCAAACCAAGAGTCCGGTTCAGTCAGACACCGACAGGCCGACAAGTCCTCGCCAAGGTAGGATGGCAAGAAGCAGAGAGTAAAGAGGAAGACGGTCTACCCGAATGGGCCAACAGTATAGAAAGTAAACCCTTACCCCGAAACATGAAACCAGGACACAACTATGGCCTCCTAGCAGTGCGTACAAAGACCATCGCAAAGGAAATAGACCGAGAAGAGGATTACAGTACGTTATACACCGACGCAACAATACCTAAGGGCACCACAAGGGCCACCCTGGTGATAACAACACAGAGTGAACTCGTCCCCTGCGCCTCCATCAGGGTGTCCCATCCAGAAGTGGCCGAAGAAACCGCAATTCCGCTTGCACTAACGCAACCACAAGTAAAGAAGATAATCACGGATTCCCTAACGGCATACGCCCGCTACAGAGGGGGTTGGCTGTCTATCGAAGCACTTAAAGTACTCAAAAAATGCCGCACTCCCACCAACGGAAAGGTGGAGCACATATGGACGCCAGCACACTCCGAGTTGGAGGGCGATGAGCTAGCCCACCAACTCACCGGAGAAATGGAATACCGGAAAGATGAGTCAGAGCCACACGCCATCACTATTCATAGCGACATAACGCAATACTACAAAGAAGAAAGAAAGCGGTTCTGTGACCCACACAAGCCACTGAACAGAGACCAACAATCAATATACAGACAGATACAGGCTGGGTCCTTTCCACAACCTATCCTTCAAAATAAGATGTTTCCTGAACGCTACACCCGAAATTGCCCCTTTTGTAAGAAAGAACTCGGCACGCTTCGCCACATAATCGGAGAATGGGATTTTACCAAAAACACCCCTCAACCTTTCTTCCACTACCCCCTCCCTCACCGAGCGATGGAAGACCTTGCTGATCAGCCCCACTTTGGAAGACCAAATCAAGCTGGTTGCGAGGACACAAGAGGCCAGAGAGGCATATGGGTCTCAAGAATAGGGAACCACTCCCGTCGATGACGCCGGGAGAAGACGTCGTAAAATTGGTTTCAATAAAGTTGTTTCTCACGCTCTCTCCTCCAGAGCAGAGCGGCCGCAAAACTCGCCCTCGCTGTTTTTTCTTTGCTTTGCTGCTGGCTCGCCGGGTTGAAGGGTGGGAGAAGTGGTAGGTTTATCCCCGTGTCCTTGTTTCTCGCCCCCTCCCTTCGTCTTTGGCGCGAATTCGCTTCGCTCTGTGCTTTTCTTTTACTGTTTTTCACTGTGGTCGAGTGAATGCCCCGCTGCACCCCGCCAAGACTGCCATGTTAGCTACCCAGCATCGCCAGCAGTACTGGTCATTGCGAAAGTTGTTTGTCTTAACCGGAGAGTACGCGCAAAGCTGTTTCAAGCGGACTTTTTGCACATTGGGTCAATGGAAAACCAAACAAACGTTCCCGCGTGGTTCGGCATAAACGAGAATTCGTCTAAACCGAGTTTGTCTTAACGGGAGTTCTCTGTAATACGAAAAATAGGGAAAATACGTAATAATAAACGTGAACTTAGAAAATCGAAAATACGCATATTTTACAAGTACAGACAAAGGGAAGACGAAAAAAAGAGCGAGTCCGGGAAAGAACGACGGATGCACGAATGAAAAATCATGAAAACGACCCAACCGTTTAACGTCCTGCGTTCGTACGAAAATGCATCAATGGATATGTGAACACATTATTTCGCGACAACAGTATAAATGGAGATAATTCGTGAAACTGAATTCGAGAAGACACAAAACGCAAAAAGAAAACGTATAAATGTGATTTGCGATATCAGAAATTAGCATCTTATATGTCCTTCTAAAAAACGAAAAGAATAAAAACCAGGAAAATAACCATAGAAACACGGAAAAATCCGCAAAAACGGCCCAACCGTGTAACGCTCGGTATATGCACAAAGTTTCTTAATTGACGAAGTTTAGGCCCCAAATTAGCATATTCGTGCAAACATATTTCATTGGCGAAAGGAAACCACGGGAAATTTTAAAATGAAGTAACTCGATGCACTTGACTGCTTACAGCCAAATGCGGTTACAAAAAATGCGAAATGAAGACAAGCAGCGTAAAAATGGTACGCATGAGTTAACAGTTCTCTGAAACTGCCTACGTTTGTAGATCGGGGCATCATTTGCCTGCATTGAGCAGAGTTAAACCAACACAATGCACCGAGAACGTAAAAAGGAGCAGCCTGCAGTATGATTTGCATTTCATTTAATAAACCCTAAGGACCCAAAGCCATAACAAGCGGGTGGCGGCTAAATTGAAGTTAGCTGAGCATTCCAAGAATTTAACAGTATAGACATGCGCAGTAATCGTAATAAATGAGAAAAACAGGGTAAAACGCCTAAGCGTCTGGTAATAATTAAACTTGACATATTTTTTGGGGCAAATAAAAACATTGTAACGCACTTTATTTTGGTGCGCAGTATTTTGACGCCCGGAACGGGGGTTTGGCGGCGGTGGCGGCGGCGCCGAAGGTCAAGGTGAAGGGCATGTCCGCGTAACCAGCGAGCCAAGGAGACACCCCAGGCAGAAAAAAAAGGGAGAAGCGGCGTCTGGCGAAAGTGTGAGGGAGATGGCTGCATGCGCTGCTAAGGCGTCATCTCCTAGCGCGCCGCCACGGCTCAGTATGGCTCACTCTCTCTCCCTCACGCATTCGCCATGCGTAGCTGACGAGAAGCGTCCTCACTCTCAAGGTTTCATTGATTTGATTGATTGATTGATTGTAGGGTTTAACGCGCCGACGCAACGCAGGCGATGAGGCGCTCCGTAGTGGAGAGCTCCGGATTAATTTTGACCACCTGGGGATCTTTAACGTGCGAGGTTTCACCAGACTCAAGGTTTCACCAGACGCTCGTCCTCTGCGGCTCATCCGAACCACGTGACCTTTGCGCGGGAAGTTCAAACATGATTTGCAACGACATGCTCAGCGGCGGCGAAACGCTGCCAGATAATGGCAGAGTATAGCATGCGCCGCCGTGGGTTTGCTGATCACGCAATGACTTTCTGAGACTAAGCAGCTATGCGCTGTCGCCGAGAAGACTGCAGTTCGCGCTGCGCACAAACTTCGTGTTAGGCAATACAGTAATCGTCAGTGCATTTGTTTGTGTTGTGAACGCCGCTGCATTGAATGCAACGTGCCCGTAGGAAGATATTCTTGGAAAACATTGATTAAGAAGCGAAGTAAAGGCGCACAGAGATTTAATCGCATAATACTCCGCCTTACATAACTGCAAGGCCACTGTATGGGGAATAACGTACAGAGCTTGCGCCATCACAGTTATGAAGGTTCGTCATGAATGAGCTGTGGGCTCCGGTGGAATGCGTGTCGTTTGTATATACTCTTTGTTTCAAGGAGCCGTACAAGCAGAACAACAGCGTGTGCCTTCACCACACGACGCTGAACGGCGTGTGTGACGCGTTCCGCATCTGCCCCGAGGGAAGCGCCTGCACGGACAACGTGTGCAAGTGTGCCCCAGGCTACTACAAGTGGTCGGACAAGTGTCTGGAACGCATACTTACCGACAAGCAGGTGAGCACTAGACCTTTGGAGTTTCCGAGGACTTAAAGGTTGGGTATTTCTGCCGTTCCTCGTACATTACGTTATCTTTTTGAGCGATTTGGAAGAGCCAGCGACACCTTCAATCCTACTAGGTATTGCCGTACATAAATGCAATCATACACAATGAACATAATAAATGGAAGACGGGCAATACTACGAACTACAGTGAATGACACAAATACAATTCGGCAGAGTGTATATTACAACGCTGATTTATGTGCACAAGGTTAAACGTTACAAATATACAGGGTGTCCCAGCTATCAAGCACCAATCTTTAAAATTAGAGTAGTGGCGTAACTCGAACAAAACCTAGTGCATAATGTTTGCCGTACTGTGGAGAAGTGGGCAGCATTTTTCGTTAATTAGACTCAATTAATTAATTGTAATTTATTATCTAATTCGAGAAGTACTTTAATAATCACTAAATTGTCAATAAGGCAATTGTAGGTACCCTCGAGGGTCATCTAACTGCGGTATTTTCGGCGATGAACTAACTGCGTACACTTTTAATCTGAGTGATAAAGAAATTAACCCTGCAAAATATGAAAAATACCACGTCATGGCTCCTCCGCGCGCATTGTAAATCAATACCGCCAAACAGGCTGCCTCTGAGTTAGCCAGAATGAAATAAAGAAAGAAAAAGAAATCACGACCGAGTTTATGCCTTATCTACACACGCGCCCCGCGAATCTTGATGTTGCTGTTCCTTCCATGCATGCCATTATCAAGGTGATGCGCTGCCTCTTCGGGCGGGTGAAAGGCGAAGCAGTTGCTTTCAATCAGCTTATTTGGGGACGCTGCTTCCCAATACGCGTGGAGGCGCCGTCACGCGGTATTGTTCATATTTCACAGGTTTTCTTTATCAGTCAGAATAAATGAGTAGACATTAAGTTCGTAGCTAAAAATACCGCAGTTAGATGCCCTTCGTGGGTACCTACAAGTGCCACATTGACACTCCAGTGATTAGGACAGTAATTATCGAGTTAGATAATTAATTACAATTAATTAGTTAAGACTCACTAACGAAACGATTATTGTGCGCTTCTCCACACTACTGAAAACATTACGCGCTAGGTTTTCTTCGAGTAATGCCATTGCGCTTTTTTTAAATCTCGGTGCATTATAGCTGGGACACCCTATGTATAATGAAAACACGAACAAGACTCGTGAGAAGTACATATATGCAAGCGCTTACATTCTTAGAAGCACGCTTCGAGGGCAGAAAACAAACTGAAACTAACTAGAAAGTTTACTGTTTTTGCGTAAGAGGGAGCAGCATTACATGTATAAAGAGGGCTAAGCATGAAGTGGGATAAAGAGGAATAAGTATTATATGCATGTTGTACTCACGCAGTGAAAACAGCTTTTCTGTGATATACATCAAACAGAGGCAGAGTGGCCGGGTTGCACTTGAAGCCCAAACACAGCCTACTAAACCGTGGGAATCAAATTTCTCATTAACGAATTCAAAAATACGAAGGTAAATCATGCCTTGTGGGGATGAAGGTTAACTCACCGTCATTAATTGGTTGGTGCACGTCATTGCGGGACCTTTTTCATGTGAGGTTGTGGCGATAGAAGATACTTAAAAACCTGCTTTTTTAATCGTCCCCAAAAACTTTAATGAAGAGTTATTCAACCGCTCCCGCCCTGGCGAGGAAAACTCTAGCTTTGAGATAGCAACTACGCATACATTTTGGGAGCATTATTGTGCTGATTAGTTCCTTGTTGCACGGATAATTGCGCGGAGAATGGGAGGAAATGAACGTAGTATATAGGTAATATGAGGTTTGGACCGAAGGTCAGGATGCCACATTACACCCAAATAACGTGCGGTGCTTACATTAGTTATCGGGTATAAGGTAGAAAGAACTGATCAATAAAAAAAATTCTAGACAGACCGCAATAGCAGAAATCTTTGCAGAATCTTGGTTCAGGTCATTAGGTTTCCGCTGAACTCAAATTGAACGAAGGGGGCATCGCAGCTAGGCTCAATGTGCACGTGATAACCCTGAACAATAGTTTTATATCGTCTGCAAGCAGCAGTGCAGTTGAGTGTTGCAAGCAACATGTATTAACGAACCTGCTAATGAATAAAAGGAGCAGAGTAGGCAGACCCGTTGGGGTACACATATGGCACATCGAACCCGCTAGTCTTGGTTCCAACGTACTGAAAATATTTTTCCATTCCTTTGAGACATAGCTAGCAAACGTCTCACAAAAATAATGGTCAGATCGAATGCCTACAGCTGACAAAGAAGGTGCTCTGGTTCTCGCTCTTTTCTGCCTGATTTTGAAAATGCTTCTAGCAAGAATGGTTTATTAGTTATCTGTTAGTTATCTGAGTGAGCTTATCTATCAACCAAAATAAACTTCTATTTCGCATTTAGCGCACCTTTAAACGAGCGGTGATATTACTGCCCCGTCACCTATTGACGATGATGCAGTTAAAATCATACATCGATGCCTAAATAAAACTACGACCACGACCTTCCCGTCCCACGTAAAGAAAAAGAGAGAGAGAGAAGGTTGTTTATATAAAATTGTCTGCGTAACCAAATGCACTCCAAAGATTTCATATTGTCGGTCTCTTAAAGAAACACCTGCAGTAAACGAGAACATGACTTCAGACAAGGTTGTCCAAGTGACATCTTCGTGTGCTACTGCAAACGAGCTTCGGCGGAGAAGCAAACACTGGGTGATTTCTTATTGTTGCTGCAATCGGTTCTTCTCCCGCTTGCAGGGCAAAACAGTGCTCATCGGAGTGCTTGTGGCATCGACGCTGACATTTGTAGTAGGCATGGTTATCGTGGCTCTGTACTTCTACCGACGCTCGTACCGTCCCGCCGTCATGATTGAGCGCACGGGCAGCTCGTGGGACTTCTTCCCTACGGTCACCACTAAGCGAGAGTCTAGGTGAACGCAACTTTGATGTCAAACGATTTGACACTAAAACATTTTCATTTGCCCTTTACTCTTGTAATTCGATTTCTACACATAAATGCTGCTTAAGCCCCTTCTCTGCGGATTCAACTCTCAGAAATACTTTGATTTTTTAGTCCCGCACGTTCTTGTCGCGAATATTAAATCGCAATTGCTTATCCATCAGCGATATGAAAGAGAGGTCTGATTTCATGCGAACCTCAACAGCCACGAAAAAAGATGCTGGGTGCTGATATTTCGCGCCTTCGTTGACGTCGTATACGCTTACTGAATTCACAACAAAACTGAGGGGCCATTGCATAATTATGCAAAATTATCGCTAATAAACATAACTACAACAAAATACGTACTGGTACCATAAATAACGCAGAACTCAATAAAAATGAATACAAAAAAATTGTTTTCTGTGCGCATTTTTTTATGTATCATACAGTTCCTCCACTTTCAAAAACGGTTAGAAATTAGTGCAGATATTTTCACATGTTCCTTAACTGCGGCGCCAAGGTGACGGGGAAGACGAAGTAGTAGTTTAGTGCACCGGTGTCCAGCGCGGGAACAAAGCGGTTAAAGTTGGACAAAGAAGCAGTCCGCATGTTCTCGGATCATCATCATTCACAGCTCTGGTGCTCGCACTTGGAACCCTGTGCTCGAGCTCTACGGAAAGAGGCGCCAGCTGCCCCTACTCATCTGGTCGCCGCCGCCGAGGACTCAGGCTCAACAACTGCGTGTTCATAGCACGCGACAATATATGAGGCACAAAATGAATTTCCCGAAACCCAGCTCACCTTCAATCTCTAACAGCGCTGGTGGGCCCACTCTGTATGCGCACGCTCCAAAGTAATCCTTATTCGCAACTCCAAGTTCCGCGACACAGTCTGGCAGCATCAGTCAAACTAAACAATATGGCGTCGCAAAACAGGTCCGCTGTCGCGGTTTAGCTTGCTGCCGTACTAATATTCGCGCTGCAGCGTTTATTCGCGTTGTCTTGGCGAGGAAGAGTGCATGATTTCGGCCGACGACCTTATCTTGATCGGGCCCGTCAAAGAACGGAGCGATGAAAAAAGCGGAGATCGTCGCTATGTGCATGCGAACGTCGGGTGTGACAGATGAACCGCATCGCATTTCGCTCAAGATATAAGCTACCTCTTTATCGAGCCCAAAATCGTGAAAACGCAGTGCTCGTGCGCCACAGGGCTGTCAGAGAGGTGAAAGCACCTTGCTGCGGCTGTCATCCACTGCGACCGGTAAGTCTGGTAGTTTTAACTACCCCTGTTCGGGCTGTGACAGGGTATCGTCGTAACCTCATGAGTAAATATCTGGTGTGAGCGCAAACTGCAGAAAAAATATATGAGTCGGAAGAAACAGGGCAATAAGAACACTTTGTGTTTTTTGTTTGTTGAATTGACGCTCGTATTGATGGCGCCACGTTTTCTTGTCAAAAAGAGAAGGGCCCAGCACACAGCGCTGTAGAACTCCAGAGTACACGTCCAACTCTTCGGAGACACTGTTTAAACGACACACTTTTATTTATTAACTTGCTATCCATGGGACTACTTTTCGTTCAATGCCACTTGAGAGTAGTTTTGTGATGAGATCGGAATGGGGTACGACCTCAACCGCCTTTGACAAATCTAGAAATGTGGCGTCGGTTTGGCTATTTGTATTGAGTGTACTAAATAATTTATCACTTTTTTCAGCTATTGGGTAACGGTTTATAAACCAGATCTAAAGCCATGCTGTTTGGAATAAAGCAAATGATTATATTCTATGTAAGTAATAATGGCCTTATAGATAATAAGCTCAAATAGTTTACGACAAGTGCTCGTTAAGGAAACTGGCTTATTTCTAGAGGAGATCCAGATTTATGCTCGGGAATAATTTTTGCCGAGCGCCAATCATCAGGAAGTCGCAGTGCGTAAAGATATAACGTAAACCTGATGTAAACATTTAGCTACCCATGCAGCATATCTACTCAAAAACGTTTTGGACATTTGGTCAGGAACAGGTGATTTCTTCACGTTTAGTTGATGCAAAAGACTGAGGACACCATCCTCTGTTATTTCTACTGCAGGCATAGGACAATGAAAAAATGGCGGCAGCACAGGGTGCGAGGCTGTTCGCGTGAATACAAAAGTACTTGTGGTGGTGGTGGTGGTAGTTGTTGTGTGGAATCAGACGGGGTTAGCCTAGCTATATATGCCAGCAATTGCTCCGCCCAAGCTCCTCCTAATTAGTTCATGCTAAGGTCCTTTCACCACGAGTTCGCCAGTTCCGTCTCCTGAAGGAAGCTTAATACAATGCGCGACACGTCCCTGTGCAGTATCCACTGACCCCTTGGGAAGACGATGTGGTCCAGGGTGTTGTGTGGGGCTGCCAACCTTTTAACTGCTGAGAGCATTACAGTCCCCTGGACATCATGCTCTGGGCAACAGATTACATAATGGTGTACATCCCCTATCACAACACATGACGAACACAGTCGCGATCTCACGAGGCCCACCTTGAATAGTCATGCTGGGGTCTTCGCTGAGCCCGTTCAGATGCGGTACAGCAACGTTGCCTCCGATCTCCTAAGTCCCTTTATGACGCAAGGCTGATGATAGGGATCAAAGGACTTGAAATGTTCGACCACGGTTCGCCTGAAGTGGTTTCACTGATCAGCGGAAACCTTAACAGTCGGTGCAAATTGCAGCGCATTCCATGCCAACCGATCAGTGGTGCCATTGCCCTTGACGCCAACATGGGATGGCATCCATTGAAACTGCACATTAAAACCCTTGCTGCCGAGTTCTTGCACAAGCGGTAAGGAACGGTGACAGACCCCTTTTGGGGATCCCGCGCTGCAAAAGTTGTAGTGCTGCTTTTGAATCAGTAAGAATTACAACTTCCGGCGGCGTATATGATTTAAGTTTCCTCAAAGCAGCCGCGATAGCAATGCACTCGGATTCGGTGGAGGACACCACATGATGCGGGCGTGCTGCCCAGGAGACCTGTTTATCAGGAAGGACATACGCCGCTGCACTGACCCACTGTACGGATTGACTGAGCCATCTGTAAAAAGTTGGAGGTGATTGGTATAAGAGTTTTCCAAATGTTCAAGAACAAAAAATATGTCTGCTTCGACTGGCGTATTTCGCTTGATTCTGATATGAGGAACATGTAGCTGACACTGAAGGCTCTCGTAAGACCATGGCGGAATTGAGATGAGAAGTTTCCCCGGCCACTGATGGCACAATATTCTCAGAGTGTAAATACCAGTGTTCGCACGAGAGCCCGTCCTTTTTTGAAGCCGCCTTATTATTGCTCTTCCAGCACTGGTTTCCCTAGACGCATTATTGGCGTCAGAAACCTCTGTGGCGCCATGAAGCGGAGTGTAGCAGAGCGGCTTTCCGGTATGACCTTCTCGTTCGCCGCTCCTTGAGGAACTCCAACTGCTGTCCTCACCGCTTTCCTATGAAACGCTTCGAGGTGCTCGTACTGGGATTCTGAATGGGCGATCAGAGGCAAATGGTGAGGAATACAACTCACAATCACTGCTAAGTGCAGCTAAATCATGTACGCCGGGTGATTCCCCCATTTATATCCAGTAATCCTCTCGAAATGTTCACACGGAGAAGCAGAGCCGAAATAGTCATGTGGACTGCCAGTCGCCAATACAGTCTGCTGTCCAGGGTGACACCAAGGAACCGCACGTGGATAGCTTGACGGATAGCCAGGCTGCCCAATGTTAAATAAACACGGGTGGACCATCGCCGGATCCCAGGGAAAAGAACAGAACAGGACGTCCCGGCCGAGAGTGTCCGTCCGATGGAGGGCAAATATTTCTGCATCGTATGAACTCTCCGTTGAGCCATCACTGCCAGTCGCTTATGTTGAAATCCGGACAATCAGATGCAAACATCGCCAGCGTACACGGATACGTGAGCTCGTTGTCGAACGTCTTTTAGTGCTGCAGGCAGCCCAGCCATAGCCACATTGAAAAGAATGTGAGACAAAACACTACCCTGGTGTACCTTCGTTGTGACGCTTCTTTTCTCGCTTAGCACACTCCCCAACCTTACCTGCATGTACCGGTCTGTGAGAAAGCCGTGAACGAAGCGAAAAAGGTTTCCTGACACGCCCATTGCATGTAGTCTGTATACTGTTGCTTGTCGAAGGACGCAGTCATAGGCCTTTGAAACGTCAAAAAAAAAAGAGCTATCGTTGACAGTTCAGGCACTAGGTTAGGTTTGACATGGCTTATAAAGTCCAGAACACTGTCCTGGGCGCTTAAGCGTCGTCGAAACCCAGCCATGCAGTGTGGTAGTTTTTTATAATGGTCTAGCCACCAGGTTAGCCTCGCACAAACCAGCTTCTCCATCAACTTCACCACACAGGATGTGAGGGAAGCAGGCCTGTATGAAGACACCACCGTTCGGTCCTTTCCAGGTTTAAAGAACCGCTACCACCCAAGCGAGTTTCCACGCAGAAGGAATGGTACTAGTCTCCCAAATTTGGTTGAAATACCGGAGGAGATCGTGTTTGCGTTCTGCAGGCAAATTAAACAGCATTTGATTGGTGGTTTCATCAGGCCTTGGTGCACATCATTTGCGTAAAGAACTTAGCGCGTTCTCAAACTCCCGAAGCGTGAATGGGTCATCCAACGCTGAGGAGGACAAGGAGGCTAACTGGGAAGAAAGTCGCCCATACATGGTCGAAGTGCATGCGGCTTCAAAGCACGTAAGCAAACATAAATGCCCAGCCGACCTATTTATTATCGCGAACTACCGTCACATGCAACAGCGTTGATCTTCCTGCATTACAGATCCGAGCATGTATTGGAGGATTTCAACTGCAAAAATGCGCCAAGCTGGCGCGTCCTCGTCACGTAAATTTACCGTATATTTGGGAACTTTTTACGCCAAGAGTAGCATAACAAACCCTACCAGATTGTGCAGCTGTTTTGGCGGCGCCTTTGCGACGTCGCCCTCGACTTGGAACTCGTTTTTGTCAGCCGATGCGAAAGCATTTGTGCCATATCCAACAGCGTGAACAGGATAAATAAAAGGCAAGGCATCTGCAAGCTAGAAGAGCTGGTATCAAGGCTCGTAAACGCGAGAATAGTTAAGGTTGAACCACATATTCGGCATTAATAAGGCGGAATATAAAAAACGCAAACTAACATTGCAGAGTTCTTACAAGAATAAAGTCGCCGCATAAGGAGTCCTTGCGGTGTAGTGACAGCGCAGGTGCTAGTGTCCAATTGCCGAATGTGTCCTCTCAAGTATTATGATTATCCTTTACATTTGCGTCTTTTTTATTTATATCTCAGTTCATTCGCATCGCCAAGAAAAGAAGTCATTTAATGGGGCCGTGATTCGCTACCCACCTAATTGCTGTTTCTGTAATTACTAAGTTAAAATAACTCATGTAGATCTTTGGAACATTTTCATTCAACCACGTTTCTACGCTGAGGGCTCAAACGCGTTCAATGTGTCTACTTTTATCGTTTTCTTTTTGCATCTTTTGTTTTCTTTTCGTTAGCATGACTCGTGAAATATTTATTTATTTATTTATTAACATACCTACATTCACCAAAAGGCATTGTTGTAGGGGGGTGTGATACAGGAAAATAAACACAAAGGATCAGAGGCACGGCATAATGGTAACAAGGAAAGAAAATGCAAAGAAAAAACATCGCAAACAAGAGACGACAGCGACAAACTAAAAAACAAGAGAAAAGAAACGTTTCAGATCATGTGATCATGCTGAAGTGCTGCCATGGCTTCGCATACAGAGATTATAGCGGAAACAGCGGATAAATGCAGATAACAGCAGGTCACAAAAAAAAGAGCAAAAAACCATTCAAGCCATGTTGTGCTCATGCGGAAGTGCTGCCAGAGTGCAACGGAAAACAGTTCAGTGGGGGCGACAACTACAGTGTCGGGTAGGGCGTTCCACTCTTTAATAGACCGGGGGGAAATAGCCCGGGTTTGCAAGTTAACCAATCAGGACTTAGCGGAAACGTACTTTGCTACTAATCTAAGGATTACTATTGCAAGAAGGATGGTTTAATTTCTCCTGTAGGCCCCAGTACATCTTTTTAACACACGTTCCCAATTCGAAGGCCGCAACGCATTCCCAATAGAGTTGCCGAGGTGTAGTGGCTTCGGGGATTCGTGCTACCCTCAAATTGTGTAGGTCCCTATTTGAATCCCACCTAGACCCAAGTTTGCGAAACTGCCTCGATGGCGTAGGGCAGCGTCCTAGTACGGCATCTGGATTCCGCAATGTGGTCAACAAAGAAACATCTCTTTGGAAGGGGACTGAGGTGAGGAACATGCAGGCCCGAAGAAGTTGAAATGAAGTTTAGTAAAGCTTGATGCCGGGCTAGTTGGTGTAACATGGTTTTGAAGGTACGCTGCGCTTGCTGAGAACACAGAGACATGCACGAAAAAGAACGTAGACTTTCACGAGACGCCGGCGCACTAACAACTGATTTATTCGGAACAAACAAAAACATATATAGAAAACCAGAATGCAACAACAAATTCCAGATAGATGAGGAGAGGGAGTAAGACGGGTGAAATATACTGGCAAAAAGAGATAAAAAGATAGCGGTGGTCGAAGCGGGTTCACGTGCAGTCATTAGAAAGATGATTCTAAAAACTTAATCTCACGTTAGGTGAGATTAAGTTAATCACGCTCGTTTTTTTCTTTTTTTTTTTGAGCCGTCGGCCAATTTGTATTTCTTCCATGTGCCGGTAACGCGGGAATTCCGACCTGCTGAGTTTGCTAATGGTTTCGCCGTAAAATTTAAGTTGGCCAGGTATGGTGGTTAAATGTGTGCAGTCATCTGTACGATTACAACGCCCATACTCCTGACTTAATTTCTGCAGAGGAAAAAAAAAGAAATCTTACCCACCTAAACAACGCCTGTGCTGAGGTCACAGAGATGACGATGAGGACCTACATTTGTTTCTTACTTTATTCATGTGATAATGTGTGCATGTGTGTGTCATGTGTGTGACCTTTTTTGTATTCACTTTTTGCTGTGTCCGTTAATTATTTTCCTACATTCCTCATATTTTTGTGCACCCTGAGACAACTGCCGCCATGAGAAAATAAATTGTCTATGCGGTTCAACTTGCCCGAGAAGGTCAGTAAAGCGTGATGTTGGGCTAGTTGTTGGAACATGGTTGTTAAGGTACGTTGCCCTTGCTGTGAACACAGAGACTTGCACGTGGAAAAAACGTAGACTTCCACGAGACGACGTCGCACTAACAGCTGATTCATTCGGAACAAAACAAAAACATATATAGAAAACACAGAATGCAACAACAAATTCCAGATAGATGGAGTAGGGAAGTCACACGGGTGAAATAAACTGATAAAAAGAGATAAAAAGATAGCGGCGGTCGAAGCGGGTCCCCATGCAGTCATTAGAAAGATGATTCTAAAAACTTAATCTCACGCCTGGTGAGCGCGAATAAATCAGTTGCTAGTGCGTTGTCGTCTCGTGAAAGTCCACGTTTTTTTTTCCCGTGCAAGTCTCTGTGTTCCCAGCAACCGCAACATACCTTCAAAACCGAGAAGGTGCTGAAATTCTGCTGAGAAATTGACTTGGCGCATGAATTAACGGCATGACGCAGAAAAAATAAGTTAGATAACGCTCCTGGAGCGACTTTCTTTGCTTCTTCAGGTTGTATATATTCTAATCAGTGTAGTGCACCGCCACTTTCCTCTCGAATCATGACACAGATAACTCCACGCTCAAAAAACAAAGCGATCAATGACAGAGGTTTGTGTTCCAGTTATTTTTCAATTTATACGCAACGTAGCCTCATTTGAGGCTAAAAATGTCAGTAAACTTGCTACTTCACAGTTCACAACATAAAGAGAAAACTTACGTCAGCCTTAAGTAGGCGTGGGGACATAATTAGAGAACGAAATCAGTCCAATTAGCGCATCCCCGTAAGGTGTCAGACAGTGACAGTAGAAGTTTCAGGCTTCCAACGTGTACCGTGGGCCTTATCTTTTTGTTCTTCAAACCAGACACAGAAATTGCGTCATTGTTTTAACGCTAAAAATAGACTAACACAAGAACAAGGACAGGACAGGCACTATCAGTAGCGCCTGTGCTGTCCTCTTTCTTGCGTTTATCCATTTTTAGCGATAAAACCGTGTCGCAAAGTTCATACCAACTCGCCCAGCAGCAAGTCCTTCTTACATACATAGACTCTCCCGTGCACAGTCAACTAGAATTTCATTGAAACACTACATATAACGCTTCGTGGTGTCAGAAGAATGCCGCAAAACCATGCACACTTGTCTCCGGTAACCCGTAGATTCCACATCGCGTGGTGGAGAGAGCCAAGATATTTCCTGGCCACATTTTGCTTCC
Source organism: Haemaphysalis longicornis (assembly GCF_048455015.1). NCBI lineage: Eukaryota > Metazoa > Arthropoda > Arachnida > Ixodida > Ixodidae > Haemaphysalis > Haemaphysalis longicornis. The sequence goes on from NW_027526361.1 coordinate 87,369,180, forward strand.
CCGCCAAAAGACCACGTCGATGGACGTTTCGGGGGGTCGGAACATTGGGACGCCTTGCTAGACGAAGGTTGTATTGTTGCGTGGAACGGAGAAACCAGTTGTAGCACCACGCACTCTGAGTGGATTCCTTCTTTTCTTTTTAGAAGCACGCTCCTGTTATGGCGTGAAAATATTGCGTAGCCGCCAACAGCTTGATCGTCTAAACGTTGTAATCAGGGATGGAACCACCGCCGTTCCGACCGGGAGGTTGGAACACGTGGGAACACGTTCCATGTGGGAACACGTGACATGTGTCTATGGACTCCACAAAAATCCGAGTGTTCTTCACGGTTCTACATTCCACGGATGCAGGGAGGGGGTATGTTAACGGCAAGGGTTCGTGCTCCTTACGGAATGGTTGCAAGGCCGTATTATGTACGTGCTACCTTCAACGAATTGCATGAAGAATTGTTCTCTTCCACTGCGCGGAAACACGAGCCTGCTGCTATTCTAGGATTAGAGTTCTGCTGAAATATGTATGTGTGCGCGGTGACAGTGTGTTATTTGTTTGTCCTTTAATTTGCTTCTTGGTGATGAGGAAAATGTCACGCATGTAGCTAGAACCCATGTTGATTTATTGTATTTTTTTTGTCTGTTTGTTTTCGTCTTTTCTGTTTGTTTGTTTTCTCTTTCTTTTTTCCCTCCATTTTATTTTTCTGCTATTTTTGTTTGCTTGTCTGTTTTTTGTTACCTCCCTCTCCAGTTATCGCTGTCAGTGAGTGCTTTTTACAGAATTGAAGACCGTTGCTGCCAGGGGGACGCCGCACAAGATTTCCTGTTTGTTTTGGCGGGCCCATTTTACCTCTGCATCTAGTCCTGGATAATTAACTTGATTATATTTACCTGACGACGTTAATAAATACATCGTTCTATGAAGAGGCGTTGGCGAAGTGTACCAGCAATGACACTTGAGGCGTAAGGGTTTATCTTAATTCACGCCCATGAAGTGCAGAGGTGCACAATATGCTCCTTTAAAAGGACACTTTAAAGGGACACTCCTTTAAAGCAAACCACGCAATGCCGCTCCTTTAAAAGGAGCGGCATTGCGTGGTTTGCTGGTCGCACTAGATACGCCATTACTGCTTTTCTTTTGTGTTTTTTTTCTAAGTTGCCACCGAAAAGCGTTCATTGTTGCAAATGAAGGAAAACCGGCAAACAGCCGCTACATGGTTTTAGTGACGCAATTCAAGCCGTCGAAGAATGTCAAGATCGGGAAAGAGAGAAAAATCTTTTGAGCGAGTTTACAATTTATTCGATGCAGAGAGCTTAAGTAATTCTTGACTGAGGTACTTTGCGACCCCCTAATCTAAGTACTGGGTGTGTTGGGAGACTACGTTCTGCAAGCATTTAAGATTTCAAAAAAAGGAAAAAAAATTTTGCAGGGATCCTTTAACTGCGAACAAGAATGAAACAAATACCGCGGGTCAATTTCTCTCCATTTAATATATATCGCTCAAAGACGCGATTTCAAAGAGGCACCAAGCGGAAATCCGGAACGTGCATGGCGGAGGGTATTTTTCAGTCAAGCTAGATAAAAGAAAATGGAAGCCTCGGGCGGTGATGCCGGAAGGGCAAACATTGACTTCACCCCCTTTCACTCTCTGTCGACGCAAGCGAGCGAGTTTTGTTCCGCAACAATGACTCCGGCGTTGTCCCCGGCCCTGCCCGTGTCACGCAATGGCCGTACACCTTTCTAGGCAGCCTTCAAACTCAGAGACTGACTGAGCGTTCGGCTGTGACTCAAACAAACATATAGCACGCCAAACGTTTGTGATAGGGTGCGCCTCACGATGTCCAGTGCGTTGTGTTCCAAGTGGCAGTTTGAACAGGAGGTGGTAACGACTGTCTTTACCTGTGGTTTAAATGAATACGTCGCGTTATCAATGGGGATATACTGACCGATCGCGCCTTTGACCCTAAGAAATGCATAAACTAGCGACATTTTGCAGGAACACACGTCGCCATAGAGTCCACTGAAAAACCCACCGTGGTGCCTCAGTGACTAAGATGTTGTGCTGCTGAGCACGATAACGCGGGTTTGATTCCCGTCCGTGGCGGCCACTTTTCTGGTAGAGGAAGAAAGCAAAAACGCCCGGCTGTACGAGATCTCGGCGCACGTTAAAGATCCCAAAATCGTGAAATTAAATCCGTGGAGCCCTCCACTACGGCGCACCCCATCGCCTGCGTTGCGTCGGCTCTTTAAAAAATCCAGAGTCTACTGAAAAATTTAAAGGATAATCCCAACGTTGTCATGTAAGTGGGGATCTAAGCATGCCTGGATTTAAAGAAAGCGTTTGGGAGCGCGCCTTAATCTCTCCCCGAATTTCTTTCATGTCCCGTGCTTGGCGTTTTCTCCCTTTTACTACGTAAGCGTCCAATTGAAACACACGTCGTCCCATCAGACCTTTACGTGCGTACTTCGGAGATCACACGTAAAGCATGAAAATCCCTTTCTGGATTACTTTCATTACCTTTGCTTGGTGTTTCGTCTGTTTTATTCACCTGTCCAAGCCGACTAATATTAGGTTTCGGCCAACCTCCGGTTTTTTTATTATTAGGGACTCAAAAAAGAAGATAAATCAACAAATTAAGCAGAAAAAGCATTCAAGGAACATGACACTTGTTCCGTGAAAGCTTCATGTAAACAGTATTCTTGGAGAAAGAAGAATGCTTTCATGAACGAACTCGGCATAAGCTTTCAGTTGTAAAATTCCGGGTTGCGATAAGGTTGCTTCCCGATGCAAAGTAGCAATGTCAATCGACTAGGTTGCTTCCCGATTAAAAGTAGCAATGTCAATCGAGTAGCGCCAATGTCTGCGTAGAAACTTTGGTGGAGTGGAAACCGCTTCTGGTAAACAAGTCCAACAAGTCAGGAGGACCAATTGTAACGTGTCAGCCGAGTGAAGGGGTCCAGCGAGTCAAAGGTACAATTTGAGTCAAAAGGTCTAACGAGCCAACAGGTCAAATTTGCTTCAAGAGGTACGACGCGTCAAACGGTACAACGCGTCAAAAGGTATAACGCGTCAAGAAATCCAACTAGCTTTAATTTTCGTCTTCTCTGATTATAATTTAACCCATAGCCGTTCCTAAGGGGCACTGAAAGCAACCAGCAAGTTGACTTCAAACGAAAGTCTGACCTTCCAATAGTCATTTTAGCGTTGATTCGCTGCCGAAAGATGCGGCGATTGCGGAGAAATTGCTAACCAAACACTGACCAGACGTGACGCAAACAGTGACTGCAGTCGCTGTTGTCAGGGTAATCCGGAAGCAGGCGAGGCAGCGGTGATGTATACCGGCGTAGGAGCAACTGAATATACGTCTACCACGTACCGAGCGGTTTGGTCAGATCAGTCGCACTTTCCCGAAATCCAGGTCTTCTGCAGCTCAGGACCACTAAGCAAAATTGGCCTTCATCGGAGCCGCGATCAGTATTGACGCTCTGTTGATGAACAAAATCATGCAGCCTTCCGTCTACCGACGACGATGGTTCAACGCGAAGCCTTCTCGTACTGGATTCTCTGGTTGGCCAGTCGCACACTGCAATTATGTGCTACTCTCTAGATAGGCAACACTACCCACAGAAACTCGAAAAGTGTGCACTCCGAAGGCCTAACGTTTGGGTTTGGGGTGCAGGTGCGAATAGGTACCTGCTGCTTGGCTTTCAGTGAGCGGTTTTTTGAGTGGCTGCCGGTTTGGGGTGTTGAACCCCAAGATGTGACGTTAGGCCTAACGTTCTGAAACTCGAAACGGCATGTTTGGCTTAACGTCTTGTGGCTAACAGCATTACGGCAAGAAGAGCAACACCATTTTTTTCGTGACGGATTCTTTCGTTGTCGCCTGAATTTTCTAAACCGCTTCTACCATGTCGAAATGGAGCAACCGGACAGGCGCCGGCTTCATAACGCGAGGAAGCCAGGTTCGATTTTGCCCACGGGAAGCGTTCGTTTGAAGTGGAGAGCACTTTAGGCGTTCGCCTTGTCGTCGTAGCTCGCTCGCTGGACCCAAGTATAGCCACACGGTGTTTCGTCGTCGCAGCGTAACCCAGAGGCTTCGAAAGCCAAACGGTTTATGTAGTCATAAGCATTCGAAACTCCTGAACCGCGAGCGTTTGTCATTAATCTCCCCGTTAATGAACTCATACTTCTAGCGAACTTTAACACAGGACGGAGAAAGAAAAGACGAAACACACGCTAGCCTATAGCTTGGTTTTTGCAAAAGAGAACAGGAAAACAGGGGGGGGGGGGGGGGAAGGGAGCCATCGCGTTCGCTTTGAAGCGTAAACTGGATGTCGGGGTGGAGGGAATTTGATGCTTTTCGTAACTAAACTTCGGTGGTCTACAGTGCGCGAAGACTTTGTATGTCTATGTCTTTACATTGTTTACATGTCTGTACGTCCGTATTGTTGTCTGTATTCTTGTGTCTACACCATTGTTGCGTCTATACCATTGTTTTTACCTTCCCCTTATGTAACACCCCGCAAGGGCTCCATGAGGGTAACCTTAACATTGACGATGCTGCACAACTCAGCGGTTCTGCACGTGAAGTGAAAGTGTGTGATACCCTTTTATTGTACGGTTTATTGTTGTTTTTTCTTGTTGGCCAATGTTAGGCCCATCGCTGTTGTTCCTGCTGAAATTGTATGAATGCCCACCTGATATGGTCTCGCCCGAGACTGGCAGTATTGAAAATAAATAAATAAATAAAATATATGCACATGATTCGAAAAACAAACAAACAAACAAACAAACAAGTACATGATTCTGCGGAAATGAAACGGCGCAAAGTTTGCACTCGCTCTTATCACTTTTACATTGGAGCACACACAACGCCTGGTCGCATTACAGGGCATGACCTTTACTGACACGTGTGCACACCAGTAGCCGATTGCGCTTGATCAAGGGACACCCCTTCTCTCAGAAAAAAGTGGATTTCTCTAGTTGAAAGAGCCAAAGATGGGGCACGGACGCAGTTCTCGCCCTTCCTGTTAATCACAAAGGCCTCGAAGACTTTCCTATCAGTTTGAGAACGACATCTAAACAAGACGCTCGTCTGCATGAATTTGTGCGAGCACCCGCCCGTTCGGCAATGGTCAGCAAGGTGGCCAGCTCCCATCTGCGCACCCACAGCTGCGCGGGGCTCCCTGAGCCTATCATTGAGGCACCCGTTGTTTATAGCGCAAAGAAAACTGTAGGTACATCTGAGGCAAAATATATGTCCTTAATCGGCAGCACCAGCGTTCATGTAGTTCGGTACGCTTGCTGAGTTGGTTTTTGCGACAGTAAGCGAAAAAAAAGTGTCGATGTAACGCCGGCACGTGCGGGAGGAAGAGCAAGCACAAAAAGAACACAACTTCCGCTGGCGCAGTTTCAGACAGGAGGCGCGTGAGCACTGTGAACGGGGTACATTTGAAATGTGTTGGGCGCGGATAACGGCGCTATACAAGTTCCATTATGGCGAATCCCTCCTCTGCACTTCCGACAGCTTGCAAATTGAGTGGAATGGCTTTAATTGTTTTTCTTTCACTTCACCAACGATCCTTCATCAGCTTCGTCATAGAAAGTTGGTTTTCCTGCAGGGCGTATTGGCGTACAACGGGATCTGTGCGGCCACTCAAGCTTCGCTTTAAAACATATTCTCCTTCTGATGCCCCACGGATGTTGACGTCGAGCCGAGCGCTCGTGCGTAGCTCGCACGCTTCCTCCAAAAGCGGTACGGCCGCCCAAAGTATGGACGAGTGGTGCCATACAACCAGGAAATCGGTTGCGCACGCTGAACGATTTAAGCACTTCTGGCGCAAGTTGCGCGGTATTGGCCGCGAGGTCCACCACTGGAGAGGCCGGCGCTGCGATCGTTTCGACGTCACTTGTAGGATCCCGTTCCTACTTTGCCGACCTTGACGCATAGTTGGCTTGCAGCACGTGACATTTCGTTCAGGGCTTGCCTTCTAAGTGTATTTTCGTGTTAATTTTCGGCGTGTGAAGTTAATTCTCAGTTCGTGATTCGAAGCGTAGTTTTTCCTCATGGAGACTTTATAACCGTGTCAACCGTGGTAGGCTGCCCGCAAACGACTTGAGCGTGGTGTTGTATGCGGACGTATGCGACCGAAGCCGGTGTAAGCGTAAGCTGCGGCTCGTTTCCCCGATCAACATTTAGCTCGGCTAAATTTAGCTCGGCGATCGTTGGATCGCCGAGCTAAATTTTTAGCTATCGCTTGTTGTTCGCAAGAAATGGATGAAGCAGGAAATCATGAAGCGTTTACTGCTCGCAGACGCGCTCCGCAAACAGTCCGCCGTGCCTGCCCGCCGGCGGCTCGAACCGACGCAGGTCGCGGCAGCAACATCTCGTTGTCCTTTTTAAAATCAGACTGATCGCGGATAACGAGTTCCACATTCGCGTAAGTGGATGTTAGTGTGGTGAAAAATTTTGCTAGGTAGTGCCATTAGCTGTTATTTTCAAAGCGATGCTCAAATAACAGCCGACAGGCCGTGGGCGTCAGTCCCGGCACCGCCGGCCCGTTTTACGCACGCTGCGGCGAGCGGCCGAAGGGTGGCGATAACTGCGCGCAAAAATCGGCCTAGGCCGTGGCAGGTATTTTGATCATCGATCGCTTAAATCGCAGTCACCGTGAATACAAGCTTCCACATACGAGAAAGGGGGTGATAGTATGGTGCAAAGTTGTGTTAGGGACTGTCATTCGTGACTGTAACGATAGCGGCGATGAAATATCTGCTGTAACGCTAAGCCTAAAGTTCTCATCATCGAACTCCGCGCATTCGAAACCGACGGCAAGCTATCTGTTGGAGAAGACCCTCTTCGAAAACTCGTCGCGCGCAACCGTTTTGTTTTGGGTTCCCCTATCTTATTGGGGGCGGCCAACGCTTGGTTCCCCTATTCTAAAACTCCCAATTACCTAACGACGTGTTTCGCCTCGTACACAGCCGCGTCTTTGTGAGCAGTTGTGAGTTCTCGAAATTGATGCTAGTGAAAGGGGCCGGTTCATTGTTAACAGACAAAAGCCGCGTTGCAATTATTAATTTCCACGGCAAGGCCTTAATTAAAAATAAACATAGGCACGTCTAAACCCGCTCGACGGCGTTGAAAACGTGCGTTAATACCATTCATACATTGCGAAAAGTAAACATAGCAGAACAGAGTAGTACACTCGGGGACAACTTTCTGTGGCAATGGAGACAAAGCTGCGCGGGGGGGGGGGGGGGGGGGCAAACTGCTTTGTGTTACTGCGCCAAAGTAGTTCCCAGAAAAACTAGTTTCGGTTTCGGCGTGACGCATACGCATTTGCTACAGTTCATTTCTTCGCATGAGCTCTGTGGTACCAGACATTGCACCACAAACATGACAAAATGACACTGCCCATCCCCATGGCAGTGAACATTTCGGTAAATTCTGTTTCATGAGAGCATGCCGTTACCTTTCGGGTGTTCGACCTCATATCCCAGGGCCTCGGGAATCTAGTTTTTTTAAAAAAGCTAAGGCTGGTAGCAGGGAAACCCACAGCGTTTCGACATTTGAAAGTGAGGCATTGACGATTCGTATTACTCCTCGCCATTTAACCCAGTAAATACGCATTTAAAAGAAATTATTTGAGCCGGAAATGGTCTTTTACTTCAGCAATCTACCCTCGGTAGTCAAAAAGACCAACAAAACATGAGCAAGTGAGTACAAATGATTACCTCACTTACAATGCGCAACTGATGGTAGTATATTTTTTTCGGATGACTGAAACAATTAAAAATGATAGGCAACTCAACAATGCATTTCTGGACATCACTACCATCTCGCAGTTCTTGTAAAATATTTCTTTCAGTCTTGTCATTTCCAGCACAGGTAACTGCTATTTGAAGAGGCTGTTTACAACCTCTTGGGTTGTAATCAAATTTTCCCATTGCATTTCTTCTGTGTGAAACAGGATTCGTGACGTGCCACTCCTCACTGCTTGCTACCAGCGTTCGTCGTCAGGTTTCATTTTATGCATGACAAAGGTACAGCAAGTGCATCTTAGCTGCCACCCACATCCGACAACCTGAAGCCTAATTCGCATACTGACAACAAGCACTCCTAATGATTGCCTGGTGCTGCATAAATCCAGCACTGTATGAGCAGCTACCTCCTAAGTTGCGGGCATCAGAAAGGTAAACAAGGCGTCTTGTAAGTTGTTGCACACAAGCAGCACCACATAAACCAACAGAGCGTACTTCCAAGCTTTTGGCCACCAGAAAGGAAAACAAAGTACCTCGTCACTTGCCACACAAGGTCAGTACCACATAACCAACAAAGCATACTTCCAAGCTGCTGGGCATCGAAAAGTTAAACAGGGGGCTCTGTAAGTTGCCACACAGAAACAGCACCAACCGAGCATACTGCCAAGCTTCCGGTCACTAGAACCGTAAACAAAGCACCTTGTCACTCACCACACACGACCAGCACCACATAGGTCAGCACACACCGGTTTCATCACAGTTCCTCTACGCCGCTCATTTCGCTGTCACTGCAGTCACTAGAGCTGCTGGAGTCGGAACCTAGCGGAATCCCAACGTTGTCGATTCTGGTGTCGATTGCACCATCCCGCTCCCAGGCCTCTTTCGCAAGACGCTCCACATGAGCGCAGTCCCGGACCCAGTTTTCGCGAGTCACGAGGGCGATGGCTTCGTTGAGTAGTCGTTAAACTTCAGCGAGAGTGAATGAGGTGTTGCTGGCAGCAATATACCACTTAACCTGGCTCCACACCATTTCAATAGGGTTGAATTCACAGTGGTAAGGAGGAAGCCGAACAATGTCGTGATCAGCAACTCTGGCCAGGGCTTCAATCCGGTATCCAAAAAACTTGTGTTTGTTCTCATTAACCAGCCGAAGGAGCTCGGGCTTCAACTGGTCATCACACTACGGTATGGTTTTTGCAGTCAACCAAGACTGAGTGTCGGCCTTGCCCCATGACGTCGAGGGCAGCTTTTCGGTCCGAACACTGTGGTGCGGAGCATTGTCCATGACAATAACACCGCGTGGCTCAATGTTGGGTAGAAGGTGTTCTGCAAACCACTTCTCAAAGCGTGGGCCATCCATTTCACTGTGGTAATAAGTGGAAGCACTCTTTGACTCACCGAAAATGAGACATGCCCCGTCCACAAAGCCCTTCTCACTTCCAGCATGAAGGACGATGAGCCGACCACCTTTGCCACTTGGTGCACGAAGCCCAGTAGTTAGACCCTTGCGAAAAACGTCTTCACGGGATGACACAGTGGTGTCCTCCCACACCGTGCCCTTGGTGTGCCCAGCATTGACCCAAGTCTCGTCGAGATAATACAGTAATACCTCGTTAACTCGAACTCGCATATCTCGAAAAATCGGCTAAGTCGAAATTTTCCGCGGCACCGAACATTTTCCTATACGTCCCATGTATATTTTTCCCTTTATCTCGAAGTATTTTTGGGTCGGATTGCGGATAACTCGAAATCTTGACTGGGAGTGGAACGAAAATTCCGCCGCCGGACCATTTCACAAGATTCGCGCGATGCTGCCACGCCTGAAGTCCGTCGATTTTTTTTCATATTTAGCCGCGCCTGCCATACGTCGATGCTTTCCGCGAACGCGAAGTGCGCGAAGTCTCAGCCCAGCGACATATCAACTTTGTCAAGCAACCCTGTGGCACGTCATGTGACACATGCGCTGAGCAGGGAGGCCCTCTGCCCACGCTTGGCGTAGTTTGTCTCGTTCGCTTTGTGCAGTGCACATGATTTTCCCTGAGGTGTGGTTTCCGTTCATCTTGCGCAAACAACGCGGTACGGATTTTTCGCTGACTGTGGGTGCAGTGCTCGTGATTTTCCCTGAGGTGTGATTTCCGTTCATCTGCGCAAACCGAGCGGCGGGGAAGATCGACTGATGCGATGCGTCAAGCAGCTGGAGGACACCATCGCGCGCGAGCTCGCACACCGCGCGACGGCATACGGACCTTCGACAACGGACGGGGACGCGGTTGCCAGCCGCGACGACCACGAGAACGACTTCAGCCCTATCACTGGGTACAGTGACGTGCTCGAGTGGTACAGGGCGCGAAGGCGAAAGATGGCCCGACCACATCGTAGTCTCACTAGAGAAGAAGAAGTACATCTCCGCCAACTCCAGACGGGATCGGTGCTCACCCCAGCCTTGGCGCATCATGTGTGCCCTGGACTCTATCCGTCGAACATGTGCAGTGTGTGTGGTGTGGTGATCGCGGACTTACCCCACGTGCTATGGGGATGTGATGAACATGAACGCAGGGGACATCCACGGACCATCCCCGAGTGGGTGACTCTAGGACTGATGGCTAAGGACTTCGCATCGCAATCCGCGGTAACTCAGCTGCTGGCGACGGCTCTGGGTACGTAGCGGCGGACCGAGCAGGAGGCCGGTCGCCTCACCGGCGCCCCCGGCACTCCTCGCGCTCCGCTCGCAGGACCTTGAAGACGATCGTCCAGTCCCGTGTCCCTGGACACTAAGGTCAGGGCGGAACCCTGTGAGGTGCTCCCCCTGAAGCCGGGTTACTTATAATAAAGTCTTTCTCTCTCTCTCTCTCTCCTAGGCCCGAGTAGGACCGCAAAGCAGACGAGCATTAGGCAGTTTTTCTCTGCTAAATAAAATGGCAGTGCGGCAAAACCCAGCTGGTTTAAGTCTCTTGTATGTTATTTTTTTCTCTTTTAATCCTGCACGAGGAGAAAGATTAGAAACTGCCGCTGAAGAGCCGGTAAGTAGTAGTGATTTTTCTGAAGAGCACTCATTTTTCCCGGCGATTAGCGCAACTTTGCTTATCTCGAAAATCCGTTTATCTCGAAATTTTCCCTGGTTTTTACGACTTCGAGTTAACGAGGTATTACTGTATATAGCCCTGCGAAAATGAAAGGAGTACGTGTCAGTTTTTCTTTGGAGAGAAGGGTTAGTAAAGATAGAGAAGGCATTTATTGCTTGCGCCTAACATCATTCTACTACGCAGGCAGGTATGTTTAGTTTTTGGTGGCACCGCAAAACACCAAAATAAAAAAATTTCGCAGAATTTACACCACACGCATGGCTAACGAAATTCAGTCAGTGAGTGCTATCCATACATTATTACAACATGTCGATGCATATATACTTGTCCCTTCACTTGCTGAACCAGAATAGCATGCAAAATACGAACAAGAGGCAGGGATACAGAAAAACGCCATGAAAAAAATAAAATGAACGCCAGTATGCATGCGGAGCGGTGTTGATAAGTAACTCTCAGCAATAAAATATTTGGTTGTACGAGAACTTCCATCGTTATTTTTTCTTGTTACATTTCAACTGTCAAATAATGTTACATACGAAATTTTTATTTTAATTGCCGGAATTGACATTTATCTGTCCGCCAAATCGAAACAGTAACCACGTACCGTTTCTGCTTCCGCATTTCTCGAAGTGTCCGTAGATATTTCCGCCGCCACACGATGATGTCATCCCTTTCCAGAAGCGGAGAGTTACGTTTTCGCTTCCGAAAAGCAAATCCAATGTCATTCAGAAACCGACGCATCGTTCTGACACTCAGCTTCGGCAGCCCCATGTCGGGGTCCCTGGTCACATCGCTGAGGATCTTTTCTGCAGTTGGCGTCTCGTTGCGAATGAAGTACTGATGCACTTTCCGTCGGAGAGCAGCAAGGGTGAAGCTGTCGTACCGCTGTACTCTTGCCTTTCCTGTAACTGCAGGCGGTTTTCCAATCGACAAACAAAGCCTTTTGCGCTTTGGGGACTTCGGGGTGCCACGCAAAACCTCATTCTTGAGCCGTGCAGCCGTACGCTCACTTACGCTGGTAAGCTGGCTAACCGAACGAAATGCGGAAACGACGCAGAGCCCTGGTTGCGTCAGTCTCACTTGGGTGTACACGTTGCAGACAACTTGCTTGGTCTGGATTGACAGCTTTTGGTTGTGAAGCTTTTTGAAACTCCTTTGAGGCGAATTAACTGGCGGGCTATCGGACGGAAAAGTAGCTGCTGTCGATGAATAGTACGCATTTTTTTTTCTGAGGGGAACCGTCGTGCCACCAGTGCTAATTTCCGCAACCAAGCAAAACCGAAAATTTAAAAAAAGTAACGCTTACTGGCGATTATATTCTGGCGATTTATTGGCATTGTCAATGCAAGGCTAGAAAAAAAGAAATATACGTTTTTTTAATTGCATAGGTTATGCGCATTGAATAATGTTTGTAGAACTACTTCCAACTGCGCAGCGAAATGTCGTGGTTCGGTCGGCCACTTCGCCCCCCCCCCCCCCCCCCCCCCCCCCCCCCCCCCCCCCCCCCCCCCCCCCCTCCCGTAGCTTTCTCTCCATTGCCACAGAAAATTGTCCCCGAGTATAGTGATTGTTCATCAAATCAGGGCATAAATATATATAAAAAAAACATTGTAGGGGAAATGCAGGAGGGAGATGCAGATCGCACCGGCACTTTTAAGCATGTGCCGCGAAGCAATTCGTGCACCGTTTTCACGTAGTCGTTCATTTACCAGGCATGCGTGAGTACACGTGGTGATATCACAACTGAGCGGAATGTTTCCGTCGCTGTTGCAAGGTCTATTTTCTTTGCAGACACAGTCTTGTACATGTCACGTCGCAAGTATTTCATAATGAATTAACGGCGTACTTTTCTTGGCACCGGTTGCATCGCCTTTGGCGTTAGCTGGCTGCGTACGAGCTGTCGGTGGCGATGGGAGCAAGTACCTAGCCGCGGCGGTGTCGCCGGGAACAAGCGAGACGCTGATTGCTTGCCCGGATTATTCGGTCTTTAGACAACTTTTTTCTGTAACTTGCATCAAAACTGCGAGGAGGGGCACGTGGTGGCCACAACAAAAAACGAGCGGTCGCATAAGCATAGGAAATGTGTTCTAGCAGACGACAACATAACCCGGCGTCCTACAAGTGACGTCACTCGTAGGTGGCGCCACGGTATATCCTGAGGGCAAATAGCCACTGGCGGCGGCACCTGTCGTTACGTTTACCTATTTCGTACCCTATTTTTAAAAAAAATCTACGTGTAAGAGTGGTATATTCGTGTTCTCAGTAAATTAATCTGTCGATCTAGAACAACTTGTATTTTTACTTCAGTTTCCCTTTAACAACCATTTCAGCTTACTTTTAATAATGGGCGGAGCCAATAAAATGTATTAGTAATATTTGTTGGTGTAAGTTATGCAGGTATATACTGCGGTCAAATGCGGCTTGGGATTGTTGCTGAGCTATTTTGACCATTTAAGACAATACAACTACTACGTGTCTATTGGGGAAATTGACAGATACTCTTTGCCACAGTGCACGGTTATATTGCTATTAATGGCTTGCTTGTGACGGTTACCGAATACTTGAGCGACCTATTCTGGATTTGTAGAATTTAGTGTCTTTGTCAGGCCTCAGTGTTCCAGCACACATTTATATCATTTATACGAAAGTGTACCTCGGCCTCGCACGTTTAGCCTTCACTTTTCGTGTATCTCAATACTCGTAATCGCAAATACCTCGTTGGGTAACTTCGTCCAGTTCTGGGATCTTGTATGCTCTACTTAATTTTTTTTTTTTTGAAATCATACTGGCCGATCGCTGCCAGTTTAAAAGATTGTCGAATGCTATAGTCCCGAAAATATAATTAATCTTCTGTCACGACGAAACACCTACGCGTTATTTAGTCATTAAAAAGTAAAATAAAAAAAGTGTGCGCATAGTGTTTCGGACAATGCGGACACACGTTGTCAATTAGGTACTGTTTTGTGCCGTCGAATCTTCAGACTCGTTGGACCTCTTGCTTCGGAATCAGTCGAAGCGACATGGGACTTCTGAATTGAGGATCCGCTGGATCCGAGAGGCCCCTGAGGTCAATGTTCAATAATAAAGTACCAGCTTCCTCCCCATGCTCAACGGCCACTTCAATTCACCCGCAGCCGCCATTAGTGCAGCAGTCACGTGTCCTCGTCGACGCCTATTGTGTCTTACTCCGTACACACTGTGGGCTCATCCGGCATTCTCATGTATTTTTCCTTAAGCCGTAGTAGTGTTTATATCTTGTTCCGTTCTGTGTCACGCACCTCGTTTTCGGATGTGGTCAGAAAAGTCTCATCTCTAGTAGGGGCCGTACAGAATGCTCTTAAGAAGAAATGATAGTCATTGTATGAGTGAAGGCATTTTGAAGAAACCCTCTTCGCGCGCCTGATTTAGGACGTGAAGCGGATGTCTGCAACTATGGTAATTTTTTTCGGCTGACTCTACATATTCGCGAAGCCGACGGGCACAGCTGTGACTGTTTACACAGCCTCTCGAGTATTTGACACTCTCCAGCATCCACAAATATGGTGAAGAGGACGACTGTAACGACAGTGATAAGCTTATGCGGACAGTTACGGAATTCGGTAAGGCAGTTCTAAGTATCGCTGACGTTGGGGCGGCCTCCGCGGTTATCCTTTCGCTTTTCTCCTCTTTATTAATTGAAAGTGATGCTTTCTAAATCACTGTGTTCGGAGAACTCTCTTGGTTTTAGTACTTGGTCTAGGGAGCAATGTAAACTGCGCACAAAATTTTAAGACACAGCAGTTTAATTTCGCGTGGCTGCTGAACCGGCACCTCGCGATGTTGAAATCCTGTCGGCGCTTCGTGGGCTGCGTGCCTCCGCGAACTTATGCCGACTTCGTTGCCAGCGCCCTTGATTTGCGTGGACGTGCAGTTTGCCTTGTTTCACGCCTATATGAGTTTTATTGTATTTAAACAACGACAGTGAAAAAGAGTGACATCGCAATCTATTCGTACCTTGGGGAGGCTACGAGCAGTGTTGAATATGAGAAGTCTTTATGTGCAGGCGTAATATCAGATGCTTCTGAAGCTGCAAAATTACTTTTCCTATATTTCTCTCACTTTGCAGCCTGAAGTTTTTTTATCATTTAGACAATTTTTAAACACCTCTTTTTATTTTTGTACTGTTTCGCTTTTAAATGTCTTTAAGTAGCGAATTATTATTGTACTATTTCCAGTGGCTTTTTGCAATTTTTGCAGCAATAGACACCAGCTTTACCTACTCTATATACACCAGGTCGCCAAAAAAAAATTGGGCCCATCTCCCCGCGAGGGGGACTCGAGTAAATGCGTCGCATAGGGGGTGGGTGTATTGCGTTAACGTTTAGTGTTTGGGGAATTGGTGGTAGTGAATGTGTTGTATCAGCAGCTTCTTGACGTAGTTTAAATGAGTCAAGGATATAAGGCGCGTTGGTAGCCTCCCATTCTTTGTCGGCTTTGTTGCGCAGTGGGTAGAGCACCATGTACATTGCGTTCCGCCCGCAGGGTCGAGGGATCGAAACCAGGCGCCGGATAGTATTTTTTTTATATAGTGTAGTGTGTTCGTACAATCCTGTACGAATGCGGTGAATAAACACTGAGTAATCCTACCCAGCTCCCTAACGTTCATAATAGACCCTTTGCGAAAAGGCGGACAACACTGAGAATTCAGCGGTGGTAACACTGATGGTGAACGCTACGACGCCATTAGAAAGGAAGCAGGTTGTAGCAACGCCGTTGCGGTTGCACGTTTTCGCCCACGGCTTCACGAGTCTGTTGCCCCACGAATCTGTTGCCCCATCGCCGTAGTCATATTTCTCTCCTGAAGTGGTGTTTTGCGGTACCTTTCTAACGCTGGTCAAATCGCTTCCGCTTATCTACCCCGCTGCACAACGGCTCGTCTGGGGCGAGTCGAGACGTGCCCTTCTTTTCTCCTATTTCTTCTGTGTTTGTTCCTTCCTCTGAGTTCCTCTCAAGGTCGACTGCCTCTGCTCGCTGCTGACGCACGCGTGCGACCTATCGCTCCCGCATTAGCACCGCATTCATCGACGGAAAAATTAAGCGCCGCAAATACAGAGGCGGTGAATCGCAAACATGACCCCTAGCAGAGACCTCAAAATCAGTTTCCTTATGCATGCTTTGGTCATTTTCGCGAAATTTTGAAAGTTTGAACATACGCAAAGTGAGCGCTCAGCAGAGACAGTTCATAGCCCGTTCATAGCCCTACATAGCCAGTTCATAGACCGTTCATAGCCCTTCATGGCCCGTTCATAGCCGCCAGCCGCCGCTACCACGGGGCAAGGGCGCATCGATTAAACACAATTAAAACTCGACAACCAAACAAGGAGGCAGCGCTAAGGCTATTCTTTATTAGCAACAAATCCTACCTTTGCTTGCTGCTGTTTGTCAACACTGACGATGGCTTAACGTAGGACTCCACGCTGACGTATGATCGCTCGTACTCGTAGGACCTTTCAGTGGTCGACCTCGAAGAATAAAAATCGTGAATATGCCGCTGTTCTTTCGAAGGAAGGGCGGCAAAGTTATTTTCCCATCCTGCAGTGGGAAACACCACTTCGCGGGACGCGTATGCAATTACGTGGACGGTGGACGGTAGCTACTCCATAGAAACTCCGTTCTCGCAGCCTTTTCGCTTCCTTTCTGATGGCGGCGCAGCGCGTGCACAGGGTTGCCAGAGTGGCTTGCTGCTTTTCCGCCAACGATTGGCCGTTTTGCAAAGGGTCTATTGTAGCCGCGATATCATTTATAATTCTGGCGCAGAGATTCTGACCTCACCAAATCGTGCAGTGAACAAACGCGCAGAAATTTCAGTTTCCACCCGCCGCGGTGGCTCAGTGGCTAAGGCATTGTGCTGCTGAGCCCGAGGACGCGGGTACGATTCTTGGCCGCTACGGCCGCTTTTATGATGGAGGCGAAAAGCAAAAGCGCCCGTGTGGACGAGATTTCGGCTCACGTTAAAGACCCCCAAGAGGTTAAAATTAACCTAGAGTAGTTCCACTAAGGCACGCCTCAGCCCCTGCGTTGCGTTGGCGCGTTAAACCCAACAATCAATCAATCAATCAATCAATCAATCAATCAATCAATCAATCAATCAATCAATCAATCAATCAATCAATCAATCAATCAATCAATCAATCAATCAATCAATCAATCAAATTAATTTCAGAGTCCGGAATGACGCGCTGGGAGCGTGTACACTAAATCTTGATCGAAGACAAGAACATTTGATTTGCTCGCTTGCACATAATGAAAGGGTCACAGCAGCGCTTTGATTGAGCGACAAAGCAGACGCGTTCAGCGAAGCGCATGAATACGAGTGTAATCGCAAGTGTAATCGCAAGATGTAGAACAGAGTAATAGCTGCACTGAAGGCGAGGTCATTAAAAGTCTGGCCTTGCCAATACCGGAACGGAGACAATAGCAGTAGAGAGCGAGAGAGCAAAGGTGCCGGTGCTTAATGGAGACGATAGAGATAGTGTCACAGAATATTCTCCTTTAGATAATGCCGTGGGAAAAATAACGAAGGCTAACGCTACAGAATCATGCTGTTTAATAACTGCGAATTGTTGTGTGCGCACCCACAGTTGATACGCGTTGACAAGAATGCAACAGTAGCGCATCGCATTGGTATTGTTAGCGCATCGCATTCAGGCAGACGGAACTAATGCGATAGGAAAGCCCATTCCACAAATGCGGTCTTAGATGTGTAGGGGGGCAGATGCGCTAAGAAACGGGACGCGATACTATCGCGTCCATGCAATCGATATCTATGTATCGACATTTTAGATCGTCTCGCGGCTAAGGGAGAAACACCACTTCTTGTCGAACGTATTGGGCATGAAGCACGCAATAGGCGCTTCATTGCAAATAGGTAGGCGTAGGCGGCCCTTTTGTGTAGGTGTACGCAATTGTAGGAGACCCCTTTGGGCCTTTTTGAGTGGGAGTTCGCTGAGGCCCTGTTCTAGATGTTGTGATTTTTCTTGAATTTCGCATCTTAATCGGAAGTGTTTTGATATAGGCACACAGTTCTCGTGTGCTTGCACTGTATTGGATTTGTGGGCTGTCGCAGTTGCGACGTATCAGGATGTAACTGCGCTACAAACAGAAATGTATGCCACTGCAACGGGTGTTGCTCCAGGTGATCCTAGGGAATGCCCCAAGCAGTCAACGAACGAGCCAGTCCACTTATAGCCTAAGCGATCGAAGTGTCGACCACAAGAAATGTGCAGCCGTATTTTGAGTCTTGTACGCGTGGCAACATCAGGCTTCCTAAACAATACAAAACTGGCTCATCCTGCACGCACATAGCGTCACCCAGTTGTTCGCTTTCAACACTAGCGACATGCTTTTGGCCAACCGCTAAAACAGACTCATTTGAGGTGCAACAGGCTCTGGTTCCAGTTTTAACATTCTTGGATCAAGGCCACAAAATTCTAAATGCTTATATTTTGAATTCAAGTGATGCGTAATGTAAAAATGTACCAGATGTGCGTGCAACTGGTGCAATGTTGTACCTTTAAACCTCCCTGTTATGCCGTAGGGCAATCTATCGCATTAAAAAATATGTAACAGTGATTAGGTATGTTTTAAGTTGCTTCAGGTAAAGTGTGCAACTTATCACCTGAGATACCTAATGATTTAACCTCCCAGCCAGTGCCAGTTTCTATAGTGCTGAGAAAACTATTAAACACAGTTCCATCCAGCGTGAAATCTAATGAAACATGGAGCTGTGGCTCTCTTGTGTCGGCTTGAATGTTAATGCATGCTCGCCCGAGAATGGCAGCGCCGTCGCCGAGCAAATTCAACGGTTCGTGCAAACTAATCCGCAGCTGAACGTCACCGGCGGAAGCTGCCTCCCCTCTCCCTCTTCTGGTGGCCTGGAGACGAACCTGCCTCTAGCGAAACCACTGCGCCCTCTATCCGGGGGTCTGAGAACCGGTTTCTGCGAGGCCGCCGGTGGGTCTGGGAACCTGCTCCTACCCCTGCGTGACGCATGACGTTGACCAGACTTACGACTCTACTCGACCTACGCCAGCTCTGCTGTTAATAGAATGGAGCGTAAGCGCACAATAAAGCCTTGCAAAGCTTTGCACACACCCAGAGTAATAGCTGCAAGCGATGACATATTGACGAACGCTTTACAAGCAAGAATGTTTGTTCCTTTCGACAAATATTCCGGGGTTAGCTTAGCGAAATCGCCGTGTAAAAACACAAAACAATCAACGAACTTCCACGTGATACTTATTCACGAAGTGAGACGACATTATGCAGCTTTTGAAATCATATTTACCGCTCTCCTGCTTTGAAATTCCCTGAAACATATATTTCGATTTTTTTCTATTTTTGAGTTTTTTAAGAGTGTGAAAAACGTGCAGTTGCAGTTCAATAGTTCAAAAACAATTTAAAGCAGAAGCCGGACGCTTGCGTTGATGAAGACATGTCTCATTAATGACAATTCCGTTCTGAAGAAAAATTTTGAAGAATGCGACAGGTTCATATTAGCGTATCAAAATCAGAGCATTCAATAGGCGGAGCCTGAAGACATCCATCGCTCATCCCGCCAAAGTATAAGGGAGGGGGTTTGCATTTCCGATTTGATTTCAACACAACTTCAGCATCCAGGAGTAACAAAGCGGCAGCTACTTCAACGGCATGTTGAACATGTCCTCTTGTTGATTAGGCGATAGCTGTCTCAAAGCCAAGACGAGCGGTTCGATGTGTGACTCTTGATCTCTCTCTTCTACATCGCCTGCTTCCGACGGCGCCTAATTTTTCATTTCTAGATGTGCCTGCCGGTTGGATCCGTCAACAGGTTTCGGGATACTCTCGTTACTTGGAGGCTCTCAAGTGTCGGCGTCATCGTCTGAAAAGGCCGGCCCGTGGTCATTTGAGTTGTTTTCGCCAAGCGACAAAGAGCTTCAGGAAGGGCCGTGAGGGGAAGGTCACTCTCCGTATCCTCCTCTTTAGTTCCAGCGTTATTGGTTGGAATCCACTTTACTGTCAGGCTCTACCGCGTCCCAAGTTATCTTCAGCATTTCGAGACACCAGGGGAGGTAAACAGCTTGTGGTTTGATTTTTTGTCGGGCAAACAATGCAATGGCGCGCATTAGGAACCAGAAAATTTTCTGACCCATAGGCGGTAAATGTTGGGTGGCCGAAATTTCACCGTAAGGTTTTCAATGCTCCCCATGCCGAGTGGCATGAAGCCTTGCCATGCAGCAGAATCTCCCTTCTCCTGGTCGTTGTGCTTTCTGCACATACAGTAGACTCCCGCCAAGACCAACTCGAAGGGATCGTAAAGATTTGCGTGTATGATCAGAAGTTAGTGTTAATCGGAGGTTTTGTTTTGCATTGGTGACATTACAAGAGAGCCAAAATGTTGTCCGTCTTAACCATAAAGTTTGTCTTTACCGGAGTCCACTGTATTATATTCCTGCCCGTCGTTCCTGACACAGCACCACTTCAGCCTTCACTACAACTAAGCTTTCTTTTTTTTTTTTGCTGGTTTGGTGAAACCGGCCAAATATACAGTGGTCGGCTCCGAAAAACGAATGCATTTTGTGAAAACACTGCGTCTTGTGGCGTTCCCTGACCTTTTTTGTGAAGCCGTGTGCATTATAAAGGGACAAGAATGTATGCATTTTTGCGAAGTGTTCCTTTAAAGTAGCAAGCGTAGTGCGCACCACCAGTTTGTTTTGTTACAGGAGACATATGTATTTTCACCGACCTGTCGCTGAAATTGTCTCTACCATGAAGTGTTATCTGACTGCGTTACAGATATTACATGTGAATTTAACAGAATATTGCGTTGGGGAAGTAGAGTTTCCTTTCATTTCAGCATATCTAGCCGCCTCGCAGCGTTTAAACGGCATGCTTATATCCAGCTCAGCTTGTAAGCATGCCAGCCTTATTTTCATAACCTCAGTTTAGTTTGTCAGAGTACACACAGAGCAGTTGCAAGGTGACGGTCCCCAATTTTAAGGAAGGCGTTTGTCGACGTAGGAATGTACAGCCGGCCAAATGTTTAACTAGCATGCGCGAGCGACGATTTGTCAAACTTTGACTCTCTTAGGAACGAACAGCCTAGCAGACGATGGGCCTGTTCGCAACTTGGCCTCCGACCTGCTTGCAACTTGCCTTCCTTCATACGCCGCATACGCATGAAAAGTCGCCCCTCCTGAGCGATAGTTTGGCCGACTGTACATTGCAAATGCAAACACACATAACAAAAATGATGACTACTGCAGACTTTGTAGGGAAAGGAATATTTGACGGGACGAGTGAATTGTTTTGAAATGCCTGCTTGAAGCACGGGTCGCAACACCGAGGGCCCGGCGAGGGGCTTCCCCTAGTCGAAGACGTCGTGGCGGGTCTAGGCCGGGAAGTACCGTACAGGAGGATGAAAGTGGGCCGCCGAAGAGAGAGCGTTGTCTGCACTCGCCACGGCCGCAAAGGAGCGCGACCGAGTCTATATAACGGGCATGCTCGCATGGAGGGGGCGTCGAAAGCGAAACCCTTCCGCACGCCCACGAGAAACATCAGCAGCACGTGCAGCGGCATCCCACACACCATGAGACTTACGGTAAGTTTGTCCGCTAACAGGTACAAAGCGAAAGCGAAGAGGTTCGGTAAGATGGAAGTAATACAAGTACAGCATTGCCTTTAAATGGGGTGGCAGAGGAAAACTGGTCGAAAGTTATGTTCAGGGCAAACATGCTGATAGTTTTCTCGACCGAAAAATGTTGCCCCTCACTACCTTCCTAGTATGGCCAATTTCTAGTGAATAGTTTTGAGCTTACGCCGGAGTTTTGCTTATGAAGTTTTATTTTAAGGCATCATTCGGCATTACCAGCCTGCCTACTCATGTTGCTAGAGCAATGATGATGGTTTGACTGTTATTGGAATAAATAATAGGTGTTGGAAGATAGGGAATTACGCATTATTGTTTTAATATAATATTGGAAAATGAAGTAAAGTGAAGCGCTTTCAGCTCTTCCTTCAAGGGAGCACTACAATATTTACAGGTTCAGTTGACTTGGCGTCGGCGTGAGAACAGTTTTATACATCAAACATGCTTAGTGGGAATTCGTCCACTTAGTATAGATACCATACAAAAGTTTTTATTGTAGTATCTTAACAGGCATAATAATATAATAACTGTTGAAGCAGCTACCAAACATATCCCCCTGCCACTTCTGAGTGAGAATTCTGCAGCTTTTCACACCGGAACGAGATGACACAACCCTCTTCATTTCTAAGGATTGAATGCGTTGTAGCTGTTGGATGGAGTGGCAGGTTACGTTTTTTGGTGTGTTAATGTTTTCCCTGTTTCTTCGTCACCTTTCTCAAATATGCCAATACATACCGATAGCAATATACCATAAGGGTAACAGTGATGCCATATTTAAATTTTTGCAGTATTGAGTTATTGAATAGGTCCCGTAAAAACTTCTCAAACAGTGATTACGAAAGTCGGAAAAACCCTGCAAAGTACCCTGTGTCCTTCCTCAGTTTACGTCTCTGCAATTGAGCATGGAACGTTCACTGTTCATTCTCGCCGTGCGCGAAGTAGTTTCAATGATTCTTGGTCAAGCTTTGGGATCATGTTTTCGTGCTGCGAAATTGACTAGCGGAACTATCGCAACGTCTTTGGAGGACATTTTATAATACGAGAAGCAAGTGACAAAAATATGACACCATGTCCAGTCTTTGTAAAACATTTCTATGACATGACGGAAATGCACAGGCCTGGAAAAATTCGATGTACAAGCTTACGTTTCGAGCGATGCGGAAACGTTTTATGCCCGAAAGCTAGATAGAGAAAACGCCTTTCTTTCTATCTATAATAAACTAATTCTGTCGCCATTAATGGTTAAACTTACTCGTTGAAATTTTTGTGGTCCAGAAGGCTCAGGTTGGCCTAGAAAATTTTGACAATAACTTTAATTCTTTTGTGTTGCTTCAAAAGACCGAGCTGCAAGCATTAGTGGTTCCAGAGCACCCGATAAGCGTGGAAAACGTTATGCATGGCAAGATATACCTAAACTGTAAAATATGTTATAACATGGCGTTCAACTGATCCATCAAGAGCCCAGACATATGGCTTTGAAAACAACAGGATGTCACAAGGCGCCGGCCGGACCTTCGTTCGGGCGTGTCCAACGTGCAGCACGTGATAGGCTTGGCCAGCGTCGAAGTATTCCGCAATGACCCTAAAGTAACGAGCGGATGAAGGCGCCTCACCGGCTTCATTATGGCCGAGCACTCACCTGCAACGACGCGGCGAACGATGACTGGCGTTGTAACGGGACGCTGGTGTTGCAATAAATCAAAAGGCCGGAAAAGAAGTTGGGCAAGCATCGCGTGTTAGTCTCAAATGTTTGTTCTTGACCCTTATTTTATATAAAGTGAAACTGTAGTACGCGGAATTAAAGCCCACATAAGCGGCCCGTATTTCCGTCCCCGTTCTCGGACCACAGTAAAAATGTACATGGTTGCAAGGTTGGAAATTCACGAAACAAGAAAACGAAACAAAAAACAAATACCCGACGGTGCTTACTCGCTTGTTGAAATAAAATCATGTCGCTAAAATAATCGTCCAGTTATAAGTCATGTCTACACACTGACACATATGCGCACATTTTTTGTCGTTCTGTTTTCCTTGGGGTGGGCGCCTGCACTCTCGTCAACAATTTATTTTCAGGCCGTCAGGAACTTGTATCATGTCTAATTATTGTCAGTTTTAAACGGGCATGTGGTATTTTGTCGTCGGCAGTAAAAATAAGAAAATATTCTATGTTTTATGCCCAGACAGATCTTCATGATCCAACAATTCATTAACGAGTATGTCCACAGTTAAATCTAAACCATAGCGTCTTAACTGCTTTATTAGGCACGAAGCACAAGCTCTTGATGATAACCTATAATAAAAAGAGGAATCTCCTTTGGTGGCCCCAAACATTTTTTTGTTTATTGAAATAGCCGCACAATACAATTGCGAACAACGTAGGGTTCCCGCATGAGTGAATGATGAACGAGGTTTATCTAATAATCGATAATAGCAAAATACATTGGCATGTTCACGCGATTGTAAACTGTTACTGAACAGTCAGAACTTCGCGCCATGTCCTTATCCGCTATCACTGCGGCCATGTTTTACACTCTAAGAAGTCCCTGTAGGGAGCCTCCCCCACAATGCTCCAGAATGACCGATCTAAGTGGCCTAGCGTGCGAATTCGACGAATGAAGAAGCCTAACACGATTTCACTGAATAATTCATGCGCGCAGAGACAACACGCAAGGCCTGCAAGGGCGTTCTGCCTTGCGAAATGTCCTAGCAAGCATGTCGTTTTCCCCTAAATTTAATTCCAGCCACGTCATTTTCTGAATTTGGACACTAGGCTACTTCGAATGGTCATTATGAAGCATTGGAGCCCTACAGAAACTTCGTAGAGTATAACCGTCCATTATTACGAAAAATATTGCCGTGGCAAATAGGCTCTTCACCGTTGCTGTAACGTTTTTCATGGGGGCTTTATTTTGCGTTTCTGGACCTCTCTCGTACTCGTGCGTACACTAAACTCTGCCCGTACTATTTTTGGCTGTTGGGTTGTAAAGTGGAGGTTACAGAACCTTTGTATAAGCATCGTATTCACATTTCCGTTTTTGGTTGTTTTCTAAATATTGCAGCGTTTAATCGGTTTATACCAAGTTGGATCGCACTTAGGAAAGCGCAATTCTGGGTTTCAGTGACTGCAAAATCAATTAGAAGGATGATCCTCGGCCGCCGCGTCTGTTATGAACCTCCACCCATTCCTTAGAATCACTGAAATCTCAGGTGCACAGGCAGCTTTATTTACTTAATAAATGTTATACCAGTGTACCTGTATATCTTCTGTCTTTTTTGTCCAACAGTTGGTCCTTGTGGTGTTTTTGGCCGTAGTGGCCTTAGTCTTGGCGGGCCACCGAAGAGGCTACGGAGGCTATGGTGGCTACGGTGGCTATGGAGGCTATGGACGCGGGTACTATGGTGGACATGGAGGCTACGGACGATACGGCCATCACCACAGACCCCATGGCTATGGCGGCTACGGACGTGGACACTACGGAGGATACGGCGGCTATGGACGATATAGAGGATATGGTGGTTACGGAGGTGGCGGCTATGGTTACGGCAACCGATATCATCACCATCACCACCACCACAGACCCCATGGCTACGGCGGCTATGGTGGATATGGCGGTTATGGAGGTCATGGCGGATACGGCGGATATGGTGGATACGGATACGGCCGCTAAGACAGAAAACAGATTTTACTGTGACTACCGTTCAAACATGAAAACTGGCGAAAGACCTGATTTGTGCCTCGGCTGGCCGAGTGGTCACCGTCGAAGAAAAACGTGTTGTGATGTGCTCTAAAAGTGAAAAACAAACGTTTACGTAAAAATATGTGGTTTGGAAAGCTGGGGATTTGGCTTCAATAATTTTCGTCTGCTTTTCAAATTATCTTTAAAGTGGAACAAAATATCGAACACCCAGGGATAGTGGTTACTTCAGCAAGGCATTTAGAAAAGAACAAATAACATGTGATTTAGTGTACTTTGTGGGGTTCTGTGAATAGGGTGCGCCTGGTACCAGGCGTGAATTCTGGACTAAGAAGAACGATCCTGTACAATACCAGACATAAATAAAACGCTATGTTGTGCACAGATTTGTAGGTCTGTACAATTTGTGTACGCTAATGGTGAAAGCGGTTGGCGACTGCTGTGTCCTGAGCGCTGAAGCAAATCTATTTTTGTAGGTACGCAAGGCAAAACGTTGAATGCCAACTATGTCCAGTTTTAAGAAAACCACCTCTCCTACCTTAGTGGCAAGGGAGCTGACATCCAGTGTTCATTCTTAATTGCAGAGGGAACAGGTGTGTTGAAGTTGCCAAGTATATATACATCGCCACCACTTACGACGTGACATAGAATAAACGTAGATATTGAGCTCGAATACAGCTCCGAATTTTGCCTAAAATAGGATAAGTAGTAGCCGTAAAGAAGAAGCGTGTTTTGGACCTCCTTAGAACGCCTGAAATTTGTTTGGTGTTTACAAGAGACCACCAGGATGGCGCGGGCAATTAAGAGACACCTCTGACGTAGACATGAGTGGCCAGGAAGGAAGTGAGTTGTTTTACCAGCTAACATTGAGACAGCAATAATTTTTACTCCTTATTGTGAAGCTTAAAAATGAATTGCATTTTAAAATGCAGACTTTGACGCTACTCAGAACTCCGGGTGAGTGTCCAAGCGTTGCATTCCTTAAAAAAGAAAAAAGCCTACACTTGATTTGACTGAGCTGGGAGCCTCGCGCGGGCTAATGTTGTGTTGAAAACAATTTTTGGCTAATTCTTCTTACCTTACCTGAATACAACACGCTTTTTAGGCACTTTACCAAGAAAAATCATTTTTGCTTCAGAAGTTTAAATGCCGTTACAGTTAATACATACACTAAGGTTCCGGGTTAGAACACAGTATTAAGTTACCCGCGCTGGCTGCTGGGCATGATGTGAGGATACGAAAATATTACGCTTACCATGCGGCACTGTAAGAAACACTTCGGCCTAAGGCACGAGCCTTATAATTGTGAATTTGAATTAATGATTTACCTCAGGTTATCTCGTTTTGTTTTCTTTGTGAGGTAATGGCGACCAGACACTGGAAGGAACCATGCTTACATAACAAAAAAGACCCCTTCCACCTGACAGTGAACTTTCCAGACAGTTTCCTTAATATAGAAGCGAGAAGAACAACGTAATTATATATTTAATGAGCGCCAATATTGGCTCCAAGGAATAATTCGATTTTTTCCGTTTTGCTACTTCTGATTTAACTCCTCCCAGAAAAGCACTTGGATATGCCATTTAGCACTTTAATTTGTTAACGTAACGAATGCTGGAGCCACTGATTGTCTAAAAGTTCACATCAAATACTTTCACGAGTATTTGTCTCACAAAGAAAAAATGAGCGACACAAATGCGAGCGGTCATTTTTCACGCATTTGCAAATAGCGCCGAAGAATCTTAGCGCACATTTTTTTTTTTAAATTGTCGCTATAAAATACCCGATCCGTTTTCTGCAGCGAGACCATCCACGTTTCCGCGCGTCCCCGCCACCAGAATTCGTCGGAACGGTTGTTAGAAGCAGTCATGGCGACAGTTTCTTAACTCATATTTTTGCAGTGGTACCTGGACCTACGGGAGTCACACATTTTGTATCTGTGAAAACAGCAATATGATGTAAAAAGACAAGAAAACTCAAGGCACTGTTAATTGTCGGTGCTCCGTGCCACCTTACCTATTTCCTGTTCAGGAATTTTTTTTCTCGATTCAGCTGGCACCAACAAACCACATTGAGCCCACTATTACAGGTAGTTTAATTTGCTTGTTATACCACAGTGTATACAACGTGCATTTCATCTATCGAATTAGCCATTATATGGGGCGTTTAAAGATTCAATTTGGCCGAGAGAAAGAGAGAAGAGAGAAAAACTTTTATTGAGCGACTGGGGTTAGAGAAGCGTGGTGGCCGCCGGTTGGAGGTCGGCGGCGACGATGGCAGCTCGTTCCACCAAGGCGATCTGAACGCCCGGGTCGGAGCTACCCAGCGCACCCTCCCATTGCTCGTCACGGGTGATTAATGGGAAGGGATTGGAAGGACATGCCCACATAGAGTGGGCAAGTATGGCGCGCTGGCCACATGCGGGGCAATGAGGTGAGGGGTATAGAGAAGGGTGGATGTGGTGGAGCACCACCCTGCAGGAAAAGGAATGAACCTGAAGAAGTCGCCAGGTGCGCGCTTGCTCATTGGTGAGCTGGGGATGTGCCGGGGGTATTTTCGGCGGGCGACGTGGTAATGTGTGAGTATGTCATGA
This sequence comes from Haemaphysalis longicornis, assembly GCF_048455015.1. NCBI lineage: Eukaryota > Metazoa > Arthropoda > Arachnida > Ixodida > Ixodidae > Haemaphysalis > Haemaphysalis longicornis. The sequence continues at coordinate 87,396,974 of NW_027526361.1, forward strand.
TACGCAATTAGGCGGTCTCTGGCGGATCGGGCCCCATGGTAAGGAACTAGGCTGGCTCCCGCTCGGATTGTGAATCCTCGAGCGGCGTCATGGGCCGCCTTGTTCCCCCCGAGTCCCGAGTGCGCCGGGATCCATAGCAGTTCTACCGCGGAAGTTGGAGGATTTTGAGCGATAATTTTGAGTGCCAGTGCGCGAAATGAAACCACGGGCGAAATTTTGAACGGCCGTCTTTGAATCAGAGATTACGATTGTGGGGGTCGGCCTTTGTGACAGGGTGAGCGCAATTGCCGCCTCCTCCGCCGTGACACGGCAAGAGGTGCGAACTGTAAGGCAGTATAACGGGGGGTCATCCGGCCGATTCACGATGGCCAGAGCATAAGCATCGTGGTGACGGTATTCTTCCGCGTCCACGTATAAAATATCTGGTCTTACAGGTAGGCGTCGCTGAAGTGCCTGCGCTCGTTGCATTCTGCGACCCGCATGATACACAGGGTGCATGTTGCGTGGTACAGGGCGGACGACAAGTCGAGAGTGAATAGCGCGAGTAATTGGGGATTTATGAGCGGGAAAAGTAGGGGCACGAATCTCGAGTTGGTCTAGGATGTGCAAACCGGTTGAGGTAGTGGATAGGCGGGCTAGGTGTCCTGTAAGGTGCGCCTCCACAAGCTCCTCGGCATTATTATAGATACCCAGACGGTCTAATTTGGCAGTGAAAGAGTACAGGGGTATCTGAAGTGCCCCTTTGTAGGCTTTTGTGATAAGGCAATTGATTTTTTGAAACTCAGCAGCACTGGCATGAAGGTAGGGGAGGCAGTATGTTATTCTGCTGATCACGAAGGCCTGAATGAGTCGCGATCTCTCACTCTCACACAGCCCATCCCGGCGGTTGGCAATCCTTTTTATGAGACCAATTGTTTGGACAACATTCTTAGTTAACTGGGTGACTAATTGTGTATTGGTTCCATTCCGTTGTATAAGGAGCCCGAGAACTTTTAGTGTTTGAACTTCCGGGACTGAATAACCACTGATAGAGATGGAGATATCTGACGTTTTGCGGGCTGCTCTTTTGGGTGGCAAAATGACCAGCTCGGACTTGTTAGGAGAACATGTAAGGCCTGCTGACTCTGCTCGTTTAACTACAGTAATTGAACCATTTTGTGAGGTCTCTTCAATGTGCGCATCACTGCCACCTGTCACCCAGAGAGTGATGTCATCGGCGTACATACTGAAGCGCAAACGGGGAACTTTCTTTAATTCTTTGGGGATATTTAGCAAGGCCAGATTAAAGAGCATGGGTGATAACACAGCCCTTGCGGCGTACCTATCGATGGCAAATTCAAGGTGTCTGATGTGATGTGTCCGATTTGGAGAATTGCCGTGCGTGCCGTGAGAAAGCTGCGAACGTAGTTGTATGTGCGCTATCCCTGGTTTACAGATTTTAATCCGCCCAGAATGGCGGTGTGTGGAACTCTATCAAAAGCCTTAGTGAGATCCAAGGCCAGGATGGTGGCCGAATCCATGACTGCAATAAATGCGATGTACCGGTGAGGCAACGCATGTAGGAATGATATAACGGCACGCAATACTTATTAGCAATTTTCGAGAATTTCCCGAGCCGTATACGCATCCAACCAATCCTAAAAGCAGCCCGCTCTGCAGCGCTTTAGCCAACGTAGTAGTACACAGGGCAATTTGTTCGAGTTTATATCCTTTTTGGGTATGCAAATTTCGCACCTTATACGCAATAGCGGCATCACAAAGCGCGAATTGTGTTTGTGCATACCTGTCTACTTATAATTCAATGCGAAAACACTAGACGTCACCCACTTTCTTGTGCTCCAACATCGCCAAATTTAAATAAACCGCAGTGGCAGAAGAAAAATCTCTTCTATTGAGATCATTTACACTTTGCCTCTACGCATCAAGTACGAGTGATTTATGGAGAGCAAATTTGAGAGCAAAATCTGTGTTAGAAGATCTTAACCGATTTTTGTCAGTTATAAAAAGGTTTCGCATATCTCATGCCCTCACCTGGAACATTTGAGCGGGAGCAATGGAAGCATAGATTAGTGGTGTGAATAAAGAATACGGCATTTTATTCTTCAGACTAAAATCCCGGGGCTGGTACGTTTCCGGGTGAAGAGGCTTTAGGCAAAGCAGGGACCTGCGGATGTTCGCAGGACGCATCTCGAGCCACGGGCCTCACATCTTATGGATTAGCCTTCACCGGCGGTCCGGCCGGCCGACCACGAATGGGATATTCGTATATCGTCCGTATTCCGGTCTGAGGAGCCGTTTTAGGAATGATTCGCTCCTCCACAACTGGTTCTCTCCGTGGTTCTCCTTTGGAATATTTCTGAACGGACCTAAACATTGGATTTCTGAGAGGAGACGGCCAGAGTGGTGGCCCCATGGCGCCCTGGCGCAAGAGCTGAGTCGCACTGGAAGGTGCATCTGTTGCAAGACGGGCCATTTCTTCTTGCTGCTTAAGTCCTCCCGGCACAGCACCGGAAGTTTCGGGTCTCTTGACAGGTGTTTTAGCTACTGAAGCGTTCGCAGTTTTCTCGGCAGGCGAGGCAGGAATCCCTTTTCTAGAATCCCGGCTTAGCCGTCTTAAGGGAAGATTCTGGAAAAACGAATCGAATATAAGCATAGATTAGCTATGTGAATAAAGAACACGGCATTTAATTTTTCAGACTAAAATCCTGAAGCTGGTACGTTTCCGGGTGAAACGTACTGAACCGCGTTCTGAAAACCGTGTTCAGTATTGAAAACGTACTGAACCCACTGAACCGCGTTCGGAAGCTGAAGTTCAGGGTTTGACACGTTGGAAACTGGTGACTACGCCACCACATAAGCAGGCAATTTCTTTGAGGACCCTTTGGTGGGTGTGATAGCAAAGACTGGTAATATCGGTCTTACCTCAGGACTCACACCGAACACCGGCAGCGGCACGTCATTGGACGGTAACGGAAGCAGTCCGGGTTTTTCTTGAAGCCCCACGTTTCTCGCTGATAAAGGCTGCAGTGCTGGTATCTCCGACATGTTCGCATCTGATGCCCTGGCATATTGTTTTGTTCTTTGGGAGAGACTTTTTCTCGTAGTGACTTCGTTCACCTCATTTCGAAGTTGTGCGTCGGGTGTCCTTGAGTCCGGAATTCTGTTGGAGCCTGGTCTTGAAATATGTGGCAGTAGCATCGCAGGGGTTCCAAATAAACCAAAGGGGTTGCGCTCAAGAGTCCATGAGGGAATCTGGTCGCGGTAGGAATGCATGTATTTGCCAAAGGAATCTGTCGCTGGGAGTGCTCTGCTGGAAAGTTCGTGCATGCTTTCAGGCTTCCCTTGGGGCCACGCGGAGCGACTAAGCCTGAGACCTGCCAAAGTATCAGACGGCTCGGTCGCAGGCTTTGAGAGGCCATTATTACTCCTGGCAACAGAATGCGTTGTGTCCGGGTGCTTCGAAGCTGAGGCTGCCGAGTTTTTGTTACCTGCTGCCACGCTGTTTTGTACATGGGTGGGTTCTGGAAGTATGTAGCCGATAAGCAATAGACTCTTTTCCCTAGCCACTTTCAGGGTGCTGTTCACGAGAGTAGTAGTAACACCGTCGTTCTCTCGTTGTATCCGGAGTTTGATTCTGGTGGCCGTGGGCCCTACGGTCCGTGCGTCGGGAACTCGACTCAGCCTGCAAGTTCACAAGAAGGAAAAAATAAAGACGCGCATGACCCCTGTACAAGTCACAATAACCAGACAAGTTCGCATTAAACTACATAATCGTGTTACAAGTGAAAGCAGCTCCAGAAAATTTCTTCGCTACGCCGTGAGAGGAACGCGATGTGTTTTCGTTTTGTCGGAAGCGTTAAATTTCAAGTAAAGCTATTTTTAAAGACCATTTTTCAGACCAAAGCGACTACGTTGCCTGGTCTAGCCGTATTAGGGCTTTCCATTTGAGCGATTTCATAGGACATCCCTGCGATTTGTTCTTAGAAGGGCAAATAGAAGAATGGGATTTCCGGCGAGATGGTGCGGAGGGCTCATAAACTGCTGCCCAGTCTCTAGTATCGGCCGAATTCAACTAATTTAGCACACCACTCAATGCTTGAGCAGTGAACAATTTTTTTCGCGTCACGGTTGGGATCCGGTCATCCGTGCATTTACAGCTCCACACTGCTATATAGATTTCTTAATTGTCACACCCTCACCGGCCTCCGTGGCGGAAGCGCATGCTCTGTACTACTTCAAGGCGGGGACCTCCGACGGATTCCGTGAGGCGAGAAGACGTTCCGCAGAGACCCCTCACCGCGCTCACTGAACCGATGGTATTTTTAGAGGCAGGACTGAAAGAGGGAGGAGTAGGTGATGAGGACACGACGGAAGCATGACGTTGCGGAAGTGTCGGAGACAACGAACGCATTGTTTGTCTGTTGCCTGGAAGAAAACAATTGCATGCGGTGTCCCGGGTTGTGTAGGTGTGCTTGCTTGCCTCAAAGCATTTGCAGCTCACTCCTTTAGCGGGAATTCAATCGCCTATGGTGCCCTTGAGTTACGGGGGTGCTTTGCTTTCTCTTTCGTGTTTCATCTTTTGTTTCTTTGCAGAATACAAACTGTTGAGGGCAAAGGTTGCTGATGCATTAGGTCGTATTTGGGGTGTGGATAAAGCAAAGTTACGTAATAGAATTGGCGTTCATTGAAGTGGCTTTATCGGTGTGAAACTGGGATCATAACACCAATAGAGCCCTTCGCCGACGCTTTCGTGTAAAGGGCTGACGCAAAAAAGATGCGAATTTCGTTTTCTCTCTGCCGACTGTTTAATCAACTGGGCTATCTTACGCGTACCTTTCTTTTCCTGGAAATAAAACCCAGTGACAGAAGAGTACAAAAAGCACTTAGCACATACCCGAAGATAAAAAAAAAAGCACATAGAAGAAATGCAGATTACATTCTGCTTCACTTGCTGATACAGGACGCATGCATTAGAATTCAATAGATGTACTCTTCACAGGCTGGAATATCTCTGGGTTCAGATGGTCGATGACTCATGTTACTTTACTCTCTGTAGAGATAAACTGAATCAAATGGCAGATTTGTTGCGCTGGACAACCACAACTCTTCTTAGAACCACACGAGACGCACCTTTCAGCGGGTTTTTTCCCAAATCCTCTCCCCCAAAACGTAAAATAATTGGATGTGCTTCCTCTTCTAAAGTAATAATTGTGCTAAAGACCACTAGAAACCCTAGTAAAGCTTGCCAGTGCAGCGAATTTGTTGTCGCAGAAAAAAAAAAACCGATGGTGCAACTTTAATGATCAGCTTTATTGCTGCCGCTCTCGCACATAATTCTTAAAAAAGACTACCAGTGAAAATTTTGTTTCTGTCCTAGCATGAAGACAAGCTGTGACCTTTTCAGTGCCGGTTCAACAATAAAAATGATTTGATGGCTTAGTTATTTTTCAAGAAAATAGGTGTCGCGTGTCACTCACACGTGTGGGGAGTGAAATAAGATATCACAACTCGTCAGCAAGCAATGTTGGTTTCGTGGGTGGGTATTGATTGCCACGCAGTGTAAAGTTTCCAGTCGCATTGTTCATATCAGTGGCTTACTGTGTTGGCTAATTGGCGAAAAAGTGCCGCTCAGCTTAAGGATTCGGCTTAAATGTCGGGCACGGCGGCCATTTTGTGAAGGAGGCACGAACAAAAACGCCCTTGCGGCCGGCTTAGCGCACGTTAAAGATCCCCAGCCGCTCTTTATTAATCCTCGACTGTAAAAGGATTTACACCCTCGCGTGTGTAAAACACTGTCATTGACTAACCTCCTTGAAGCCTAGCACGAAACAAAGGCAAACACTCCCTTGGTTTGTTTTGTCTTTCATAACACTCTTACACCGAGGAAAGAACACAAAGCAACACCGTTTTAAAGTGCGTTTTATCGTTAATTACACCCTTGAAAAGGGAGTTTCTCTTTGTTATTCGGTAGGGTGTAAAGGTGTTAGTTATAGACAAAAAAGGTGCAAGTTGTTTGTACGGTGTTGGACTCTGCTACAAGGCCCCTCACAGCCCTTGTGTAGCATATACGCAAATACACCGTCCTTTGTTATATAATTTGGTTGTCATGTAGGCCCATGTTTTGGATCAGAACGAGTTCTGCAGATTCTCTATGATTAGGGAATTCACAAATTACAGAAGTGGAAATATTCTCAAGGGGGGTCCATTGCCCTTACCTTTTAACAGTTTCTGGCTTTTCAAGTTTGAGTGACCTGTAAGGCAATTTTAAAGAAAACTAAGTGCAATTGCAAACCATGTTCACCAACCTTACCAGTTAAAAGTTCAATCTGTTCAAGACAGATGAAGGGTGAAACAGTTGCTGTTGTAAATCCTAGTCTGAGAAAAAAACACTTGACTGCGAAAAATACGTCTAACAAGAAGACCATCATTAGCATGACCAGTGACTAAATTTTCGTTACTACTGACTGTAAGATCCCGATGGAAAATTTTGTGGTTGCACATTTTACCGTACTCAAGGAAATCTTCTTAGAGTCTCTAACGGAACGATACAAAAGCTGGTATACAGGATAAAAATGCAGGTACCGGGCATTCGCCATACGCCCCCAGGTGCACCGGCCGCCATGGGTTGACTCCCGCGTAATTACTCATACAATCTAAAACATCGCCGTCAGTGATTTTCGTCACAACGCACCAAACCCACCAATCAGCGTGACAAAATGTGCGAATTTGGCGAATGACGAGGCCCAGCCTGCGATAAGAGAAAGAAATAGGAAATAGGCTGGGACAACGCAGAAAAAGGCGTGCCCCTTCGTTATTGTCCCAATCTTTTTTTACTTTTTCATTATCACCAGTTAAAATATCACCTCATAGATTCACGGTAAGGCGTCAAGTTGGAATAAGGTCGCAGTACAGTTTTTATTTGTAATATTAGAACACTTCTTGGCATTTTATACAGCACATGTAGTTTGATTTTCTTTTCACGCTGCAGTAACCTCATATATGAAGAGAAATCACGGTTCCGCTTAGTTTCGTTGGCTATTCAGACATTCTTGGTCAGCCATCAGCAATGGCCGCCGAATTTCGCGGGAATTGCTTTGCAGAAAGCCAGCTGTACCTTTTCAACAACTTGATCTTTCTTTTGGGTACGGGTATGGGGAGGACCAGAAACGTATCAGCAAGAAGTTTTTTTCTCTGCATTTTTTACAACAGGTTCGCACAAAAGGTTTGAAATAAATCGTCGTTGAACCGCGTACACGTACCCAGATGAGCAAACGTGTTGGCACTCGCCCATTGTTGCGAAGTGGTTCATCGTCCTCTCGCAGAATCCTTTCTGCGGTACACATGCGTGCCGAAACGGGTTGTACGAGTAGTAGAGAGTCCGGCACGATATGGACTGAAGATCCGTGTTGGGCACGCACACCGCCTTCAGGCAACGCTTCCATCCTTCCATTGAAATGCATGAACAAAAAATATGAAATTATTTCTCTAATTGTCACTGACTGACCGACCGACCGACCGACCGACCGACCGACCGCTACCGACCGACCGACCGACCGACCGACCGACCGACCGACCGACCGACCGACCGACCGACTGACTGACTGACTGACTGACTGACTCACCGTGATGGCACAGCATGCAACGCTGGGTCCGTAGAGTTAAAATTAGGGGAGCACATTTCTTAGCTTCGTAAACAGGATAATTAACGTAGCATTCTTTGAGATTTCCTCTTAACAAATATAAATAAACAGACCTAAGAAACTCCTTCTTAATAGTTCTACAATATATGTCAGACTGCAAAGTTGTCGAGGAGGTTCTTGCAAATAGGGGTTATTCATGCGTAATAATTAGAAACACACTTCTACGATTTTTGCCACTTTACCTTTAACTATGTTGCTTTATAACACCTGGCTTAACCATTTTTCTAGAACTTCCACATGAGCGTTAGCTCATAGAATGGTTTAATGGGCTCAGGCGGCAAATAATAACCATCACAAGTACATTAAGGGACGTGGAATGCTTTTTTAGTAAATTCACCATACTACTACTGGGTGAAAGTCTCCGGAGCCGTACACACCAGGCGAATACGTGGCCCGATCCTGAACCATACCCAAAATTTTCCTGTCACACGCGAAGAGAACGAACGCTAAAAGAAATTGGCCGCGTATCTGGTCCTTTCGTTGCAAACGCGTCGGCGCAACACGATAGTCGACTGTCACCCCTGCAAGTAAATGCCTCCCGTCTCTTTCCCGCTCACCTCTCATGCTGTTCCTGTCCCGTCTGCTTCCTTCCAAGATAACACCCTAGACGTTTGCTCAGGTGAATTTGAATTTACCGCGTCCCACTGCTCCAAGTCGGGTGCCTTGATGGCAGCGCTGCCGTACGGCGGAGACGCGCGTGAATCGAGACACCCGACTACAACGTTTATAGAACCCCTTTGCCCTACTCTACGAGCGTTCCAAGCGGAGGTTGCTGTTGCCGTTTGAGTTTTAAATGCAGAGCATTTTAGTAACTCACGATGTCACCCGCGTTGGCGTCCGTAGTCCGCATCACTACGTAGCCCGCACCCTACACTATATAAAGAAATTATACCTTCCGGCGCCAGGTTTCGATCCCACGACTCTGCGGGCGGAACGCAAGGTACACGGCACTTTACCGACTGCTCCACGGAGCCGACACAGAATGGAAGGTTACGCACGCGCCTTATATCCTTGACTCATTCAACCGTCGGCCACAGGTGCGCCGTCTCCCCCGCGTCCTCCTCGCCTTCTCTCCGCTCGCAACACCCTCTCTCGCCGCTTTCGGTTCGCGTTCATGGAGTGGCGCGATTTCGGCGCTATAACACTCTCTCGCGAAGGGCATTGGATTGGATTCGATTGGATTAGATTGGATTAGATTGGATTGGATTGGCTTGGCTTGGCTTGGATTTGGATTGGGTTGGATTAAAGTGGATTGTGTTGGATTGTGTTGCGTCATAGCCGCGCCACGTTGCGTCATAGCCTCTCCACGTTGCGTAATAGCCGCGGCCGGGGGTTCACGGCACGTTTCGCGTTTCACCATCGACTTCATCGACAATGTCTACGCTGGAAGACAACAATTACAACAACAACAACCAATACGTAATCCATAAGACTTGCAGGCACGCCCCCCGCGGAAATGCTCTGCATTTGATCGTGCCCCTCCCGAGGGGGATGTTTTGATTTTTTCAAATTCCCCCAGGTAGCGCGAGCAACAGCAGGTGATGGTTTCTGCAGTTGATGTAGTAGTTTATTTGCTATCGCAAAAAGCAAGCATCAGTAATTTTTTTAATAAATGAACACTGCAAATATCACTCATGTATTGATTTTCCGCCTTATATTTGCGAAATGTGTTATTCTTGTTCAGAAATGTTGACAAGTATGAACATTAACACCGTACTTAGACGTTTAGATTTTGATGTGAGTATATAAGACTATTGCGCAACATCTGTTTCGATTTGGCCGGCTGGCGGAATCGAGTGACAGACAGACAGACAGACAGACACACAGACAGACAGACAGACGGACAGACAGACAGACAGACGGACAGACAGAGAGAAGGACCGACAGACACAAAACATTTCCCGTTCAAGTAGCCGAAGACAGACTATCGTCTTTAATAAAGCAAAGGCGTGAATGCAAAGAAGAAATGCCCGCCACTTTCAGTCGGCAAGCACTTATATACGGCACTTCACCCAACGACGGCAACCGGCGCCAAACGGACACAACCCTCCACAAACACAAGCTGCGGCACACATTTGATGATCTTGAGGGGTGTGAGTATAACGCGTAACAAATTGTTTTATTAACCAGTTGGGAATAACTAAAATCGCTGTTTATTATTTGGTATTATTCTTTCCAACAAATCACCTGAATCGATGCATCCATTGCTGCACTGTTTACCTTATTTACAGTAACCTCCCGTAATGAGGAACTCGAAATGATGATGAAAAATGTGTCCATATTATCGGAAGTTCCTCTTAAGCGGACGTTTGTAGCTTTGTGCGGGTCACGTGAGAGCGGGAGAGCTGTTAGTCTTAACCATGACATTCTTCTTAATCGAGTTCTTATTAGACGGGGTCTACGGTATTATCATTCTACTTATTTGCATTTAGCTGATATGTTTTGAACGTAACAATTGCATTGACCTGCTACTGACATCCAAGAATCTGGATGAATTTTTCACTCAATGTATTCTGGACTGAATGAATTTGTTGAAGAATGAATAAATATACTTTGCTCAATAAATTTAAACCTTTTGTACAATAGCAAATTCATTTGTTCTTCTCCAAACTGGGACTACCAGCTTTTATGTCCGCACTTTTTTATTTCACTGACGCCATCGCATTAGAGGAAACAAACGAAAGCGTACATTGAAGCATCAATAACTTTTTCCCGTGATACAAAACCCAAGTATTCCGAGGAAACCTTCCTGCCGCACTACAGCTCATAAGCATTTCATACTTTCTATACGCAGATGCAAGAGGTCTGAGCAAGGTTGAATGTTCTACGACTTCCTAATCAATTGGTATTGTGGGCTGGCGTCATATCTAAGAGGTTTGTACTCTACTCAGGCAGCTCGCGGTTTATGTTTCGCGCATTAATAAAAAGTACAATTCACAACTTGTGCGCGGGTCGGTTCTCCAGTGTAAACTGGGTAATTCGTCTACCCTCACGATTGGAAACGAAAAAGAAACTTGTTATAGCGTACTCACTTCTTAGCAGAATTGGAGTACTCCCTGCTATCTTTCTTGCTTTATCGAAGAGGTAGAAAAAGCTACTGCCATGGCCAGGTTGGACGTGGACACCACTACTGAAAACTTTCGGGAGAAAACGGTGTGTTTTCAGTCAATATAAACTTGCTGTAATGACGATGATAATATTAGAACACAACAATGTTAGCACTCGCAAAAACGTATTTCCTAAGGGTACAAAAAGCCTTTTACATGTGCTGCAGGCACCACATTGCCATGTTCTTGGTAAACTCAATTACCTCGAGTTAGAAGCCTCACTTCAGAGCCTCCGCAACTGTACGCACTAAAGCTCCCGTGAAAAATTCTAGAAGCTTCCGTGCTCAAAAAACCACTGACCAGCGAAGACACGTATGATGTTTGATCGCCGCCTTCTCTGCTTGTTTCGGTCGCTATTTGGTATGATGGATCACTATTTTTTTGTTTCGCAATTTTGCCCTGAACATCAGGAAGAAGGGAAACAAGGTGAAAAGCAGCTAAAACCGTGAAGAGAACAGGAAATAGACGGTAGAAAAAAAGGTAGTAATGAAAGCACGAGTGGCAGAATGGGAGGGAGGGGGGGGGGGGTCAATCGGTACGCATTAAGTGCAGTCCTGTGGAGAAACTATACTAGAGGCTTGTAGTTGTGGTTAACCTGCGCCCAGTGTTAGTAATCACCAGGTTAATGAAACCGGAGACCGGCCTCACTTAGCAGACTGTCTGAGCGTCCCTCGTACCGAGCTCATCCACAGCCCTTGCTTAGAATCCGCGTGAGCCACAGTAGCCGGCCTCTTCCAGGATCATCCGGTGTGGGTTACCAAGTCGAGATAACTGAAAGTATGAAGGCCACCCAAGCCCGATGCCAGCGGATAAATCTTTCCTCCCTTGAATAATGCGAAGGGACGAGAGCAGACACACGAGGCAATTAAGACACGTATGCTCCGTCGGAGTAGGGATGTTTCGGTCGCAAGTAGTGCAGAGTTCAGAAGAGTGGTGACTTCGATAGGGCTTATAATATCAAGGCAGGCGGAAGATATGGTTGGCAAACTCTTTACACAGATTAATCGCCCAGTCCTGCACAAAATAAACGCAGATCTCAAGATATGTCGTCTTGTGAAGGATGTAAATTTGGTGGCGGACTCTAAACGTCTTGAGTACGTGCTTTAGGTGCTTCATAGCACTGAAAATATATGTGTTTACATGTGCCACTGTGAAGTTTGGCAGTATGATTGCGGCTTCGATGGGGTCATGTTTACCCTGAAGCTTCAGTAGCAGTGGTTCTGGAGTGTCGGTAGCACAGCTGCATTCAGATGAAAGTACGGGATTGGCCGGACTTGCGAAGGAGATCCATCCTGCACGCGGTAAAGCTGCAGCGTCGTGAGAGTTGTGTAGTGACCGTGCGGGAAAGTAGTCTCGGGTACTGGAACCCGCTGGTCACGTTTGCCTAGTTTCGTTACTTTACTAGACGTTATTGACGAATGGTGCAATGGGAGAACGTGGTCTAGAGGTGCAGTCTCCAGAGGCATATCATATAAATGCGAATGAGGCGCCGCTACCACTGAGTTGTAGAAGCGGTTGAAGTGCTTTCCTTCTTCACGATGGGTCCTAAGATCCGGTAAAGAATGGGGCTTGGCGTGCTCCTGCAGGATAAGTATCGACGTGAAACGAAGAAATGCCGTGAAGGTGCGCATTAACTCTCTGTTAATAGCCTCCAGCCTCGCCCTTACAGTACCCTCACAGTATGAAGGCCTCCCAAGCCCGATGGCAGCGGAGAAATCTTTCCTACCCTGAATAATGCGAAAGGAAGAGAGCAGACACGCGGGTTTAATTAAGGCATGTCTGCTCCATCGGAGTAGGGATGTGTAGAGGTGGTTGGCAAGCGGTGCGGACAACTTGTCGAGGTAGCTTCGTGTGGCTCTTGCAAATTCTTGTTGCTATCGGGCATGTCAAGTTTGAAGTTTGATTGTTTCCGGCCAAATCCATGGCTGTTTCAGGGTACTTCATTGGCGTCAAGATTGATGAAGCCACGGGTAGATGTTGTACCCAGAGGAAAATATATTGAGGTCACCACGTCAACGATGAAACTTGTTGCGGCTGTTGTGCTACGAACACCGTTAAACATTTTTATCAGCTTCCTCAGGAACGAAACTATTACTCGAGTCAATAACACCGAGACTCAGGTGCGGTGGTTTTGTGGTTAGGTTTGAACCTGACCACTTCCATAGTGACTCCATGCCGGTCGCGAACGACTGTGGTGTGGGCGAGTGCGGACAGAGACATATAACGTAGTGAATTCGCCCAAAGGACATTACTGCTGAATGTTCCGGCGTTGACAGAAAGCACAGTGGTGGTCAATGCAATGGCTGTCGGTAGCAATGTTCGGCAGCAATGTTCAGCACCAATGGTCACTAGCAACGACAAAAACATTGATGGCGCACCGTGAAGACCCGAGCGGATTGAATCAATCCTATAACAACATCGCAAGAAAAGAAAGGCTTAGTGACTATCGAGGCGTCTTTCGCTGTCAGCCGCCTTACAATTGCTCAGTAGGTTCATAACTTAGAAACACCTCAAAATTGGTTCAGAAGTGAGTGAAATACGTTGTGCGTCATCATCGAACATCAATAAGAATTCTAACTTTTGAAGAGCAGTCACAGTGGTCTGATGCAGATGCTGAGGTAACAAACACGCCAAAGTTCAAGCGTCTGTAACAGACATGACCCCCTCCGTGATGTGAACCCGTGAATTTGCTCAGGCAAGGCCACCGCTGGGACGCTGACACTTATGGCCTCGGAGAGTATAAGTTAGCATCTGAAATGAACTGAAAGGTTTGCTGAATTGCTGTTTATTGGGACTTAAGCTTAGCACCCAGCAAGGCTTTATGAATTTGAAAACTACGTGGCACATGCATGTAACACTCGCTGCATTATCGCGACTCGGCTAGTGCTGTAGCCTCCTCCCGCTCCAAGAAAAAAAAAATTCAGGTAAGCTTGTACCCACGCGCAAGACCTGAATGGCGAAGCTGTTGTAGGTGATAATTGACGGACACAAGGTTGAGTTTCAGTATCGCTGTGGTGTTCTGGTTGACGTCGGCGGCATGACAGTTCAATTATCTTATGTTGGGAAGGCCAGAATGAGCTCGTGGTTTATATCTACGTTTTCGTACTCCCCTCGGCAAGCGCCACTTATCGGCTCTAGCGGGCGCTTTGCACGCCGAGCCTTTCGAAGCACGGCCTCTTCCTCGGACGCGCGAACTATCCGCGTCCGGTCCATGTGGAGTCAATGATTACGAATACAGCAGCTTCGAAATTACAGTCGCGGCTCTTCTACCGTACAGAGCGCATGCGCAAGGCGACACGAGGACGAACGAGCGAAGGTCGTACGCTGTGACGCGGCTTCCTCCTTCGGTGCAAGTGTTGCCATGATACGGCGAACGCTGGAGGTTTTTTGTGGCCAATGTTGACCAATCTCCCCAAACGGGTATGCTTGGCTTGAGGAACGTGCGCTCGAGGCAAGCGGCGAACGCTGGAGCTTTTTTTTTTTGTGCCAATATTGCCAATCTCCCTAAGTGGGTATACGCTTAGCTTGACGAACGTGCGCTCGAGGCACGTGTACACGAGCGCTCAGTAGATCGCTGAGGGACTGAGCCGTGTCTCTGATGCGGCTCCTGGCCCTGATGGTATTACAGCCCACATGCTAAAACTCTTGTTCAACGAGACCCCCGACTCACTGCTGCAAGTGGTTAACCGTTCCCTACAGCATTCATGGGTTCCACCTGAGTGGCGGCTGGCAAAGACCGCCCCCTCCTTAAAAAACACGGTCTTGGATACACGTTAGATAATATCAGACCCATAGCCCTCACATCGAATTTCGTAAAACTAGTAGAAAGAATTTTGCTACATCGAATTGAAAACGTTTTAGAACGCGAGAACGTCTTGAACCCTAAACAGATAGGACTCAGGCCTGGCTGCTCAATTTGGTCGGCCCACATTGATTTGGAGAGCCGCATTCAGCTGGCACGCCAACGTAAAGAAGTTGGCGTGTTGGTTACCTGGATATTGCCAAAGCTTACGATATCGTTGAATACCAACTTCTTTTTGGCACAATCCAGCGTTATCCTTTTCCAGACTACATTGTTTCGTGGATTGGCACTTTTTTGTCGGATAGAAAATTATTTTGTTCACAGCAGGGCCTGTCCTCTCCTATATACAGTCAAACTCGAGGTGCTCCCCAGGGCTATGTTCTCTCTCCCGTGCTGTTTAATATTTTAAGGAATTTGGTTCCGGTAATTCCAGACATTCAGGTGTATATTTACGCGGGTGATGTTGCTTTTTTCACTTCAGACAGAGATATACACACGTTGTATCGGCGTATGCAGTCGTATTTAAGCGCCTTAGAGGCTTGGCTGGATGGCCTTCGCTTGAACCTAAATGTGAACAAATGGGCTCTGCTTCCATTCCCAGTGAGCGGTCTAGTCTTCATATCTCTTAGTTGCCGTCAACAGGGCATTCCTCAGGTCAACTCCTTAAAATATCTGCGAATTTTATACGAATATACCCTCAATTGGCGTCCACACATAGAATACATTACTACTAAAGGGGCTCGGGCCGTGTCATTTTTGAGAGGCTAAGTCACAAAAGATTGGGCATGCGTCGTGACACCCTACCAATGATTTACAAAATGTACGTCCGGCCAATTCTAGAATTTGGATGTGTGATATTCTGCGAAAGTCCCTACTACAAACTCTGCCCGTTGATAATGCTCGAAAGACAAGCTCTACGTTTATGTCTGGGTCTTCCCCGTCATGTACCAATTAAAGTTGTATACATGGAAGCCCGTATTCCTCAATTAGTCTCACGCATGCATGCCCTCACCGTAGATGCATTTTTACGAGTCATGGAATGGCCCATATCCAGGCCGCAAACTGTCCTCTTTACATGGCCTTCGCTGTTCTTCGGTAGTTCATGGCCGCGGTTCAAACAACCACACGTGGTCTTTGTAAAATACTCTGCTTGGCCCATTAAATGTGGCCCTCTTCTCGGCCACAGTACTTGACAGAGTGTCGCCCTTAGATATTTCTTTGGATGAAATTTTTCGCTCTAACGCGAAATTGCTCCCTCTGAACCTTTTACCAGGCCTCCTACAGGATCATCTGAACGGTTTCCCATTCCACGCCATTGTTGCAACCGATGCTTCTCTCCGGAAGGAGAAGGCAGGCGTAGGTATTTTTTCTCCCGGTCTAGATTGGGCCTTTTCCCTCCGGCTGCCTAACTGTATACACCCTTCCCCGCAGAATTTCTCGCAATAGAATTGGCCCTTTGCAAGCTTCGTTCCTCGAAATGACAGGCAATAATTCTCACGGATTCCTTTTCTCTTTGTTCTGCCCTTACTTGTTCAACTTCATCCCCCCTACGTCGAGCCCTTGCTTCTTTATCGCCTTCCTCCCTTCGTAAACATCGTTTGGTCTGGGTACCTGGACATGCAGGTATCTGGTTTAACGAATCGGCGGATGCTCTGGTGGGAATGGCATTGTGCGGTCCATTAGTGGAGGTTCTGCCGCCCATTTCCCTCATAACTTCGGCTCGCTTCCGTAGGCTGTGCTTACTGCAAAGTCTGCCTGATTCTGATTACGAAGATTTGGAGCTCGAGCACCTCCGGTACTCATGGAAGTGCAGCATAAGCCAGTCGCGAGCTTGCGAAGTCAGCCTCACTAGCATTCGCTGTCGCGGGCCAAATTAAAATTATTAATCTGGCCCTGTCAACATTATGCGCATTTTGCAAAGAACCAGAAACAATCGACCATTTCTTCTTCTCCTGCCGACGGTTATCCTCGATAAGACGAAGATACTTAGAAAGTACATGCAGCCGGCTAAACCTCCCGCTGTCTGCTACAGTTATTTTGTCATTTGGGGCGAAGGAACTGAGATTCTGCCACGGGGATCTTTGCAGTGCGTTGCACTCATTCATCCTGGAATGAGGCCGTCTGCCGTGCTAGACATCATTTAGGCCTACTGGATTCCCTTGTCAAGTATATGCGCGCCAAGCTCACTGCTTCGTCTGTACCAATTTCTTCGTGTTTCTTACTTCCAATTTTCATTAACTGGTGTTCGTTTTTAGGTTTTTAGTTATTTCTCTAATCTTCTTACTTTTATTTCTCTAGTCAGCCACTGCTAATCCATCCTAGTATTTAAATGTTTCTTTCTTTTCAAAAAAAAAATTACCTAATTTCTTTCGGTAAGGCACCAATTTCCTGGCCAATCCCCTGAGTGGGTACGCGCCATTTCACTGGAACCATCACTACCACTTTGTTTCTATTTTTAACTGCGGACACCAGCTTCCCTGTTAAAAACTCTGGCGGATTTCTAAGTCTAGAAATCCCTCAGTAGAAAGTACTTGTGCTCTTAATTCTACGTATTTTAAATACGTGGCATGATGTTGCAGGAGGGTGCGTTTGCTTGTGTCTCGATGGAGTGAAAGAATTGCTGGAGTATAAGGTATCCAGCCGAACACGGTAATAGCGTTATAAATCCACCGGGATGGGCATTCTGGTTGCAGTAAACATAAATATAGGGATAACGAATTATAAATAGTTAATTCTGCAAAGCTGCTAGAAACAAATTTATCAAAGCTTTGCAAACGAAGGGCTCCTACGAGTGGCCCAAATGCATTCTATATTTACGACGATAACACGCGCTGTCGTTGCAGACATTTTTTTGTCAGCTCTAGACTTTGTATAGCATGATTAAGAAATAAATGCAATTTTTTCTCGAGTAAACGGTGTTGCCCAACAAGAAAAAAAAACTATTGGGACTGGATAGCGAAAGTTTAAAAATAATGTTTTAAAATATTCTCCTATATTAAATTTTTGTATTTGCCTTTGAGCTGCAATTTTATTTCTCTCGTGATCATCTACCCAGAGAATGCCTATAAATTTCAGTAAAGTGCACGAAACTTGTTTTAGTACCCGTGTTAAGTTCGAGAAAAGACACCGGCAGTAGTTTTAGTTTGGTGCAGGCAACTTTACCCGTCCTACAGCCCATTTAGGGTAACAGAAGATCCTTCCGTTCATTGCCGAGAACAACAATACAACCAAGACAGAGCGCCTAATACTTGAACTAAGACAGTTTCAAAACTCCCCTAACATCTGAAACAATCCAGTGTGTTTGTTCCCGAAATGTTTGTCGTAAATAAGACGCGCCCCAAACTATTTACGATTGTTCCAGGCGGTGAGTGCAGTGCGCTCCCGTTCGGGAACTTTGACGGCGATGATTGGTTCTCCAACACAGGTAGCCATGTGAGCGAAAAAAGGTTCCGTGGATGCGTGACTTGACCGCCATGAGCCACTTGCCAGAAGTAGACAAAAGTAGATGACAACGCCGGGACGCATGCCTGCAGAAACGTAACGCATTGCTTAGTTTAACAGTGAGGCGTTAAAAAGGTTCCTTGTGCGGTCACAGTTTCGAGTCAAGTGCGCAGAAGGAAGCAACATTTGAAGACGTGTCTTTACATCTTCCGCATTCTTTCTACCACATAAAAAAATACCACTTTTGACACTTTGCAAGCGTGCGGGAAACTTTTTCACATAGTGCGTTTAAGAGAAATTTTCACATAGTGCAGAAAGTTAATGAGTTTTCCCTATTGTGGTGAATGCGCCTTTTCTCGCTGCTGGAAACCTCGTCTGAGGTAACACTGCTTGTGTTCGTATCTTCATATCTGAATCGTATATATATCTCATTCGTAGCCTTTCTTGAGGATAATTTTGACCCTAGAAAGAATCTTTAAAACTAAACGACTCATTAAAGGGAAGTTAATTAACACTTTGTGCGTGGCTTCGCCAACTTATCCCTAACTGACGAAATGAGACTGCACTGGAATTCCAGTTCCGATTCCACAACTAAAACAGGGTCATCCGGTCATTACGGCAAGAAGCATGTCAACAAAAACAGCGACAAGTTCAGGCTACAATAGTGGACATTCACTGTTTTGCTTTACTGTGACCGACTGAGACAGAGAAATGCAGGCACGCTGAAATTTCAATTCCACTAAAACAGAAGAAATGTAATGCCAGTTATCTATGATATTTCCCTGAATCAAGCTAACACTACTTCGTGCAGAACTGGAAAAACTGTGCGACAGCAAACAAAAGATTCATCAGTAGCATCCTGTGTTCAACGACGTTGTAGTATCGTAACCTCTGGCTACATGCATGTTTATTAAACTTTGTTCGCATTGATAGATGACGTAATTTTGGTTGCTTAAATCGGCCGTTGCTGCTTTGACTAGATTACATACTGAATGAGTTTCTTGCTCATTGGCCCCTCATCGCTACCTGGCAGCAGAACTTAAAAGCTGCAGATAACCATTTTAATATTATAGTGAATTACTTCTACGTCGATTGCTTTTTTTACTTTACTTGAGCAGCATAGGTTCTCAACTATTTTGAGCTGGCAATGAATATATTTGTCGCTGATTTGAGCATATATTTTAATACGTATGTTCTGGTGCTTAACTATCTCTTTGAAGCATCCCTTCAACACTTACCCATGCTGCGCCGATTGTGGCCCAGAAAATCTTGAAATGGCGAACGCTTGTAATCTAAATACTTACTTTTAAACGAAACTGAAAGTGACGAGAACATGCAACGAACAGACTCGCCCCAAGCCAACGTAGTAACCAATCGCGTGCGCCTTCCCTGCCACCGATAGGTGGGGCATCCTCACGTCTTTTTCTCCGGTTTGTGCGAACACACAAACTTTGGTTCACCAGTCTTAGAAGAAAGCCGCACTCTTTGCACCTCCAAGACGCCGCGCATTCAAGAGGGGGAAGGAGCTACGTGAAACGGGGCTTGCAGGAACGGTTCAGGTTGCATCCATAACCAGGAGCCGCCGGCATTGAAACTGCCGCGAAAGCCCAGGAGCCTTTCGTGGCGACAGCAGAGTTCTGCGAACATTCCTCCCTCGTGGCGTGTGGTCCGTCGCAAACATGCGGTGACTGACAAGGGTGCTGCCCTTCCGGCCGACACAAATCGTCCTTCAAAAGGAGCCGTGCTCCGCTGCTTCCGACACATTGATGCGCAGCCTCAAGCGAGGTTCAGTAGCGCAGTCCGATTGCTCGAACGGACGGTAGCGGCAGGGCCTCACGCAGTGGAAAGAGGCTTGTAACGCCATCTTGTAGAACACCGCGAATGTACTTCCCGCGTTAAGAAACGACAGATTGAGGAGGTCCCAAGTAGCGCAAGCAAATTTTGGGTGTGGCCATCTTCTCTAACGAAGCGGGTCATTGTAGAGTAGCTTGCTGAAACGGTACTAAGAATATGTTGTGCTCAGTACGGATCAATGTGTAGTGTTTCTAAGAGCATGACGAAAAGGGTGTCGTAGAAAGGTCGTTGTTATACGTACATGTTTTCCGCGGGAGAATATTTGGAGCAGGCTCTAGACTTCGGATTATTAAGAGTTAGGCATCGGAAAGTCAAAATTAACTTGGAGGACAAAGAGACAGTGTGCGTCCATTCACATATATATTTAATAAAAAATAGACTTTCAGTACAAGTCGCCAAACTTAGTCGTCAACATTGACCCCTTAGGTTTCTGTTAAGCAGACATCAAGCTTGCCGCCAATGTCGACAGGGCGCTCTGTAATCGCGTTCTCCTAGGTGCTTTTGCCGCGGAGGCGGTGCTCGGAGGTTGGAAGTTTCCCACCTGTGTTTTCTCGGTGCAACTTTCCGGCCTGTTGCGCCTATCTCACTCGCGGCAAATCACGAAATCTCCTGCGTCGTGACCGGCACACGTGTACGCTGCTCGCCATGAATCTTCTGCTTCTTGGCAGACTACAAGGATCCGAGGCACCAATCGTGTAGCGAGAGCGGTCCGAAGGTAAGGTAGCGGAACTATAACGATAGGCGCAACAGGTCGCGTGTTTATGTTGTTGAAAAACCAGAAAACAGGACAAAAGTTCCTCTCCGCGGAGGCGGCACCTTTGAGCTGTGAGCGGTCCTCCTGGAAATGAACTTTTATAGAAATCATGGTGTATAAGCAGGCTAACCTTACAGCCGATAGAGGGTGTGACATTTTAACGACCGGAGCAGTGGAGAGTTTCTTCGCCTACATTCATTTACTGCACTCCTTTCGGCGGGAACTACATTTTACTTACGAGTGCCTCTTCCGAATGGGCACTGCTGTAGCGAGCTTGCAAAATATAGGAAAGTAGCGTTGATGACCCGCATGTATTGCAGAATGAACAGTCGATCCGTTTTCCTTAGTACAGTTCCTTATCTATAAAAGTTAAGCTCTCAAAATAGCCGTAAATGTTTCACTACACCGGTGTATCGGCCATTGCTGATAGTGCAGGTCACTGAGTGATAATAACAGCAATATGATGCAACTGAAGCAAATTGGCATATAAATTTTACCGCTCTATACGCAAAGATGGGATTGTAGCCTACTACCTAACAGTTAGCCGCATCGGAACACCATGATAAGCTACAAAGTACGTACAGCTGTGTCGACGCATTTGCTCACAGATCTTTTGGTCTTTCTTTTAAAACAGGAAAGTTGCTCTCATCTCCTGGGTGCAAATATTGCATTGAAAGTATGCACGCACACACAGGGGTATGGCGCCTCTACCGTACCTGCTACGACACAAAGGAAGCTGTGGAGTAACGGTCTGCACGCACGTGCATACTACTACTTACCAACCAGGTTTGAGAAATAAAATAATTTCAAGTGAGGCAGCATGCACGCGCTCAATGGACAGACAACCGTTTTTTGTGGAGAGCATGTCCTCTAGCTTATATCAAAGCCAAAATTTGATAAATACTGGGGTAGCCGCAAAGAATTTGAAAATAAAAAAGGTAGAAATAACTATAATTTCGCACTAAAATTTCTTAAGACTGAACGGTGGCGGCATGTAGTGTCTGCAAGGGACACTACCCGACGTGTCCGCATAACTCCGCCGATTTCAACGCGTAATTCAAAAACCGCATGAACGGGTTGCACATTTTTGTTGCTTTAGTGGCGGACAAGTTTTTAAGTGCCTCTTTTGATCTGACTTGCAGTTAAAAGTATTTTGGGCACGGCTCACTGCCATGGTTGACGGCATTCCGTTTGGCGGGACAGGTATGGCTGCTAGAACTAAAACTTCTGATTTAAAAAGCTCTAGGGTGCTATCAGCAAGACTATTTTGGCCTAAGGTGTTTCAAGTGATGCCCTTTCATTTGGGATAAAAGAAATACATTCTACAAAAATCGGTTGTCTGTCCCTTTAAATAAAGATTCCGTCAAAGGCTGACGTGGAAATGCGTGTAAGAGTATTTTCCGTCGTAATAGGAAATGCTTTTTGAAAATCCCCTTTGGGGTAGGACATACAGAAATGCCTCCGATATTCCGAACAACTACATTATTGACCGTTGAGAATGCTTTTAAATATATTTGTCCACACTGAGAAATGTTCTCTGATTATAATTATCAAATGTGTTCTCAGCGTTGTTCCCACGGCAAAATAGGGGAACCTATTACGCGCCAAACGTCAATCAGTCTAGGTGACATGACTATGCCTTGCAGGGTGGGCGTAAATGGACAAGATTCAATTTCACATACCTGGCTACAATTCCGATGTGTGCGCCGCGGTGCCTTACTCAGGAAACTAAGCAACTCAAGCTATAAGGTCGTTATCGATCGCTTTGTGCAAGGACGCCAGATAGAAAGGAAGGAACAACTTGACAACAAAACAGCTAAGCACGCACGTTTACGGTGTCGTGGTCACTGTAGTAGCTCTGTTCAATATATTGTTACGGGGAAAAGGCTGTATTTGGAGGCTTGGTACAGCGAGATGCAAGCACCGGGCTAGGCGAACAAGGCCGAGTGCGAGAGAGCGAGCCGTGATGATAATGACAGGGTCAAATGATGATGATCGCAGTTAGGTGCGTAGATTGTCCACCTTGTATCATGGGTCCTGCTCGCCAACAACATAACCATGCCTTGTAACATGACTCCCCGCTGGAAAAGCGTCGTCCCGACGCTAACTTGTAGTCGACGAAGGCGCACAGTATGGCTTGAGGCGGGACACATGCACAATGTTAGTAGGCGGGGTTCTCTCGGAAGGTGAAGGAAGGACGGGGGTGATCTCATATGTTACGTCCGTAACCGAGCGGAGAACGCGGTAAGGACCGGTATAAGGCGCGAGCAGTTTTTCTGAAAGTCCCACGCGACGGGATGGTGTCCAGAGAAGGACCAATGATCCCGGAGGGAAGTGTACTGGCCGGTGGCGCTGGTCATATCTGTTCTTCTGGGAGGCTTGTGAGTCGTGAAGACGGTCGCGGGCGATCTGCCTTGCAAAAGTAGCTCGGGTGATCGCATCTTGAGCGTATTCGGTGGACAAGGGGGCAGAAGAGGGCAGTAAGGTGTCCAGGGGCAATGCAGGCTCACGGCCGTAAAGAAGGTAGAAAGGGGAAAATCCCATGGTGTCGTGGCGCGAAGAATTGTAGGCGAATGTAACGTATGGAAGGGCGACGTCCCAATCGCGATGGTCCGCTGAGACGTAGGCAGACAGCATGTCCGTAAGGGTCCGGTTGAGTCTTTCGGTGAGTCCGTTTGTTTGCGGATGATATGCTGTGGAAAATTTGTGCTGTGTAGAGCATGAGCGCAGAAGGTCGTCAACAACTTTGGATAAAAAGTATCGGCCACGATCGGTGAGCAATTGACGGGGAGCTCCGTGGTGCAGAATGACGTTGGCAAGGAGAAAATCGGCAACATCGGTCGCGCAACACGTAGGCAGGGCACGGGTGATGGCAAAACGTGTGGCATAGTCCGTCGCGACGGCCACCCACTTGTTTCCAGACTTGGATAGAGGAAAAGGGCCCAGTAAGTCCAAACCTACACGGAAAAATGGCTCAAGGGGAATTTCGATCGGTTGAAGCTGACCGGTGGGGAGCGTGGTCGGTGTTTTCCGCCGTTGGCAGAGGTCGCAGGCGGTGACGTATCGTCGCACGGATTTGTATAGCCCGGGCCAAAAGAAGCGACGTCGCACACGGTCGTACGTGCGGGTTATCCCGAGATGGCCAGCCGTAGGGACATCGTGAAGCTGGTGCAAGATGGCCGCACGCAAGTGCTGAGGTATAACAAGGAGCAATTCGGGACCATCGGCGCGGAAGTTGCGATAATAGAGGGTGCCATCACGAATTGCATAGGCACGTAGAGAAGGGTCAGGTGTTGCGGATTCGAGACCGTCAAAGATTAGGCGTAATGATGCATCACGGCGCTGTTCTTCAGCAATGTTCAGGAGGTCGGAGATGGCAAAAAGGGAGACATCAGAACTTTCTCCACTCAGGTCTGGACGGTCCACAGGATGCCGTGACAGGCTGTCGGCGTCCTGGTGTAGGCGACCAGATTTGTAGAGCACGGAGAAAGTATACTCTTGAAGGCGGAGAGCCCATCGACCAAGCCTGCCCGTGGGGTCTTTCAAAGACGAAAGCCAGCAGAGAGCGTGGTGGTCTGTAATAACACTAAATGGCCTACCGTATAGGTATGGGCGGAATTTGCCGACGGCCCAGACAAGCGCAAGACACTCCCGTTCCGTGATGGAGTAATTGCGTTCGGCTGGAGACAGGAGACGGCTGGCGTAGGCGATGACGCGGTTCTGGCCGGCCTGTTGTTGTGCCAAAACCGCCCCTATACCATGGCCGCTTGCGTCAGTGCGGACTTCGGTTGGTGCCGATGGATCGAAGTGGCCCAGAACTGGTGGCGACGTAAGGAGAGCGATAAGCGTAGTGAAGGCTTCATCCTGTTTGGGGCCCCATGCGTAGGGGACGTTCTTTTTAAGAAGGTCTGTCAGAGGACGGGCAATGTCGGCGAAATTCGCAATAAAGCGACGAAAGTAGGAACAGAGGCCTACGAAGCTCCGGACATCTTTTGACGACTGTGGTTTTGGGAATTTCTGCACAGCGTGAACTTTATCGGGGTCGGGTTGAACGCCGCTGGCGTCGACAAGGTGTCCAAGAAGCTTAATTTGGCGGCGACCAAAGTGACATTTTTTTGCGTTTAACTGAAGGCCTGCACGTCGGAACACTTCCAAGACAGCCGAAATCCTCTTGAGGTGGGTGTCGAATGTAGGGGAAAAAACAATCACATCATCGAGGTAGCATAAGCACGTCGACCACTTGAACCCATGAAGTAGCGAGTCCATCATCCTCTCAAAGGTAGCGGGCGCGTTGCAGAGGCCAAAAGGCATTACCTTAAACTGGTAGAGGCCGTCGGGTGTAACAAACGCCGTTTTTTCGCGGTCGGATTCGTCAACAGAAATTTGCCAATATCCAGACCGGAGGTCTATAGATGAAAAGTATTTGGCGCCATGCAGGCAGTCCAGTGCGTCATCAATGCGCGGCAATGGATAAACGTCCTTCTTTGTGATCTGGTTAAGGCGTCGGTAGTCAACGCAGAACCGCCAGCTGCCATCTTTCTTTTTTACTAAAACGACAGGGGAAGCCCAGGGGCTCGACGAAGGTTCGATGATGTCCTTTCGGAGCATGCTTTCGACTTCCTGCTGAATGACCAGTCGTTCAGCATGGGACACACGGTATGGACGGCTGTGGACAGGGCTGGCATCACCGGTGTTTATACGATGTTGAACAGCAGTAGTCTGACCCAAAGGACGATTATCGAAGTCGAAAATGTCTCGGTAGGTGCTCAAAAGTTGGCGTAGAGCGGCAGCTTGGTCTGTGGGAAGGTCGGAGGCAATCATGTTGGCGAAATCCTCGACAGAAGGAATTGAAGTGGTTTGGGTATCGGAATGTTGAGGTGGGTCCACGCACAAAGCTAAAACTTGGTGGTCACCTATCGGCCGCAGTGTAGCCAGAGATATACCCTTCGGTAAAAGCTGGGGGGATGATCCAAAGTTGAGGACTGGTAGGTGAATGCTGCTGTCCACAACTGTCACAACGGTGTGTGGCACAGCCACATCACGCGATAGCAACACTTCCAGAACAGGCGAAAGCACGTAGTCACCGTTAGGTACCGGAGGGCTTGACAACAAGGCAACGGAGGTTGCTGCTTGGGGCCGTAAGCGAACATCATGAGTGGAGACAATACGGCATAAAGGTTCTTCGGCGTTGAGTACATCTGAAGGCATCTGGACGGGTTCTTCAGGGGACGAATTGGGAGAAGGCAAGTGAAGGCGGAGGACACCGGTGGAGCAATCGATAAGAGCTGAATGCTCGGACAGGAAATCATGGCCTAATATAAGGTCATGAGGGCATCGCTCCAATACGGCAAATAGAACAACAGTGTCGTGGTCCCCAATGTGAATTCGGGCAGCACACATTCCGGCGACGGCAGACGTCCCTCCATCGGCGACCTGTACGACACTGGGCACCGCCGGAGTGAGAACTTTGCGCAGGCGGCGGCGGAGGTCTGAGCTCATAACTGAAATATGGGCGCCGGTGTCAATGAGAGCACTTACTGGAATACCATCGACAGTAACGTCTAGTAAATTTCGTCTGGTGGGCAAAGTTAGCAGAGGATTTGGTGGCCGGGTCATAGATGCAGCTTCACCTCCGGGAGCTGCACTGCCTAGTTTTCCGGAGAGGAGCGGTCATACGGGGTCGGCGACAGGAAGCGGCGGGGCTGCGGCGAACGGGACTGGCGGCGGTGCGGTGACGGCGAGCGATTGTTGCGGCGTGGTCGGGCGTCGTCGTCTCGGGAAGGCGTCTGAGGACGGGGAGAGAAGCGAGCAGGGCCTTCTTCCGGGTTGTTATAGGCAGGAAATCGGGGTCGGGGAGGCATAAATCGACGACTCTGGCAGTATCGCGCCACGTGGCCAACACGATGACAGTGGAAGCATATGGGTCGGTCGTCAGGCGTTCTCCAATACGCAGGGTTTCTGATCGGGTAGTTCAAAGTACGAGTATAGGGGGCTCGCCCATCACTGGTAGGTGGAAAGGGACCAGATGGGAAGTTAGCGCGGCTAATGGCGCAGACGGATTGAACGCCTAGCTTAGCAAGTTCTTCGCGCACGACCGCTTGAATTAGCGGGACGGGAGGCCTGCTGTCTTCGGCAACGTATTGGGGCAGAGCGGCGGGGGCCATGGCCTCGAGCTCTCTACGTACTATCCTTGTCAAACCTTCAGGTGGTGCCGTGGCCGTGGTCACGCCATATGAAATTGGAGGCGAACGGGTTTGGGTTTGTGGCGGAATGTCTTCGCAAGATGATGTGGCGGCAGTTGTTTGGGAGCCGGGTGAACTGCGACGTAATTCGGCGACTCTTCACCTGCTCGAACCGGCGGCACTCGGTAATGATAGCCTCGACCGTAGCACAGTCTTTGCAGATGAGCAGGTGGAAAGCGTCATCGGCTATCCCTTTAAGTACATGTCCCACCTTATCGGACTCACTCATCTGGGCGTCAGCTTTTTTGCAAAGGGACAGGACGTCCTGAATGTAGGCCACGTATGACTCAGTGGAGGTCTGTGCGCGTGTGGCTAGCGCGTTCTTGGCTGCAAGTTGGTGACTAGCCGGGTTGCCGAACAATTTGCGCAGCCTTTCCTTGCAGATGTCCCAGCTTGTTACCTCCGCCTCATAAGTTCGGAACCAGGTCCTGGCCGGTCCGTCCAGACTGTAATCGACGTTGGCCAGCATGATGGTTGGATCCCACCGATTATAGGCGCTGACGCGCTCGAATGAGTCGATCCAGTCCTCAACGTCCAAGTCGTCGGCTCCGGTGAACTTACGAGTTTCACGGGGTTGTTGAGAAACCACGATAAGGGGGGTGGTTGAGCCGGTGGCCCCATTGTTGGCCATGGTCGTTGGTAGTTGAGCAAGGTGACGTCCGCTGCGAAGCTCCGTTGTGCGTAAAGCGTTACCCCGCACCTCCACCAAAATGTTACGGGGAAAAGGCTGTATTTGGAGGCTTGGTACAGCGAGATGCAAGCACCGGGCTAGGCGAACAAGGCCGAGTGCGAGAGAGCGAGCCGTGATGATAATGACAGGATCAAATGATGATGATCGCAGTTAGGTGCGTAGATTGTCCACCTTGTATCATGGGTCCTGCTCGCCAACAACATAACCATGCCTTGTAACAATATTAAGCCCAGTTGGTACACAAGTTACGTGCTCACTGTCCAGATGCACCAACTCCTAGCTTACAAAGTGTTATTCGTTACCCACTATCACTCATCGCACACCCCTGGAAGGTACGTGGTCGCTGGCGTAAAAAGTAATTTTCGCACCTATGTATTAAAACAATACAGAATGCGAGTTGTATTCGAGCGCTATAGCACAGGGTTAGAGAGAAGGGTCCTTACCAAGTCCAAATTTATTCAAGTGGGTACCTAAGTATTGTCGCAACGTGAACTGGCCTTTCGTCTTCAAGAAATTCCTAGCTTTTTAGTCATGTTGCTAGTATCCCGCCTTTTCGGCGCAAAAAAAAAAGAAAAGAAAATACCGCACTTACTCTTTCCTGCTACTCAGATTTGGAGAGCGGCCGGCGAAGCTCCTACACAAGCCGCGAATGGCGCAAACTTGACGTTCTCCTCTTTCACGCCCGCACACGCTGCCTCCAGCCTCTTCCGTGACTTTGTCCTCACGATTTATTCGGAGTAGCGGGCGTTTGCGTAAATATCACTGCCTTTCCAGAGCTGCTTGGGTTTCCTTCCTTTTGCAATCGCTTTGATCCCGGCTTCGCTACTGATTTGGCGCCATGCGCTGCGCATACGTCTTCTTTATGTCGCGAGGCAGCTGGCACTCTAACGAAGTGCCGACGGCATGACTTTGGGGGGACTTCAACTAAAAAAAGGTGCTGATGCCTCACTACGCACACTCAGCTTTCGTTTCTCTGCATCTTTGATCCTATTGTGATTCAACCGAAACTTTCATCATCAGAGGGAGAGAGCGAGAGAGAAACAACTTTATTGATACTCAGAAGACGCACAACTTTCTTCTCGTTTACATAAAATTAATCTCTTGATCTTTTTATTGTTTGCTAAATGCGCTCTGTACCCCCAAAATATCTATGCCACCCTTAGTTAACGATTTGTTTCTGCGAGGGATTTGGATGGTGTAAAAATGTAAATTTAATAACTGATTCCACAGAATAAATGCATAAGAAATATTTAAAATGAATGATTTTTGAACTATTCACAACTAAAGAAACAGAGGTTGGAGAAAATGTTACGGCCTTTATATTTTTTTTAGTTTACCCCCCGTCCAGTGAATTTGTCAAGATGTCCCTAAACGCGGAAATGTGTTTTCACTATGATAATATCCACTGTAGTGCCCTCTTGCGACTTTGACTGAATCACCGAAACGGTTTCAGAGTGCTCAAAATTAAATAACGAAACGTCCTTCTCACAGAACCTTGGGTTTGGCTTAGATAAACAATCAAATAATCCTAGCAAGAAATTTTGTCGCGCAGTCATAGGCACTGATTATTTTTCTTCAAAATATTCAAGAGGACATGGGGATCTGGCTTATAACACTGCCAAGGTATTACAGGGCGTTTTTTGTTCCCGTGTTTATTTCCGAGTTTTTGTGTATATTCCGGCAACTTTCCTGCACTTGTATGGTATTCATGGCTTATTTGGGGGAATGAAATCGGCAGATTTTGGTTACCGTGCAAACACAAAAATCAGAACAGATCCGTTCGACGCGCTCTTCGGCGGGTGTTAAGTATATATTGTAGCTTTATCGCGTACGAAGCACTCGCGGTGACTGATGGCTTATTTTTCTCGGTTCAGGTAAACCAAGTCTTTACAGAGGGTAAAAAAAAAGGTTTTTTTACCACTCGAGTGAACGCCAAAATTGAGGTACATTGATATGTGCCGAAGAAAACTTAGGTGTCCATCATCACCGTTATCATGCCGCATTTGTGTAGAGTCAGGGGCAGCCGAAGCTGGAAGAGGACGGTGGCCGAGATAGATATACATAAAAGAAAAAAATCAAAAGAACAAGAACACAATCAAATCGCTCCCGTAAGCATACTTCGGCCGGAGGACACTCATTTTGTTCTTGTTCTTTTTTCAATCCCTAATTATACAATTACTGAACCATGTTTTAAAAACTGTTTAATTGGTTTAGCTTAGGCTGTCCATGAATGTACACAGCAGGAAGAAAGGCCTGCCCGTAGACTGTCGCGATATAATCGTCGCGCGCGAAGGGAACACCTCGTCCGAAGCTTCAAGCGAAGGAATTTCTCTCGTACAGTTTAATGAACATGAGAATATGTTTAGAGCGATTCATGTGGCAACCTGCATTCTGTTAAACCGCGAGAAACGATAATTGAACGTTGGAAAAAAGTCAAAAGGAACCCCCCCTGAACACTTCAGCAATTCGAGATTCATTTCGACGGGCAAACGTGCCGTAAGTTCTTGTGGATTATCTACGTTACGATTCCCAACCATACTCTCCCGAATGATGTCTACGAGCTGATTCAGACCTCAAAAACTGGATTTCTTTAATAAACCTACTAACACTGGCGTACACGCACACGCGCACACACGCACACGCACGCGCACACACACACGCACACGCTCACACGCACACACACACACACACACACACACACACACACACACACACACACACACACACACACACACACACACACACACACACACACACACACACACACACACACACACTCACACACGTATGGACGGCGGCAGGGGGTGCAAGAACCATTCCTCCGCCACCCCCCTCCCCAAGCGAACCATCGCAGTAGCCCCTTCCCCTCACCGTCTCCCTCTCCCTATCCCCCCTCAGTACAAAGAATTTGCCTCCCTCGACACAAAATCCTGCCGACGCCCAAGCCCACACACACAAAGGAGAAAACAACAAAAATATCAATTTAAGAAATTGCGGTTTATTTGTATTTCGCATGCAGCTAGCTGCTGTGGTGCAGTGTCAAAGGCCGCGTTCAGACTACGTGCGCTACGTATAGTCATGGACAATTCAAATACGAACCGCGGAGCGCACGGCCGAAGATACCGGTGCCGTCCCCTGGCAGCGGCCGTGGAAAACGCACGGACATGCGCAGTTGAGATGTCGGGAGCGAGGCTGCGTGTCCAACTGCGATACGTTGCCCTCTGCTCGCTCGCATGCTTGCCTTGTCGCCATGCCGCAAGAGCGCTGAAGGCAATTGTTAGCGATGCAGCGCGAGAGTATATGCGGCCGCCGCTCTGTGCTGGGTTCACGCGAGCGCCGGCTCCCCGTGTGTGCCGGCGTCACATTGCCGACATAGCTTTGCGTACGGGGTGTAGTAACTTTAACAAAAAAACGATGGACCCCTGGGTCACGCCCAAACCATGATCAGTGCGGCCCACTCCGCAGATTTCTACAAGCACTGAGGTGCCTGCCAAAAAAAAAAAAAACAAGAAAATATCGGGCCGCCAAAATGGTTGTGCAATGGCAACTGGCCTTATATTGGTTGGACCTGCCAAACTTCTTCATTTTTGTTAATGTTAGATTTCAGCTGATAGTAATTTTCGCAGCCCGCACAATGCTTGCAGTTCATGTATAATATTGAAGACGAATTCTGCTGGTATATCTATTGTTTGCTACAAGCACCGAACCCGCGAAATGACTCAGCCATGACTCCGTTAAACAAAGGCGCATTCTTGGCTGCCAGCTCAGTGTATAATTCCCGAGTCACTGCACCACGAACGTAAAACATTGCAGTGCCATCAAAAGTTAGGCGGCATGTATTTCTGTCTCCATTTCCGTGCCCTGGTTTTCTTCTAAAAAGCATGATGAGCTCAACAGTATGCCTTACGAGAGCGTGCACGCGTTTCCCACGTAAGCACTGGCCACAGCTGCAGGCAATTACGCGCCGCATTGCTCTGAATGCGACCAACACCTTCAGGTACAGCGGCGGTAGTAGCGGTAGTGCCGGTAGTACTTCCAGTGCTTGCAGCGCTCTTGCGGCATGGCGACAAGGCAAGCATGCGAGCGAGCAGAGGGCGACATATCGCAGTGGGACACCCACCCTCGCACCCGACATCGTTAGTGCGCATGTCCGTGCGTTTTCCACGGCCGCTGCCAGGTGACGGCACCGGTACCTTGGGCCGTGCGCTCCGCGGTTCGCATTTGAATTGTCCATCACTGTACGCATCATTCGTACGGACCGTAAGGGTAAACGCAAAAAAACGCAATGAGTTTGTTCAGGCTATCGCTGCATTGAGCGTAGAGTACGAACGTATGCTGTCAGAAGGGGCGTAAATTTTGGAGGGTCCGCAACTTTTACGACAAGCACAGATGTGACTGTTACGGTGGAGCCAATGGGCAGAGCACTTT
Source organism: Haemaphysalis longicornis (assembly GCF_048455015.1). NCBI lineage: Eukaryota > Metazoa > Arthropoda > Arachnida > Ixodida > Ixodidae > Haemaphysalis > Haemaphysalis longicornis. Next base: position 87,428,993 of record NW_027526361.1, read on the forward strand.
CTGTTTGCACTTTCCGGTCACGGGCCTTCCGGCCTCCCCAGATACATGATTTCTCATCTGCTGACCGTCATCGCAGGCAGACACCGATGCAACGTTGTAGAACAACGCAATATCGCCAGTCCTCAGCTACGCAAAAAGATTGCGGAAATCTCCGTCAACGGCTCTATCGAGGAAGATTTGACGAACCCACATTGTTCTACGACGCCTGCGTCTGCGTCGGTTGGCGCGTGGACGACGACAAGCTCATTTTGGGCTTGAAGAGGCTCGACCCCCGCTAACAGCCGCTTGCTGATCGGCACCATGATGAAAAATGCGAAACCCAGTTGCCCCAGAGCGGTTTTTTGGCTGGTCGTAAAATAGGTCTCTTACCGAAGGCCGCAATGCGAACATAGTCGGTTGCTAGCTGCGTATACGGAAGTTACAGGACTTGAGCGGATTGCGATAAATACGCCACTTCCGGCGGATGCGACTTTAGTCTAAACGTGGCCTCAGGGACTGCGGGAATAAACACAAGGTGGCAGGTTCGACGCCTACGCGCGGCACCTGTTTTTCTGGTGAAGGCAAGGAAGAAAACGCGTGTGTCAAGAATTTTCTTCAGGTTACACGCCCCGAGGTGATTTAAATCAATTCCTCGCCCTCCATTACAGCACCTTCTTGCGTCTGACGTTGCTTCGGAGCCCACAAGCAATATTAAAACTTTTCACAAGTGTAAGTCCGACTAAAAAACTGGAAAGTTTTTTTTTGCAATAAAAACAGGTTACATGCGCGATCTTCTTAATTGGCGCTTGTGAGCTGTGACATCCCTCGCATTTCGGCAATGACTCTTTGTACTCTTGTACAAACAATTAACTAGTACTCTTGTAATTATATGCATACATTTCTGCATGCCCACCTGCCTTGGTCTCAACAGAGACTGGCAGAATTTTAATAAATAAATAAATAAATAAATAAATAAATAAATAAATAAATAAATAAATAAATAAATAAATAAATAAATAAATAATAAGGACGCCTGGATCTAGGGCAATCACAGGGAGGAAGTTCTCTTGGTGTAAGGGGCCAAGTTTAACCCTTTCGGTCCTGGTGGCGTCAATTGACTCCACCACATAAGTTCATCTAGCGCATGGAGAACGAAAGCAGACGTGCTAGTTTTGGGGGAATAGTTCTTCAATAATACGTGCTTCGATAGATATCAGTGTTGTTTCATTTCAGAGGAGCTGCGCGCTACAAGGACGAGAAGCAGCAGCTCCAGTGAAGACGAAATTATGGCATTGATCGCTGAAAAAAATGGCGGTACGAGTTTTATTCCCAAGGATGTAAACCCATCAATACGTGCACTACTAAGCTCATTTTTTGTTTGTAGGTTTATGAAGTCATAACGTTTAGGAAAATGTGCAAAAGTGATGTCTCTGCTCCACATAAAGGTTTTAATTGCCAGATGTCCTAATTAATGGCCTCGTTAATAAATCTATTTCTTGCACTTCCAGCTCTATTTTTTGTTTGGGGGCTAATGGGACCCAAAAATGTAAGAAAGCACTCAGAACTCAGAAAACATTGTTTGCTTGATATAAAGAAGTCGGGGCTGAAAGGGTACAGAACCCTATAAAATCGCACCCTGTAGAAACCGAAAGAGGAGTTTCTAGCCCATCGCAAGGCACGAAGCAGAAAATCGGCGCATGCTTACAAAATAAGCTTTCCGGAAACACTATTTTATTATTCACATATATCTGAAGTTACTTTTTTGAAATCGTACGGTTCGACACCAATTTTGAATACAAGAATCGCCAGCTAGAAATATCAACGCACACGGTATAAAAGCGAAAATAAAAAAATGTTTGATGCATGGTTGTTGGAAAAATTGATATATATGATGATGACGTGGAAAGGATTGAAGGTGCACTTACCATTTTCTTAACTACGTATCCTTTGCTCCGATTTCCAATGCATCCTCCAAACTCGCTGTGGGTAGTTTGAACAAGGCGCCAAGTGTTCTTATGCAGTGTTTGTTCATGAGGCGATCGGGACCAGACTTAGATTGTGCTGCACAATGAGGCCATTCGTTCTGGGCACCGCGACTTTACGCCCGTTTCAAGCTAGGTTTAGCGCTGTTCTTGCTCGCCTGCATGCAGAGCCCGTTCTGAGATATGACAGCGGAGCCGGCAGCTGGTCTCCAAAATCATTCTGTTTGGCGGCATGATTGAGGGTATATTAGTCCACTTTACTACTCCGGCTAGTTCTATTCGGGAACATTTAGCATCAATGTTTCCTACCGCGGTTGTATGCTGCGTCCACCCTTTCAGTATTGTCGGGTTCCACCCATGCTACGCAAATGTGGACGGTAGCTTGCAGCTGCACGAGCCATGATGTGCAGTCGTCATTCTTAAATTCCAAATTTGTAACGCCTGTTGTACTAAAAATCCCAATTTGAAGAACTTGAAAGCTTGGATGGTTGTGCAGGTTAAAATACAAAGGGGCACCAGTTATCCCGCGACCAAAGGTGCTATGAAAATTTAAAAAAGAAAACATTTTTTATCGCTTTTAAACTGCCTGAAGCAGAAAAGCACAGCGGGTTATTTATCGTTTTTTTTCTACGCACAATAGGACATAGCCAACTTTCGGGCTGAAAAGATTTATGAATAAACGGTAGAGTTTTTTAATATTGCTCTAGAGGTTCTTTCCGCCGTTACCATACTGGTTCCGCATCTCTAAATCTGATTGTGCCATGGTGCCTATCCTGCGACTATTAATTCAAGAATTATTCAAACTGACAGATCGAACCTTAAAATTGCGTCCCGGAAGAAACTTTGCAGGCGAGGCTTTCTCATGCTATTCTTGCTAATTTCTGTTTGCCATCGCATTCAGGAGCAGTAGCTACGCAACAGTTGGTACTTTGCAGCTCGGCACTGACGTCCCTGGGGAGGGGGGGGGGGGGGGGGGGTGACGTCCAGATAAAAAAATAGCCGTTCCACTCAATGTGAAAGCTGTCGGAAGTGCAGAGCACTTATTCGCCATAGTGGGTGGTGGCGCCTGTTATCCGCTCACTGCTACCACCCATCAAGCTCTTCGCCGCCCTGTCTCACTCCTCTCTTGATGAATATGCAATTCAAATTTCCCGCCTTCGCAGTGCTCGCGCGCCCCCTGCCTGAAAATGCGCCAGCGAGAGTTCTGTTATTTTTGTGCTTGCTTTAATTTCGTATGCTGGAGCTGTTTTGCGTCATTTCAAACGCTTAATGTTTTTTTTTTTTTTTTTTGCGTGGCTGGAGCCTTTCTCCGTCATTTCGAACGCACCATTTTTTTTTGCCCGGCCGCTTTTTTCGCTTACTATCGTAAAAACCAACCCAACGAGCATTCCGAACTAAATGAACGTGGTCGCTGCCAGTTGCATACACAGATGTTGCATGAAATGTACCTGCAGTTTCCTTTGCGCTTAACAACGGCGAGATGTATGACAAGCGCCAGCGGTTCACGAGGTTCTAACGGTTAGGACTATTCAAACCGCGTTGTTTTCGAAGCTTCCGCGTGACCGCCCGACGACAGTACACAGGCTCTTCTTTGGTCCGTTATCGCGCTGCGCCGCCTGATTCTGGCACTCGCTTGACATCGACCGTTAGCGAGCTACGACGACAAGGCGAGCCCATAAAGCACTTAAAACCGACTATAGCATGGCGGGAAAATTTCGTTAGCGTCTTGGCTGTAGTTTGCGATTCAGAATTTTTGAGGAATTATTAACCGGATTGGTTCTTCCGAGACAACTGCTGAGTTGGTTCACTCTTTCTGTAAACACGTGAATAATCAAGGATCTGGCCATGCCAGGGCTTGAACGGGCGCGGTCACTCTCGAGATATGGCGCTGTCACGTAGCACGAGACCGGTCTTGCACGAGCAGGTAAAGTCTGTTTTCTTTTCTCTCTGGCACTCCACGACACGCTAAGAGAAGCTTTTAGGAAGTGGCTCCCGACACCGAAAAGCCGGTCTGCCAGATGCAGATGGTGAATCTGGCGGAGAGGCTTCAAAAACGCCTTCAGAGAAAGTGACGCTAAAGTGAGGTCGAATGCCTTTGAAAGCTCGTCATCTTGAATGACCTTGAATCACCTCACCACGCAGTTGAAAACTAAGGTTTCATCTAGTTGAGTCGACAGAGTCATGAAGTTATTAACTGATTCATTATGAGGTTTAACGTGCCGACGCTACACAGGTGATGAGGCGCGCCGTCATGGAGGCCTCCAGATTATTTTCGACCGCTTGGAGATCTTTAACGTGCACCGAAATCTTGAATACACGGGTGTTTTCGATTTTCGCCTCTATCAGAAAAGCAGCCGCCGCGGTCGGGAATTGAACCTGCGTTTTTGGGTTCAGCAGCACAACACCTTAGCCACTGAGCCATCCTGATGGGGAGAGGCATAAAGTGCTAATTGCATTGTTTCACAATGAATGCTTAAAATGACAGCAATTGATGAGCCTTACCTCTCCGTTTCCGGTCACCCTAACTAAAGACACTTGCCGGCGAGGTGACGTCTGCACTCTGGAGGACAAGAGTCACAGGGATCAAAACAGACGCAATAAAGCATAACTCTATGAAAGTATGTGCCCGCCTCCACCGCCTGTGAGCCAACTGTAGTGGGGGCTGCGCGGCGAACAGCTAGTCACGACATAAGCGGTTTAGAGCATCGGCACTCTTGGCTGCCATTGTTTTGTACCGTCACGACGGTGAGACGCTTTACGTTGCCTTATTTTGGCCAGACTCCGGCCTCATGGGCGCAGACTGCCTGCTCCGTAGGGTTTCGTGTGCACGTGACCATTTTCCAGGCTGGTTTTGGTTGTTGTTTTGCGGATAGTTATTGAGGTTGGCAACGGATGACCCAACGGCACTCCACGTACATTGCGGACGACCCCTCCCTCATCTGAAAACATATTTTTCTGCTGTATGCTTTGGTTGTCATTTCATAGGTAAGCCGCACGCAAAATTCGGTGTTTCAGTAGCATTTTCTGGTTTGCAGATGGAAACGCCGGATTGGAGTGCGCACGTGTGCTTGGATGTGGTGTTCCTTTAGGCGTAAGTTTTCGGGTTTATTATGGGGTTTACCTAACGATCTTCCGTCAAGTACGGTAATTCGCCGAGTGGTTTCGGACCAAATTCCTGCATCTGTATCCGTCGCTGTACAGTCTCAATGCATTGCTGAGTTGTATGGAAGCTACGCGTTCATAAGCATTTGAAAGATATCAAAGACGGACAGCCGGTTTTGGAGAGTGAGCTGCTACTGAGATGTTTTCTATAGGCACATGTGAACGCGCCTTTGCGTTGCGTCGTTGCGTCGTTGCACCGTTGGCCATCATTTCCAAGTGAGCTATATCTCGAATAAGACGAGAAAGGGAAACTACAGAAGCTCTTACTATCAACAAGAAACTTTATTTACTAGTAAAGCAAACATACTTTCGCTCGAGGCCCAGCCATAGGGCACGTGTGCCAGCCGCACATGCGCACAGGTCCTAAGGGCCAACACACCCATCCCCCCCCCCTTTTTTAAACTTATTTCCTTATAAAGTGACACTCCTTAGTCGGAAAGCATCTGGCATTTGTGTTTTTGATGTGCACATATTAAGGGGTTCCCATTTATTATCACTAGCTATTCGTGATTTTGAATATGTTTTCAATTAGTGTGTCCTCGGCAAATTACCACGATGCCTAATAATTGGGACAAACGTCACAGCTCAGCATGTTTCGGGATGGCCACGTGCTTCGAAACAAGCACGCAAATAGCAAAAGAGAAAAATACAAAAAGAAGTGAAACACAAAAGAATACAGTGGGCACAAAAGTACGTACATTGGCACACAAGATATAAAGTGTGAAAGTAAAAACACTAACCCTGATTTTAACGGGAAGCTCTAGTGTCCCCGCTGATGCCGTTGTACGCCAATACGGCCTGCAGGAAAGCCAACTTTCTCTGACAATAATGATGAATGATTGTGAGGGAAGTGAACGAAAAATACTCTTCCCGTGACCGGAATCGAACCTGTGTCCCTCCCGTTACGAAGCCGGAGTCTATCCCGCTGCTCCATTTCAACGTGGTCGAAGCGGACACCAAGCAGCAGGTACCGATTCACGCCGTACACCCCAAGCCCAAACGTTAGGCCTACGGAGTGCACCCCCGAGAGTTGCTGTGCGTATTCCAGAAAAGTGGCGCATATCTCCTGAGTAGCGCATACTCACAATGTGAGATTGGCCAACCAAAGAATCCATTACGACAAAGCTTCATTCATGTTAAATCATCGTCATCTTTACACTGAGGAGTGCATGATTTTATATGATTGCACTGTTATACCAACCTGCGAGTCCGATTTTGATGACCCGTTGTTATCAGCCACTTGTAGGGTCAATGCGATAAAGTTGTTGGGTGCGTCCTAACCTTAAATTTGTGCACTTGACGACGTCGTGAGAAGCTTCGCATCGATTCTGGCTCTATGTCGGCCAGCAGAGGGCGTCCAACGCATTCGGCCATTGCTTGTTTCGAAGCAGAATTTGTCGCATACTAGCGCGCAGGCACAGCCGCCTACAACGAAGTCGCTGTGGCAAGATATCTAGCACTAAGACCATTTTGAGAAGGAAGGTTCACTCCGCATAACTTTATTGCTGTAGACAAATGCCTGCAGCGGTGGTGATTAACTCTATCTATCTTTCGGGCTTAGAAGAGACCTTCGAAAGTTGCCGTTATCGCCAACACGAAAGAGTAATTCATGACATGAACGCTGCAACCGATATCTCTTTACATGCAACTTCGTTCGACGGGTTTTCTGAACTTTCTGTGGAAGCGGAAAAACATCCGCAGGTCATTCAAAACACGAAATTGGTGCATGAATTAATTTTTAGGCTGCGTCTAATCTAAGGCAGCCGTGAGAATTACCTCTGGGAAATTCTCCCGGCAGTTACCATAAAAGCTGGCTGGCCTAAGATTCGCTGAATAATATTACGTCCCAACGTAACCTAACATAACATCACCTCACCGAACCTAACGTAACCTAACCTAACGCATCATAACCTACCCAAATCCAGCCCAACTGCCACAAACCCAACCTAACCCACCCCAACGACACAGAACGCAACCTATCTTAAACGTAATCCAACACGTTATAGAAATCCTGCGTCAATCTCTTGATATAGTAAAAAACAGAGTAAAAAGAAGCATTAACAAAATCACGATGGCCGAAAAATTCCGAAAGCTACGAACAAACTTTTTGGCACTGTCGGACTCGAAATTCAGCCTTCTCGTTTAAACACAAGTACTATACCACACCGCTACCGGGACAGCTTGAAATGTTGCTTTTTAGAGAATACTTATCCCATAGAATCTCCGGATAGCGTGCTTAGCCGATGAGAGGCGACTGCCGTGAGAAGTTTCTGGCGGTAATTTTCAGGGTTGCCGTGATAATAGAAACTACCTTATTTTTATTGAATGAAAAACTCGTTAATCAGACATGGTGTAAATGTGAATGATAGCAATATCTTTTTATTTAGAATGTGAAGAATATGTTCTAGCAGCAATGGAATAATGGTGTTTGCTGTCAACTCGCTGAAAGTGGGGCCGTTGGGTTGCCAGCAAAAAGTCAAGTCTCCGTATTTGATGAATAATATTAAGTGCACATCCTGTGACCTTAATTACATTAAAAATTGAAATTATGAAATCACACTCTGAAATGGTTCCAGATATCTATTGCAGCAGTAGCGACGTTTCGTGGCTTCCTGAGGTCAGCATTCCTGGACAGGGACGCTCTGGTATTGCCGTGATTCCTGAAATTCCAGAAATTTAGGAACCCTTTGAATGGTATTGCAGAATTTATTTTTTTATTGTATAAAGCTTTTGGTTGAACCCTGTTCTCGGAGCTCAATACGCTATATAGAAAAATAAACACAATGCGGTCAAAGAACAGGGCCATACTTTCTGGGCAAGTCTGAACAGATTTTTTTTCATTCCTTTCAATCTGTATGACGCAACTGCCAAGACTGACATCAGATAAAAGCAATTTAGCATTCAACATGGGCAAAAACATCGAACAGAAAGAGTGACTATGTTGTAAATATGATTCCTAGATTTGGTTCGGCTCCACTTACCACCCGTCTAACGCGCGTGGCGGACGTATGTACATGGCAGACGTATGGCCTGTATATATTTGTAGGAAGCGCTTTGGGGGAGGGCGCGGTACGTGAAATTGATCAACGTACTTATTTGATACGACTTCATCGTGGTACAAAACAGCGACTGTATTCTTTTAATTGGCGGCCGACAGGCGAGACTAGAAGAAGGGGGAGGACAATAAGTTGACGGAGGGATAAAATAAGGAAATTTATCGGGTAAAGAATGGACTTGAGCAGCGCATGACCGAAGCGGTTGGAAGTTAATGGGAGAGACCTTCTCCCTGCAGTGCACCTAACCAGGCCGTTTATTTGTTGTTGATGATAACGATGATGATTATGTGGTGTGGGTATAAACATTTATTGCATGAATGTGTTTATGCGGGAGTCCTGTTTTGGCGGAGGAGGATTAAGAATCACATAACGCACCCCCAGAGAGGGGCCCAAAGCGACGTCCACAGAGTGCGCGTTATTTCGGGCAAAGACACAAAGAGAGTTTGGCGCGAAGGTTCAAAGCTTTCGTGCCTTTCATGATGAAGGCTTCCGGAGTGGGGGCCAGTTGGTGGCGTTCTCCTTATCCACCTTCGTTTTTGTATATGTGAGTGTACATGTGCTTGTTCTTTAAAATATTTTAACACTCATGACATTTTCACCGACCATCTGAAGCAGCAAGTCCTGATTTGTGTGAAGCTGACCTTTTCTCTATTATTAAATAATCCTCTCTCTTGTCCTCCTCCTCGTGAGTACTGAATGTTTGTTTAAATTTTTGTAACCATTCTCATCTATTTTTCTTAGGGATCTTTAAGAAAACAAATGCAGAATTTTAAACGTTTAACGAGCCGAAGGTACGCCTTGGTCTAAGAGGTGAGCCATGGCTGAGGGCTCAAGATTAATTAGCCCTCCTGGGGTTTCTTTAACGTGAGCCGAAATCTCGACACGCGGGCATTTTCAACTGCATCTGAAAGGGAGTGATTCTCCAATACAGTCCATTCTACTACTATACCATAAGTGATATATTGCTATTATGGAAAGCCGTTTAGGCTGAGCCGAATGTTATTTATTTCGCTTGAGACTGACCTTTCGAGAGACAATGAAATTTGTGTTTAGATATTTTATTTAGTTATCGGCAGGGGCAAAATAAATATGACGAATTTATCTTCATACGATATTTGAAATGGAGTGGCGAAAAGTCCTCCAAAGACAAGTATCCTTGTTTGGAGGCAAATGTCTAAACATGTACGTGTTAAAGTCTGCTTTCACGTATTCGTAAAACTAATTTTTACAGGCATAAACTTTATTGGGACTGAAAGTCCTGGTGTATGGGCCAAGAGCCGGTTTGATAAATTGCGGAAATTATGTCTAGAACTAAACATACTTGTCCAAGAAAACACTACTTGAAGACTGAGAAATGATTTCCTAAACTAACCAGCAATTTCCAACCTTTCACCAGATGCTGTAGTATTTGGCAAGGAAAAAAAATCCCAGGCATGCTCTGACACTGACAGTGCCGGAAGATGACCAGAGCTACGACCACTCAAAACTACTTGACTTTAAATTTGCTTTGCAAACTACAGGTGGCAGATTTCTACACAGTTAGCATGAGGCGTTTGAAAAATCAGAAAAGAAATTGCTCACACTGCCATTTATAGTCTCCATCGGTATTCCAGGCGTAGTTCTGAAAAACAAAATGAAGAAAGGAAAATAAAATTCAAAACAGTCCGTTAACAGAGCAAAAAAATGAAGAACACCATGAGACCGGCTTTTTACCCAGTTGCGGGCTCCCGGGAAGTATAAAAGTGAATTGGTATGCCGCTTGGGTTGTTTGGTGATAGAACTTAACAGGGATGTTCTAGCACGGCAGAAATTTGGCACTTATGGTGCGTAGTTCAGACATAAATTCGTGGGAAGCTTTTGGTTGAACCGTAATCTATGCATTCTGCAAAATATGCATGAAATGTTGAAGCAGAAACGCTATTCCCTCCTATTTTCCTAGGCCAGCAAAATAAATTAACTCAAGTAGTACTCACTAAAAATAATTTGATGAATAAACTGTTGAGTGTTTTTTTTTCGATATGCTCTTGACTAATAAGCTAACACTTCTATGGGTTGAATGTTTCTATGGCTTGTAATTTCATCTTCTTGAAACAAAAATTCTAGGAGAAAAGAAAAAGTTATGGCTGGTTGGACAGGGGTGGAAGCGTAACAAATCGAGTAAGCGTCGCAAGCAATTTCTGCTAGACGGCCAAACTGCGGTAACAGCGGTCAAAAAGTAGTGTTTGCTTTATGAACGGAATATGAGCGATCCGTCATTACTAAAAGGACGAGTTTTGGGGGCTTGCGACTTACTTCTTTCTCCTCAGGATCAAGACCCCGATCAGGGTGACCAGAACCAGAACACCAATTAACAGGATGACAAGTAGCGGCCCAACCACTGGCCACACCCAACCTGCTGTTTTGGCGGAAGAACACGAGCATCAAAGTGCAAACAGTTACAAATGTCTGTAAGCGCTCCCACTGCGACCTCACAAAAATTGTTTGAAGGAGCATCACCACATTCAATATAAATGCTGATTTTATGCAGGAGTTACAATACCTTGCCAAGTAGCACAACAAAATATCTTTTGGTTCTTCTCATAAGATATTGAGAACAACCATCTTTGCGCGGCTGATGCCACTACAAAGCATCAGTTAAGCAAAAAGTAAGGCATTCCTATGGTTAATAAGGAACTAATCAGTCACTCAATGTTCAGCCACCAACTTAATCACTGCAGCTTTTTTGTTCAGTTATAGACGAATGTAAACACACCGCAGTATAAAATTTTCAGTGAATAACAATTAGACATAAAATTCCCGATATTCATTCCAAATAAAAAATGCTGGTGCCTTTATTGCAAATTCGCCGAAAGATGAGACATTATAAAGAAAATCTGCGGGCGAGATATTTTTTCTCGAGCAGCCTTTTGATTCCTAGTGAGATTTATTAAAAAGTTCACAAACAACACACCGGTAAAAGTGATTTTGAAAGAGCCCACGAGGAGATTGGCAAGACCATTTCATGCAAAGTCAAGAAATATAAAAGATATCGCAAGACTAAACAGGGTTAGTCTTATCAAATCTTGCAGAAGAAGCAGCTGCTCTTTTTCCAAGCCAAGTTCAGCGCTAAAAACGTCATTAAAGGACAGAATAAACAAAATGCATTGCAGAAAAAACCACAAGTTGAAATGTGGACGTTTCAATGTATCTAGACTTTTAGGAATTTGATCATAGGGTTTCGTATATGCGTAAAATGTCTCTGGGTATACAAGGTATTTCGTTTGTTTTCGTATATGTGCTGGTAGGTATTACGGCTTCTGCATGAAGGATTTTCTGGAATTTCATTACGCTGACAGTGACAAAATATGTAAATACCCCAATCGCCTGAAGTTGGGGGCAGAACGCATGCATGTTATTGGCAACGTGATATCGATAGACGCTTTCTTTAATAACAGGAGTTCGGAATTCACCAGTTTTGATACAATATTACAGGCTCATTCAATCAGCCGGACCGGCCTAACGCTAAAAAGGTAATCAATGTGACAAAGTTCTTACCAAGTTTTTCTTCGTGTTCTGTATGCATGGGATCGTCAACCGGCTTTTCGCTGCGCCCGAAAAAAGTTGATTGCTTGTGACAAAAGATCCCATGACACCAATCAATGAAGTAGCAGTCAAAACAGTAGTCAAACCCAAAAGGCTAAATATTATTCAAATTAAAAGGATTAAGGTTGTAACAGGTGTGCTGCTGGCAGTATTTACTCTACTGTTACTGCATGCAGGGTCAGAGCATTTTCTTTTCGAACAAACTTTTAGTGTACCTCCTAGTCAATCGGTAGGCATAATTTACATGCTAAGATTAGTAACGCTCATCTATGTCATCCCAAACTTGTTACAGTTATTTTTATTTCAAATTCATCTTACAGAAATCATGCACGCTCTCCAATGTTAGCTAAAAACAAAAGTGGCGTTATTCTGTTGCCAAAAATTGTTGCACCCCGGATCTATGCCGTATACAAAAGATACACGAGTTGACTTCCACAAAGCGGTGACATTTATTACATTTGAATAGGTGACCCTACTTGAATAACGTCTATAAATATCAGTTCACTTAATTTTAAATCGGTAGAACAGAAAGTTATGGCCATTTCATAGCACTTACGCGCGTTTGTCTCCCGCTGTGCCGTCTTCCGGAAACGAATTTGAAGTCCATGTACTTGTGGCGCTTTCTACAGTAGTGCTCTGATCTGTAATCAGTATATCAAAACCACAACAAAAAAAAACACACATTTTACTTTTGATGAAAACAGGGACAACTCAGGGTCACCTACAAATTTTTGTTTGCTGTTCTTGAAAATATTACACATTTAGGAATTTTGAGGAGACTTGCAGTTGCGCAATGCTTTGATTGCCCACTTGCGGGATGCATACGTATTTCTCACAGGCTGCTTTATTACCACGGAACAATTAATTTTTTTCGGTGGTATTTAAAAGGTGTCCTATTTTTTTCGTTATCACGTGTATTGCCTTCCTTTAAATTCTCCCACCTTTTGAACCTACGTTTCGGAAAGAAATTGATGCCTCAGATGACACGAGCGAACCCTGAGGCAAAACTGCCGTAGTTGTAGTGCTACTTTGTTTCCGTCACAGAACTGAAACTTTCGCTGCAACCTCATTTCATTCCGTTCCTAATAAACGAGTATAGATGCCCTGACAGGTGTAGAATCGTAGGTACCCGTCAATAAATTTACTGACAGTATGTCTGCTCATATTTCTGTGCCACTGTTACAAATGTCGAACTTTAAGGGACCCTGCAACATTCTTTTAAGCTATTTTTCTTAGGCTTATATTCTTTCAGAATGTAGTCAACCATCACATCCAGTACGTAGAATCGGAGGTCACAATGTACTTCAGCTAAAAATTGCTGGTCTATACCTGTGAGATAATATAGCACTTTGCTAAAAAATGCATCTTTTCCGGTCTTCGTGTTCTCCCAGCGCCCTAATTACGTCACAGAATCGCAGTGGCTATTGGCCTGCTTTGTTCCAGTTGTAGCGAGGAACGCATTCGATAGCCACTGAAGAAAACATACTTAATAAAGCAAACCAGAAAGGGTAGGCGGATCTGCTGCACAGAGCAAATCACGAGTGTCGCTCCGTGCTGGCGATAACTTTGCGCTTTCGCAGTGCTTCCATACGTGAAGGAAAGACTAAAAGCCTTTATAGGAAGCTCTACAAGGTCCCTTTCACAATGCTAAAGTGAATAAAATTTTTTTACCACATGACGCCAGTTCAATTTATTACGATAGGTTACGACGCAAAAACAATGCATGTTTCCCTTCTTGAGGCCAGTTCAATATGACATCCACAGGTGTTGTTGTGAGGCCCCATTTGCAGAATCCGGGCACTGTGACTCGCGCACAAGCTTTCCGTCTAAACCGTGATTGAATACCCTGAGCCTCTTTTGTTCTCTTGGTAATGTAAAGAAAGCTGTCTGAGAGCGTTTACGGAACTATTTGCAATGTCGTTGGCATCGTCTGCACGCAAATAGCGAGCACCGCGAAGCTGCTGTGACACATGAGGAAGCAACCGCTGCGATTGGGTGATTGATCAAAAATAGTAGCTATCTATCAGAGGCTGCTAACTCGAACATTGGTGTGGCGTTGCCGCCATCGCTTCACAAAAAATTGAAGACATGCAGCAGCTGTTACATTTAAATGGCAAGGGGAGTGGTGCGCTGACTAGCCCTATGGACAATTGGGAAATATGAAGCAACAATGCGTGAACATCTACTTTAAGTTTTCCATGGATAGCTGCCTCTGAAGTATAACAGAGTAGGTACTGTCGGTCCCTTTTATTGTGGCTTTCTTTTTGGACTGAAGAATTCAGCGCTGTATTTCATAAAATAATTCGCGATCTTGGAATGCCCTCTGAGGACATCACAATGCGTCGCATTGTGATGCGAATGAACGCGGGCCTCAAATGAACGCGGGCGTGTGTTACTGGACCACTTGAGTGTGCTCAGTTTACGCTTCTTAATAAAATTTCGTGCCCTATGCACCGATGTATTCATCCTCGGGTGCCGCTGTACTCACCCGACTTAATATGGTGGCTTGGGGGTGATAGGGTATAAAGGCAGCGAGAGGCAGACTGTTGGTGCAGTGACCATCACCCCATTAGGCTTAGAATTACCCCGAAATCGACGCGTCGCCTTCGGCGTAGCTGCCCAGTGGTGAATTAGGATGACCAATTCGGGGTAACATCAACAGCAACCTCATGATGTTCAGCCCACATACCATGGCTGTTATTAGCTAAGCTCTGAATGACGCCTCTCAAAAAACTTGGATAGAGGAGTCCAGGCGAAAACCTGACCTTCGACTTTTGCAGCTATGGGCCCAGCGAAAGCCTGCTGAAGTGGTTTCCTCACGAGATACCTCGTCCGTAACGGCCCGAACACTCTTCCAGCGCTTCACAATGGCTGCCAGACGGCATGAGAAATTCTTGTCAAGGCAGCTATCGCTTAGCTGGTATGAGACGCTCGGCACATTGTCCAGTGGACTACATTCATCTGGCGTACATTTCGGCCGATGATGGTAGAGGCCTTAGTGGATCCTGGGGCCCAGTATGCCATTTTATCTACTGTGATGCAGTGTCCCATATACCCAGACGCCTCTCAAACTGGCCTTTACCAAACCATCCGCACCCTTCCACCTCTACTAGTGGAGCTCACAGCCATCTGGGATGGCCAACCGGCACTAACGCCGGCCCTACAGCGCGCCCCAGTGGGTTCCATCCCGCATCTCTATAAGAACTGCACGGAGGCGGTACGGGATTTACGCCGAGTATCCAGCAATTGCACAATTTCGAGGGACATCCACACATTGCTAGAAACGTACACCTGCCCCCTCCGGCTGTTACGCTCCCCGCTCCCTGCTCACATTACGCTCCCCGCTCACATTGCAGTGGACAGGGCTTGTCACCCTATACGTGTATTTCTCGACCTCTGCCAACGATAACAAGCGGTCCATTAGAAAACTTTCTCCAGCCGAAGGACGATCTGCGTCGCGCCACTCGGGCCCTCATTCCACAGTGTGAAACGGAATTCCCGAGTAGACGCTCTCTCAGAAGGGATTTTGTTGAGCAGACTTCGTGTTGGAGTCATTCTTCACCTGCTGTGACCCGGGCGTGGCCACCGCGCTACCATGCCCCGTTCGATGACACCTGTCCCTTCTGCACAGCTCCTGCCCAGCAAGCTGATACGGATCATATATTATGGGAGTGTCCTTCACTGGACTCAGTAAGAAGTTGGCACGTTCGAGGCACAGGCCTCCATCCCGGAAGACCCCACGACCTCCAGCGGTGCCTCTGGAGACCCCGCCACCGCTCCCTTCTTGCCTTCCTCCGAGAGGCAGGTGCTCATCTGTATCTGTAAATGGGTTATTTTTATGCCAACGGGCATTCTATCGCAACAAAGTTCCTACGGTTAAAAAAGAAACTGAGTGTAATTCCAGTGGTACCTCAGGAGTGAAATGCAAAGAAGCGCAGTGCCTAGAGATGGAATGATTGTTAAAAGAAGATATCCAAAAAATTGACAGAAAAATATTTGCCCGCAGGGGGCGATGACACAACAACGCATCAACCACCGGAAAAATATTAGGCATCAAGTCTCTACGGGCCTCTCCACACCTTTTAGAAAAGGCCTCAGCGTTTTAGGAAAACGCCTCACGTCTTAGCTTATGTTTCTCACGAAATAAAAAAAAACTAATGTTAAAAATCCCGACGTCTTTGTGAAGCTCCGATTGCGTTTCGGGCACCACTGATGAACTGGTTGGCGAATGTGATACAAACCTGCTTCAGAAGATGATGCAAGCACTGAATGCGAAGATGGAACAGCCGTCAATGGGTCAGTCGTGTTTTTCATGCTTCCTATGAATAAAAAAGCACATAAAATGGCCAACACAATCAATTTAAAACGTACTACACCTATAGTAAGCTAAATATGACTTAAATCAAAAGAAAATGAAAAAAATCTAAATTTGGAACGCTACTAGCCTTTGTAGATTTTATAGTTCCGGTTCAATTACAAGAGTCTCTGGCACTATACTAGAATCAGACAACCCGAAAACTTTACACAGATCACGTTTCAGCACAGCATAAATCCTTTGTCTGCTATGTACGCTTATTCCTCTCGAATGCCTTTTGCCTATACAAGAGCACAGCTTCGTGGCGTCGGGTCACTCCAATCAGCAACTTTTACGCGAAGCTCATTATTTTAAATTCCAAAATAGCTCAATCCCGAGCCCTTGGCCCAATGCGAACTTTGCCTATGGTCTTGAAACACTGCCCGCGCTGCTCTGGCCAAGGATGAAGAATTAAACAAACCAGTGCAGGTCATTTTTTTTTCATATTTTTCAAGTCAAAACCAAACTAGCATTATCCCAAGCTCTGGTTGGCCTATAGTCACTCTTCCTCTTTGTATTCGTCTTGTGACGTGATGGGAAAAAACTTCAGAACGCATAATGATCATTGGTTGCTTGTTTATGAGCCATAAATACAACCACAAATGCACTTCTATTTTCGTGGTAGCTCACCTAAGTATATAATACTCACTTAACAGCTTCTTGGCCAATCTACTGAGAGGACATGCCACATCGTATAAAACTTAATATATACATGATTACCAATCCCAACACTTATAGTGGCTCCTAGCTTTCGCAATCAGGTTGGGTAGTTCACCATCCTCACCATGGCAACGGTAGTAATAATTGTGATCTTTCACACTTTGTATTTATGAGTTGCTTCTTCTTATGTAGGTCATTTGGCCGGAAGCTACAGGATGTTTGATGGCCTTTTCTAGCTACTATCCCAACCACTTGCGACGTCACGGTGCACCTCCTAGTCATTATATGCACATGCGAAAGTGTGCAACACAGGTCTCAGCACTGCTTTGTAAATTATTGCCGATGTCAGGTGAAATAAAAGTGAACATTAACAAAAATGAAAACTTAAAAGAGGTTAGGAGTCCTGTTTCACACATCCACAGACACAGATTTCTGTACATAAAATGAAGACTTAGTAAGACGATTGGGCAGGATACAGTATTCTACGAAATTTGCTTTTAAATCTAAGCTTTAGGGTCCTCATTGATACCATTTTCGCCAATGAGCCCTGCATGAAGGCCAACTTGCTCTGACGATGACAATCAATGATTGTGGGTGAAGCTAAAGAAAAAAATTGCTGCGATTTAGCTTTAGTTAACCCTAGTTGATAGCGAAAGCTTCACTGCCCTGGCTAGGCCCATTGTCGAGGTGGGGTCGAGGTGTGATTCCGCAATGGTATACAGACATGTTTGCAATGAATACACGGCTTATTCATCATCTTTTTTCACCTCATGGCATTTTTTAGGCCTCGCCGCTTTGCGGAAGACCACAGCTGGATATTAGTCTTCCTCCATCGCACACGGGTTTGCGCCACAACTAACCTCCTGGCCTTCCTTTGTGGCGCGGGCTTACCGCTGCGGCGGCGGCCTCCTCGCGTTCCTCAGCCAGGTGGCGACACGGGTTGCGCGCACATCTCCGTACCCTCCTCGCCTTTATCTCTTCCCTGCCGCCTATCTCTCCCCGCTATCGGGGCGCTGCTCCGTGCCAAGCGCTCCGCCAGGTGGCCACACGGCTACCGCGCACGCCTCCGTTCCTTCCTCGACTATCTCTGGACAGGAGATTTGCAAGTTGGGCTAGTTGGAAAGGCCTTGTTGGTTGAAACCAGCACGAACTTAAACAAAAACCAAGAAAATGGAACACAAGTTGTATCACTGTGCGTGTGAGAGATCGTGAAATGTCATTAAACGGCCCCCATCGTCCCATCTTTATTCACATTGCACTAAGTGCCGCGGATGTAAACCTAGTTTTCCTGCCACTGACACTTTATTTAGGCACCATGAACAAACGCCCCGTGAAATTATGGAAGCGTTCCACGCAGCAGAAAGAGTAGACAATCTTGTCAGCCAAGCAAGCGTGTGTCTTCATCCCAAAGAGATTGTACATCTGCATGAGCCTTGACTGTGGCCGGTGTCTGTCTGGTTGCCTTATCACCGTGGCTTTTAAAAACTTGTTTTGCTCATGCGAAGTGTTTTTATTGTGTTAAGTATTTATATTCGCCATTGTTGATATTAAAGATTAGTTTTAAGACAAGCGGCTGTCTTTGCGGTCCCCTTTCTTCGTCTTCGTTGAAGTTCGCGCTGGTTTCATCCACGAATAAGCCTATCTTTCCCCTGATACCTATCTCTCCCCGCCATCGGGCCGCTGCTCTGTGCCGGGCGCCGAAGAGCGCCCGAGGTAGCGTAGTGTAGCTTTCGCTACAAAAAAAAAAAAAAAAAAAAAAGCCCGCTTCCCGTGGCAGGAATCGAAGCTGGGTCTCTCGCGTTATGGAACCGGCGTATATCCGATTGCTGCATTTCGACGTGGCCGAAACGAACGCCAAGCAGGAGGTACTGATTCACGCCGAGCACCTTAACCCCAAACGCTGGGCTTACGGAGTGCACACCCGAGAGTTGCTTTGGGTATTCTAGAAAAAGTGGTGCGTATTTCCGCAGTTGCACATACCCGCAGTGTGCGATAGGCCAACCAAACAGCCCACCACGGGAAAGCTTCGCGTGCGACCATCGTCGTGGTTAGACTGAGGGGTACATGATTTTATTTCTTTCCCAGCCAAAGTCTTATAGTACCACTTCAGTTTAATACGTTTAGGACGATATATTTTGCGCCTGAAATACGTAATGCGACTTCGTAACTGCGGACCTTCGTCGATTTCTTGGTGCTGCGACGTTTGGGCTGCGCACCACGCAGAAGATTTCAGGGAAAACCTGGGTAATTGAACCAGACGGCGACACTGGCGACAAGCGAGGGGGCAGTGCTTCACCCACAGGTGACGCGATTGCTGCGTTATACACTCTCCGTGCTGTCGTCAAAAACTCCAAACTGACTTATGAACCGGTGGGTTGTTGATTTGCCTTCGGCATAGCTACTTTGAATATATTTATTTCGGTAGATGCTCTCTTTCAAAAACCGCAAAGAAGCCTTGGTAAGGAAATGAGAATCAAGAAGTATTTTGGTCGGTGTGTACTCAAGAAATAAAATTTAAATAAAACATGGGCCAGCGATCGTCAAGGCTCAGGAATAAAAGTGTTTTTTGCCAAGAAAACGTTTGTTCCTACCTTTCAACACTCTTGAAAGAATATGATTTAGAATCGAAATTTTTATTTTCCTAATTGCTTCGATACCTCTGGATAAAACATCTGTGTTTTAATATAAAATCTTCATGGGAGCCGTTTCGTGGAAGAATTAACTTCGTTAAATTGTTGCACCGGCCAAGCTAAAAAAGCTAAATGGCTCCAATTCAGGCTTCACTCATATATATCTACTACCGTGGATGAGCGAAGCTGTTCAAGTAACTAGGGTTGCTTGGTTAACGTTCGGCGTCAAATCTTCTACGTTGCCCAGATAGCTTTTCCACCCGCGGTAGCCGCTCCCAAAAGGTTCATGCAACCAGTGAAAAATTCCGATTAATTATTATTTGAGTGGCTGTGGGATACTATCATGCTTACCGTCACAGTCTTGGATCTTGAGATGTCCATGTTTAACAAAATTTTCCCCGCCATCTTGAATGCATAGAAACGTATACGCTCCACCTCCTTCGTAGCGACATTCGTACGCCTCTTCGGAAACTGCCGCAGTCTTGCTGAAATATGTCGGGCACATGTCCAGAGGTTGCGGGTCTGACGAGTGAACGCATGATTTCCATATAAAAGAAGAAAGAGAACATCAAATACATCATGCAGCAGAATATATTACCGCTCATAGACGTGAAAAGCACATAAAAGTTAAGAAATAAAAACAATAAGCAGCGAGGACCAACAAATAAAAAGAAATTGCAGCTGTACTTTCAGAATGAAGTCACAGGCCCAAGGTTAATTTTTAGCTTGAATGTAAACCCGGGTGGCCAGACATGGCGCACCCTAGAAGATAACAAACGTAAGCGTTTCTGCGTGTGAGTGACATTAAAATGTGATTCCTTCCCTCGGTAAATTTGAAGCGACTTTGACGCATCTGTGTAAATTATGTTGTCAAATTCTTTATACTCCTGTGCTCGCGAGAAACTGCAGCAGAATGAAACCAGGCGCTCACTTTCCGCTTTAGTTCTGACACATCCTGCGCGGGTGCAGTTTTTTAAGAAGAAGAAGTTTATTGACTCTTGTAAAAGGGGAAGCTTACATGTGGAGATATATCTAGACGAGGGTCCCATAGTTGATACTACACCGGGACCCTCGATATATAATTACATAGAAAAAATACAATGAAAGCACCTAAGACAATTTAAATAATCACAGTCTCAGAGTTACACTTAGAGAGCCAATGTAACAACAGAGCAATACAAACCAAGAACTCATGTCGTAACATTACCAGACCGACTAAATTAAAAGAAAAGAACGAGAAGAAAAGAAAAAAAGACGAAAAAGGATGGAACGAAGAAAAACAAAAAAAAGAAAGAAAAAGGAAAGGAAAAAAAGGAAAATAGGAAAAACTGGGCACACTACACTGTATTGTATGTCAAATCACAATTTAAAGCAAAATAACAATGCAGAATGTGCAGGAAAAACGAATAGACGAAACAGTGCATTTAAGCGAAATCTCTAAAGAATTTATGCCAAGAAAGGACAAAAACTGACGCAGTTCAAGGGGCGAATATTGAGCACGTTGAAAAGAAAGTGGAAAATAAAATGAGCAAAGTGAATTGGAATGTAGCTGACACTGAAGAAAAAAATTGTATCCCAGTAGCAATACAAAACCTCAAACACACACATATTCAATAAAACCGCGAACAAACAACCATGCAACAACAACAAAAAACATAAACACATGCAAAACACATGCAACAGTGTTGTCTGTTCAAAGCTGTTACGGTGCCTTCTTCTTCGAACTTTTATCTTAACCAGCTTCCAGCATGAATGAAATCAAATGTGGGCCGCTTACCTGACGCTGTACCATTCACTAAGTACAAGCCAGGTGGAAAGTAACACCCGCTTTCGCTGTCTCCATTTTCACACTGTTGTATCCTGTTGAGAAGAGCTGGAGGGGGTTCCTCTGTAAACACGAGCTGGATGTCCATGGTTTCTCTTCGAGGCGAGAAAAACGAAAACAAAAGAATTTTAAATTTCTTTTATTTTATACTTTTGTGGAATATCCGCGCCTTCTTAAACGTAGGGCGTAACTGCAAACGATCTCCGTCGACATGGTTTGTGTGAATAAAGCTTGAGTTTCGGCTAGTTTGTTGAATGACATATCGGTGAAAACAGCGAAGGAACGAGGGTAAAAGAAAAAACACAGTGGAGGCGCTGCCTAACTGTGCATATTTATTGCGGTCTGCAATATATACAAAAACACTAATGACGCCACAACCCTGAGATAGCGAAAAGGACGAAAAAGAAAAGAAGAAAAAAAATCAGTGCCGTTCCACTGTGTGAAGAAGAATGACCTGCGAAGCTGGACGCAGTTTAAAGAATGCACGGAACAAAACAGCTTCGTTTGCAATCTACCATAGTGACGTCGAAATAGCGACCGCGGAAAGCGCGTTCAGGATCGAGGAAATCGGGCTGCATGTTCCTAAGGCAGCGACTTTCTGCAGTACCTTCTTTCTTGCGCCCATTCGCGCATCTGTGCGCGCCAATGCTTCTTAAATTGCCACCATTACTCCTCCGAGTGAAAGACACGCGTCCGTCCATCGCTTCCTCTATTTTTTTTTTTTTTTTCAATGCCAAGCGCATCACCAGCTTCACAGTAAGAGCGAGTGGGACGCCTGCAGCGCCAACGCGTCGAAAAGTGGGTCCCCAAGCTTAACCGGGATTACCCGACCGTAACTTAATTCGAGAGCGGATTGTGCCTGGTTGCCGAGGCAATCGAAGTATGAGATTTCCGAAGTAGCTCCGCTCTGGTTAGCGGTAGAAAACTAAGTGCCGCGACCGCCGCGGTGGCACAGTGGCTAAGGCGTTGCGCTGCTGAGCACGAGGTCGCGGGTTCGATTCCCGATCGCGGCGGCCGCTTTTCTGATGGAGGCGAAAAGGAAAAACGCCCGTGTGTACGAGATTTCGGCGCACGTTAAAGATCCCCAGGTGGTCAAAATTAATCCGGAGCCCTCCACTACGGCGCGCCTCATCGCCTACGTTGCGCCGGCGCGTTAAAGGAGCCAGGAAGAGAAAACACAAGTTTGGTTCATTAAAAAGATTGCCTCGTTAGAATCATACTGACACCACTTTTAACGCAAACTTCGCTCAAATAAGCTACATAATTAGGAAAAAATGGAATGCCCATGCGGCCCACTAGCTCATTTCCCGCAACAGAACCTATGATGTCACATGAGACAGCTCTGCGATTGGCGGAGGGCGGCAAACGCAAACGCAAATTAGGCAGAGTTTATATGCTTGCTGAACGAGCCATTTGCGCTTAATTTTAGGGCACATTCTTTTGGCAGCCGTAAGAATGGTGGGACAAACAGTGTAAGTTACGAAAGACGCGTAAACGTAGAAGTACCGATGCGTACTGCTGTTGGTACTGCGCGCACTATGCTTGTTTAGCTCCACAGAACTGCGGAGCTTTGGGGTCGTCTCAGACGATACCGGCCGATTGATTGACGCTACGGTGTCTTACGTGACCATATTTGTCGAGCGAGCGCTATGTTTCAGGCAACGATTTTCTCCCAGAACAAAAACAAGTCGGGTTAAAGAGGGTCAAAAACAAACCAAAGGCACAAAACGGCATGCCACGGTATGGTGGCGCCATCTAGGTTTAACGTGAACAAACGCGTAAGCACCTCGATGCAACCAGGCCTCTCAAGCTTGGACGTTCCCTGGTTTCCCACGTGACCAACCTACAGCGCAGTTTTCGACCATCAAGTCCACTAGACAGCGCAACCGAAAGGTTACTTTTGGTAGAGAATACAAAACATTCATTCCGTGACTCAAAATTCCAACAAAGCTCGCTTACAATATGTTGTTTAAAAATTATTAACAGTTTGCATCAAACATTTGTTGAGCAAAAATGTACGCAACTTTTTACAAACAGCCGACTGGTGCACCACCTCGCTTTTGAATTCGCAACCCCAAAGTTGACAAAGTCACCAATTCAAATTAAAACCGCTGCAACGGCCCGCCGTTTTTATGTGCTCGGAGCACTGGTTTCGTGACTGTTATTGCTGTTATGTGCTTTTGCTTCCTTCCATCAGTTGTTGAGATGACTGGCAAAACACGGAATTCAGTGCTTGCGGAGTGACAAATGTGGGATATTCCGCATCGGAAGACAGCTGTCGAGGCCAGAATATTTGATTCTTCCAACAGAGGTGAGTGTTATGCAATCCGCTAGAAAGACGGTGCAAACGAAACTGTTGCCGCCGTCAGTACCTCATTTGTGCATGACTTCCGCTGTTATATTTTCTTATTACATGATTCAAATATAAAATCTGCATTCATCGGAGTTTTTGATCAGAGTGCATGCGGAGTTAGCTGTAAAAACTTGAAAAAAAAAGAGAAAAACCCTTAAGAAACAGCCTCTCAACTCTCCTGGCCGCTATCGAACATTTCTGACTATCTAGAACCTGAAAAGATGTGGGCACATTTGCCTCAAAAGGTGTGGCATTATTTCGGATGGAAGTGTTGAGGCTACCAAAAGAAAGTAATTCGCCCAGGCTTTACCTTACTGTTGCTTTCCTGTTTTGACGCGTTTTGACAGCGCTTTGCTACAACTAAAGTTTGTCTTCATAGAGACGTGGTGATGCGAGTTAGGTTATATTAGCATGCCTTGTGACAGCTGATGCTTGCGTCATGGTTAATACGCGTTAACTCAAAAATACTGCGTTATTTTTTTTCACAGGTGAGTGTTCATTTAGACATTCTGGCTGAAACTTCAACATTGTCGGTGCCCGAACCAACTGCACCAAGGACTGGCAGGCCATTTCAACTCTTCGTGCTTGCCTGATATGACAGCCATGCGCCCGACTGGTGTGTTTATGTATATTTAACTTCACTTATAGTTGCTTCTCTGCATTCGTATGACATGATTCTCCTAACTGTTCGTTCTTCCAATTTAATAAAAAATTATATTCATTCCTTGTTTTTTTTTTGCAAATACAACCAAAGAACAAAGAAGAACACACCGGAAGGCGACCACATCAAGTTCTCAGCACGAGCAAATGTATTATGTTGCCTGGAGATAAATGTTACAACGTGCTAGGTATTTTCACCAAATGTTAAAAAGAAGGTCAGCATATATCAATGCGTTCATACATGTGATATGCATATAACTGAGTATGAATGGAATAGTTGTTGTTCAATTCATGAACAAGATATTCGATGTCTAAAAATATTTAACTTCGGCCGAATTTTCGGTGTACTGCAAATATTGAAGCGCATGAAAATGTGCGATGTGATATTGTTACGTAGCTAGCCGCTAGGCTCACTCTAGCACCAAAATTCAGCGTTTATCAATAAATCACGATGCGTACACATTGGCAAATGTAAAAAAGCAAATGCGGGTTCTAGTGTACTCTCTTCCACTCCCTTTGACTGCTGCTCAAGAGTACTTCACTTTCGCTGTACATTTACAACACTCCGCACAAAAATATTGCTGTAAGACCCACTGTAGAGCTCCTGTTATCAGCCTAAAGCAAGTTCGTGCAAGAACCTGAGAGGAAGTAAACTTTATTGGAGCAGCTCATTTCTGATAGACACTGATTCTATGATCTGGTGATCGAGTTGGTGTCTTCTTTGTTAATAGTGCTGTGTGGACCTTGCATGTGGGCTTTAAACCTTTGCACACAAAGAAATGTCAGGGTTCAGCGTTTGTCTTCGAGGTTTGGAGATGTAGTATCCAGGGTCATCTAGAAGCAGGCATAAGCGTGTGGCAAAAGTGAAGAAGGAGGAGGTGTGGTGCTTTGTACCTCAAGGGCAGATTGCTTTAGCGAGTTGGATTGGTTGCCTGCGAATACCTCGCAACGGCTTTTTTCTATCGAATATAATCAGGAAGGCCACTGCTACACTCAGTTAGTAAGCGTGTGAAAATCCCAGTTCCCTGCAGGTCAGAATTTTACATGTAGCCACCGACTGCACATTGTTGCACAAGTGGGCGAAAACTATTCAATCAATACACCATGATGTCACCCCCAAAAATAGTGCACGCAGGTCTTGTTCTAAATTGTAAGGAATGGATGATAGTAGATACTATTTGTTTAACCTACAAGGAGAATAAGAACTTTAAGGGGTGTACCGAACTGGGCAGTGCAGTCCATGCATTGCAGCGTCAAATCATATTTGTAAGTCTTGCTTACTGATGTGCATGGTTTTTTTTTACATTTATCAATCACTGAAGCATAAAAAGTGTTTTTAAAATTTTGCTGTCAATACAGTATAAAGCCATCCACATTACTACTGGCAAAATTCAACATTTCATTTATTTACACCTGAAAGGGCATTACATAAGGGGGGGGGGGCGGGGGCTCTTGGCCGAAATATAGTCAGCGTTGCAACACATACAAAAAATAAGACAA
Organism: Haemaphysalis longicornis; assembly: GCF_048455015.1. Classification (NCBI taxonomy): domain Eukaryota; kingdom Metazoa; phylum Arthropoda; class Arachnida; order Ixodida; family Ixodidae; genus Haemaphysalis; species Haemaphysalis longicornis. The sequence continues at coordinate 87,454,736 of NW_027526361.1, forward strand.
TGAGAACAAAAAGAATACAAGATTAAGGAGGTGAAATTCAACTCATTGCAGCAAACAGTGTTGATCAGGGTAATTGAACTACCAATATGGCTCTTCGACGTGCAAGTGCGAGTAAACACGGGGTGCGTAATACGTTATTGTGCAGCTGGGTTCTGAAATAATATTTATCCTCTCTTGCTTATGGAAATTAAATTTCTTGTCGCATTTTTACTGTGTAAATATGAAGGTAAAATTATTTAGACCTAGCAAGTTTAATTGCATTCTATATGTCATCAGCAAGTGAAATGTCTCATTTATGAGTATTAATTACAGCACATGATTCGTAACCACCCTAGAAAGTAATAAACAGCTGACACCAACGTTATTTACATTCAATTGTTGAACGGTAAAGCTACCGTTTATGCCAGCATCAAGTATAATAATGGGGCATGCAAAATGCATTACTGTAATTAAACTAGTCAGCAATTAAATAGTTAGCAATTTTCATGCAACAGGGCATATCGGAGTAATTTGAAAATTTTCAGTGTTGGTAAAGAAATTCAGAGAAATATTTTTAATGCCGTAGGTGTTTCCTTTCTTTTTCTTTCAACTTGTGATGCTGCTTAGTGCGTGCTTTTGGTCTGTCGCACCCCCCAAAAGAGATAGAGAAAAAAACGCCGTGCTCAAACACTCGCTCACGGATTTTAGTTCCATTGCTACGTTCAAATGTCGATATGTTCGCAGTAAGCGATAGCGTTTGCAATAACTGTCGCTTTAATCTGAGAGAATTTCCAAGCGCCTGTTTGCTTCGTAACTTGTTGCGACGTCCAAAAAGAAAAAAAAAAGATACGGGCAGCAGAATATTGGAAGCAATGTGCCTTTCGTTCGAAATCTTAGCGCACCTGAACGAGTTGTTATGGCAAAAAAAAAAGTTGTCACGAAAGCTCTGAGGAGTTGCCTGAGGACATGCCCATAATATATGTTCAAGATCGCTCAGAGCCGCAAAATTAGCAGTAATGACCAGTGGGAGACCGTACTGCTCAGCTCAGACCCGGCGGATCAAGTCTGGGCCATCCAGTTAGCCGAAGACGCTGCTAGGACCCAAGGGCTCCTGGCCGACGCCAAGGTGGAGGTCTAGCTCTCCTCCACAAACTGGACAAATAAAAGTTATTTCTCTCTCTGTCACGAAAGCGACGTACAATTCCAGCGATCGAAATGAAATGATGTCCTCGCCTCTGTAAACTTGCAGATGTCAAGAAACGATTTGTTCTCACTTGTGGTCTGTGCCAGTCGAGGCCATCTGGTCACCTGGCATAACATCACTTCACTAGCGCGGCGCAAGTAAACACGCGGCCAGTGTGCCAGCCAGGAGCCACCAGGAGCAGCGAGCCGGCGGCCGCCGTGCTAAGGCAGCCATGTTCTTAAAGGGGTCCTGAAATGCCTTCCGCCGATGCATGGATGTACATGTAACCAAATAAAGCAATGTATTAGCAATCTCCTCCTGCAAGAATTTTGTTAAAGCGATGAGTATTAGCTGAGAAATCGTAAATCGAAAACCGCGCATCATCGTCGCGCCGTATTTCCTCCTCCTTTCAACTGTTTCTTCGCTGTTGGCCTCCCCTCCCATGATGCTCCGCTCCTCAGCGGTGACGTACTTCCGCTATTGCGTTCCCACAGACTGCCGTCTGCTACGGGCCAGCTCTTTCGGCTTTTTCATCTCTGTAGACACCATGGACACATGTTGGAAAAGCGAAAGAATGACCTGGCCGCATGTGTGCGGCCTGGCCTTGCCCTTTCGCGGTGTACGTAGCTGCAGGGCTGCAGTTGGTATCGGCGGCGAACTCGCAGCCGCGTGGGGAGAATCGTGCGCTCGTTCCCTTTGGTGCACCGCGCACTGTTTATCCAAAAAGCGCGGTCTCAGATGTGGCCCCGCTGGTGCCGGGTGTTATTTTGCGGTGGTTGTAATTCCTACTACCGGCGGCATGTGAAAAAAGACATTTTCAACCGACACAGAACCCGTGCACAAAACGCGCCGGATCGGATCGCTTTATCAGCGGCGATGAACGTGAAGGCGAAGAGCAAACCAACGCTGCACTCGATCAGCGAGAACCCGTGTTCTGACAAGCTGCACCCATGTGTTGCATTCAACACTGACGGGAAAGCGTTTGTTTGCACTTGTTTGGATAGTCGTAAAATGTCCAAACACTCCGGCACTCCGCTAGCAGATCAGCCGGCGAGACATTTCGGAAAACATTTGACAGATGGCGCCGTATGCATTAGTGTGTCGCTACGCAAAACTGATGAGACGCTCTACTAAAACTCCCATCGCGGTGTCACGTAGCGGGACGCAAAAATTTAGTGTTTAGCGTATGCAAAGGCCACAAACGCTGTACTAAAACTCTATTAGCAGCAAAATAGCGTGCGTATGTGAAACCGCTTGCGTTTACAAAGCTGCACGCCGAGCGCGTACGTTTCAAACCTAGTGACATCGTTTAAATACACTGGCAAGCACAGTGTAACGTAGTCAGATATCAACTGTATGCTCAGGCGACAAGCAAGAGCTCGTTTTATGTGGGGCGGAGATTGCGCATAAAGGCCCGTTCGCACTTGCGACGAAAGCGAGTGAGAGCGGCAGGAATTCCGTCGCTTTGTCGCGCGACGATCGTTTTTGTCGAATGGTCGGGACAAATTTTGGTTGCGCGACAGAATTCCCGTCGCTTTCGCTCGCTTTCGTCGCAAGCGGGAATGGAAAGTTCTGCCGCTGCCGTCTGCTACGCAGCTCGGAGGTAACCGCGCGATCTGCTCGGGCCGGATGAACGCGCACACTCCCGCACGGCAGCGCCCCAAGCGGCAGACGGCCGCGTACATCGCTCCCGGCGCCCGCCTGGAGCCCGCCCTCGGCACACTAGCCAGTATATTTCAGGCACTATAATGGAGGAAAGATTTTTTGCTTCCGATGAACCTAGTTCTTTGCCCCTGTGTTCTTAAATACGTGAAGTGGTTAGCACGTCGTCCTCACGCAGCTCTGTATCGTCGTAGCATCGCTGATTGTCCGAACGAAGCTTGCAGCTAAGCCAATGCAGCGACCGAAGCTGTGTGTGTGTGTGCATCCCTCCTGTGTGTTGTGGACGCGTTCGTTTCGCGATGAAATGCGACATTGTACTTCTGCGGGTGGATAGTGCTTCCCATGGTTTGGATTATCTTTCTCGAACGACGTACCACTCAACCTCGCATGGGGTATGTGCAGTGTGCCTGGCTAAAAGCCTTCTCGCTTGCGCGCCAGAGTTGTGACTTGCTGCTCGTCCCCGCAAACCGGATGTGAGGTGAGTGCCGTATTTACGACGGGCAGGAGGAGGCAACTCATCGTCTGTCAATCGCGGTTCAGACTTGCAACGCATGTTGTGACGTTGCGTTCGTTCGAAACGCATCTCTGGATTGTTTTGAAGTTGAATAAAATGTACGCGTCAAACCCGGGCATTCGGCTCAGGGCGTTCTCAGCGATTGCACCAAAGAAGTGCCACGGGACTTTCTTTATGGTACGTACTCACGTAAGATAAAATCCACGTCGTGTTATGGCCGTGTTGCATTCAATACAAACGGTTAAGCGTTTGTTTACACTTGTTTCGTTTGTCGTAAAATGTCAAGGCACTCCGGCACTCCGCTGGCAGATCAGCCGGCGAGCCGACGCTGAGCAGACGACTCATCTCTTTGCCGGAAGTGCGTGAAAAAGCTGCCCAATAGCAGGATGTCTAGCTCATGACGAACATCTGGGAATCGATGATGTAGACATGTGAAGATGGCGGCGTCCAAAAACACGAAGGAAAGGGTGAGAAAAAAGCGACAAACTTTGCAACAAAAGTGTGAGCTTTCCGCTGCGCGTAAAAGAGTAATACTTGGCACAGGTGACGTTGGCGACCCAATCTAGCGATTGCGCTAGTTCATTTAGTGTGCTCAAAATGCCTTTCAGGGCCCCTTTAAGGAGCTCGAGCGCCCTGTGCAAAAAGCATCCGCCATGTTTACAGCGCGATCAAGCGGGCGTCCTCGGTAGTTCACGACGCCGCCACTACGCTTTTTCTGGCAGTACAGGCAAAGCTAGACCTTTGCTTCTCTAAAATCCTCCCTGTTCTGTGATGCAACGCTGCCGCACAGGGAGGAGACACCCTTTGAACGGTCCCGTGCCGCTGCAATTGGTCGTTCTTTTCGTTTCCCACGCGACCCAGCAACGCGAAACAGATACGATGCTTCAAACTTCGCCAGTTAACCGCGTTGTGGCGATAATTGTAGCGCGGTTTTGATACAATGTCTTGCTTCGGCGGCGAGCGAGCGACCCAAAATGGCGGCGCCAGCGTATACGTGTCTCCACCCTGTACGGCGGACGCGTGAATCAAGGGACCCTAGGCTGCAGGGCGGTCTGTGATGTAATTGCGGACCACAAAAATACACGATTTAGCGGGAAAATCAAACTTTTCACTTAAATTGATTAATTTCTCAGTGAACAAAGCGTCGTTTGCTTTCGGTCAAGCGCTGGGGGCACTATAAAACACGTAATCTTTCGAATAACACAAACTTGTATTTTGTCTTCATGGCTCCTTTAAACCCTACAATCAATCAATCAACTAAGTGCCGCGGCGCAGCACGTTTTGCCTACGTTGCCGCTTACGACCACGCGTCGCCCCGAGATTAATCGGTCACGTGACTAAAAGCGCTGGTAAGGCTATCAATAGGGGTAGTGGGGCAGGAGTAGAAGGAAAGGGCTTGGTTGGCTGCTCGGGGCTGATGTATTTGGCATTGTCACTTGAGAAAAAGGCGAGTCGGCTGTTCGACGTCCACGTGTAAGCCTCCCGCCAGCACAACGGACACGTCATCAGTGAGAACATGAACCCTATAGCTTGGCGTTCCCGCCCAACACCTTCCTTCCTCCATTACCCGCACGTGCACGCATAAACCTGATACCGGTTTTGTGCACGTCCTTAGATGTGAAAGATACCGGCAAATAACAAATGAAGGCAAATAACTGTTGCGAAAGAGGGGTCGGCGGTGGCGAAAGGAAAAACCGGTGCGGCGCCGAGTGAAGCGGCTTCATCGGTATGAAAACTGAGGGGTTAGACATGTACTGCTGCGCAGTAAAAAGAGAACACAGTTGACGGTGCTATTGGCGACACCAATCTGATACTGCATTCACTGACACGTGCCATCACTGTATTTCATGGGCCCTATTCTCGACGCACCTAATTCACCGTGAACTGTGAATTTGCCGGAAGTATATTCTGATTGGCTTTAAATTTTGGTCACGTGCTCCCGGTTGACAAAGCGGTTGTGTGTGCTTTCATCATATTGACGTTTCATGACGTTTACTGGGCCCAGTTATAAAGTTTGCTTCATTTGTCCTTACGGAAAGCGCATAAGGCTTGGCCGGCAATGAAAAACTAGACTAAATGCCGCGGACATGACAAGGTAGGCCTGCATTTGCTATTCAACAACAATACGGCTTGTATGTAACGCCCTCTCTGTGATTGGCAGAGAAGGAGTGACGTAATTTAAACAGTTGGCGGTAATGTTTACATCCCACATTGGCAACTTCCACCTGCGTTAAAGTGACGTGCTGTTACGTAACAGCTGGAAAATGGCAGCTGTCGTCGCCGTGAAATACGGCAAGAAATTTCACCGGTCTTCAGTGCCGTGAAATCCCCTTGAATTCGTGCAGTAGAGAATAGGGCCCCAGTTTCTTCTATAGTAGCGCAACAGAAGGTTGCAAACACAATTTTTTACCATTTTTGGCTACCATGTAGGCCAGAAAAATCTCAAGTGTGCGGGAGTGCAAGTAACGCTTGAGTCATTTTTTTTTTGCTCTCAAAAAGTGTTATGCATCCACAGGCCTGGCAGTGTGAAACAATGTGGCTGCCAGTGCCGACACCTAAACAATTCGAGCGCTCTCGTCGGCATTCATTTGGGCATCTTCCTGTCTGTCCAATGAACACAGCACCGTATCTGAGGTGGATCTTCCTTCGGGTTCAATCCACGCGGCACTACATCTGAGACAGTGCCTGTACTGTTTTTTTCTTTTGTTTCCGTCCGTGCACTTTTCACCGATATTGGTTGTGTAACAATTAACAATTCATTCTGCCTGCTTAGTCCCGTATTTGGATATACGATTTCGCTATAGCTGTGCTCTGTCAAAGGAACATGCCATGCTGCGTCACGTAGGTTATGCAAAACGTTACACCGCGCCTTTTAAGTGCAATTAGCGGGTACATGACAATAGGAGAAAAACAGAGCTAATGGCGGTTCTTTTCTTCACATGTATTGAAACAGATTGCGCTATTTTGCACAGTATTAAAATTTAGCTCCCCACAAAATTGGAAAACCGAACTCAATTTATCTGTTACTGTTGCATTTTAGGACTTACGTAGTACATCTAACGTTCATAAGACGTCAGACATCGTGCAATCAATAGCGGCAGTTCAGTGTTGCTGCCAAACCTTACCAGCCGGGCGTCCAGGACTGGGGCAACTTAAGCAGTTACAATTTCCAACATGCATTCCCGCCAGCAAGGAAAAATTCCCTGCACAGTTTCCTCAGCGAGTCTTCAATTGCATGAATGAAAAAATAAACTTGATAGATGGACAAGCTTGCACAAGGCAGAGAGCAAGCTACCTAACAGCCTGACAACCAGAATGATACGGGAAGCCATGAGTCCTGATTTGATTAATTGTGGGGTGTAACGCACCGACGATAAGCCTGGGCTATGAGGCGAGTCGTAGTGAGGGCTCCGGATTGATTTGGCCACCTGCATCTTAATGTCAACGCCTTCCCATGCGTACGTAGCTGTAAATAGTTACTATAAATATTACCAGTACCATTATCTTGAAGTGTAATACATGCATGAAAAAAAACGGCTGTAGACACCCCTTGAAGGGATGATCCCTTCAAAGGAACTGCCACTCTTCCGATAAACGCTTTCACGGTTTCTTTTGCGGATGAAATTATTGCGAAAGCTATATATAGTTATCGCAAGCACGGAGTGGCAGAGCGTGATTTGCTCGTCCAAAGCGGCACAATAGCCGCTACCGGGAAAAACAGGAGCAGCTTTTGAGCAAGTTTCTAGTCTATCTGATGGTCGTAGCGCAGTAAGTTCTTGGCTGAGGTACTTGTGTCACCCTAATTGAAGTACTGGATGTGTTGGTTGGCTACGTTCCGCAAGAATTTAGCAGTAAGAAAAAAGTTAGAAAAGGGTTTCAGGGTCCCTTTAAGGCTTTATATACCGGAAAAACCTGGCTCGCACAAGTGCATTTTCAACAACCTGAGTCGCAATTTAACAGCGGAGCTTTATTTTATTACGGAACGGCCAAACGGACCGTTCCGTAATGAGAGAGCCAGGGAACATGAATTGTCGCTTGGTAAAGATAATGGAGCACATTTGGCCACCCATGCTCGTGCCTGAGGTTGCGAGCCACGGTTCAATGAGATAAAAATACTGAACAAAAGCAAGAACAGGCAGTCGAGGGAATTAGCCGAAGAGTATTATATCAAGGAGAGAGCGAATGACTCTAAGTGATACCTCGATTGCTCTGTACAATAGCGAAATGAGCTTTCTGAAGAACGTGATGTAAACATGTCTGTCTTTTTGTATCATCTGTGTATGTGTGCGATCCATCTTTTTCGCCCTCTCTTTTCCTAGGGAATACAAGCACAAGAGTAGCCGAATAAAACAGTTGGAAGCTAGCGCCTGTCTCGTCTCTGTGTTTCTTCGTACGTGTTCTCTGTTGCGCTCCAAATCATGAGGACTGATCACGAACTAGCCCAGCAAGAAGTTCTTCTCAGTTATTTTCATCCCTTGTGTGAGTAACAAAAAGAACAGGATGAGGTGCAGGATAATATTTCCGCTACCCTCATTGGCGGACAGGGTATAAGAGGTGGATCATAAGAGGCGGTGGCACACGCCAGCATTGGGACCGGCGCAAATGTAAATATCCACGCCCAACAGAAACATCTATAAGCAGCCGTGTTGTTATTTCAGTTATAAGGAAGCTCTCAGAGCTCATCAGCCTCAAAGCTGTAGACAACGAGACTTACCCGCACTTTTCTATTTTGATGCTGCTAAGGGTTGATCCGTACAGGCTTTTCATCTATAAGGGACAACAAAAATCACAATCGACACCAACGCTGCGGGCTTAACAGTATACTTCGAGCAAATCATTTTGTTTTGCGTTAAAAGTGCACGAATTTAGGAGGGTTTCCAAAAGTTAGCGTTATGTTTAACTGCACACTTCTGCTTAGCTTATGCCCTCTTGCATATAACCCTGATGTAATTTGAAAACCACGCAATTTTCCAAAATACTCACGTTGTGGTTGCCTAAAATGTGCAGATAAATAGCACCGGAATGCACATGCTATAAAAGCCGGGGGACAGAAAGTGATAGAGAGAGAGAGGGGGGTAAGAGAGAGAGAAAGAGAAACGTTTATTTGAGCATGCTGAAGTGGGAGTGGTTGCCTAGTCCGGGAATCCATGAGGTGAGCAGAACGCCTTCGCTCTGGATGCCAGGAGTGGCTGGACGTCCAGATGGCCGCTGATCGCCAGGTTTTACCACAGTTTAGGGCCGGGAAGAGGGAATCGTAGAGGGACAAGTTTCGGATTGCGGTCACACTGTATTATACTACGAGGTAGAGTTGTGGGTTGTGAACAGAACTGGCATTCAGCAGAGTATTGACTTGGAAACATACGATGCAGGCGAACTGAGTGAGGAAATGTGTTAGTTTGTAGTTTGCGGAGTAGCGATTCTTCTTCCTTGGAGAGTGCAGGGTAAGGGGGAAGGAATAGTAGTCTGTCGTACCGGTAATACTGCGTTATGCCTTGATATGTTACGAGCGTGATGGACGGTGTGGTCTCCTCGGAAGCCTGGAGAGAGAGGGCGCTGGCTTGCTGATGAGCAGAGTTGTTGGCCGTCAGTCAGGAATGGCCAGGAGTACAGATGATGTTGACTTCCGGCGGGGTTGCTGTGGCTATAGTAACCTTAAAGTAGAAGGGGCCACCCTTCCGGCTAAGAAGCTTCTGCAGGCAGCTTGAGAATCCGTGATAATGATTTTGTGCTTCGTGTGTGTGAGGGATAAGGCGATAGCTAACTCATCAGCAACGCAGGTTGGCGATGTCTTGATTGCTGCACAAGTCAATCTGAACAGAGACTGAAAATGTTCTCTTACCAATGTCTTCTCCAATCGTTATTTCCTTTCTTAAAGGGCAACGAGGTTTAAAACACGAATAAAATTTCGTACGTTCCCTCAGTTTTGTAGCCAGGGCTACAACAATCGTGGTGTGGAACAAATATCGCATGATTTCGCAAGCCGTTCCCAGGTCCGACGTCTTGGTTTTCGCGGAGGCTGTGCGTTAAGCAGATTTGAACGTGTTCGGGAATTCGGCTTCGCAGACTTGTTAAAACTCTACTGAAGCCGCAGTGTTATGCGTTCTACGTAAAAACCCTAGATGCACGTGCTTCGTGCTTACGTCAACATTTCTTGTGTTGTATGCCTCTAATCAGCTGAAAAAAAAAAACTATTTTCGCAGTGCTTCTTCTGTCGCTTTTTCTAATCAAAAACAAATTTAAGGTGGGCCCACTATCAGCCCACTTTGTGTTAGTGTATTTCGGCACAAATTTTAAGGCGGTCAACCAGTGCTGGCAGCTCCAAAGCGCGAGTTTTCCCAAATTGGACCTGGCGTAGAGTTGCACTATTTTGTCCACGGTTGAGTGGGAAATGGGCTCCATATTCACGAAGTATTGGCGCGCAATGGCTTTTATATCGCCGGTAAAAACATAAAAAGAAAGAAAGTCTGTGCCCGAATAATGCGTCCGTCATTCTTGGTTCATCATAGTCAGTTTAATTTTCGTTTTCACATTTTGATATATCGATCTGGTGTGTAAATAGAATGGGCGCAAAAAGGTTGAAGCCGGGGGAGGGGCGGGGGGAGGTGCAGAGTCCAGAAAATTTTGGTGGGTGCACTCACACCAACACTCCCCTTGGCTACTCCCTTCCGTCCCATTCAGCATGCTGTTCCCTTAACTTCTCTCTCCTCCCACAATGAATGCAATAGTAGTTTGTTAAATGCAATTAAATTTTTCTCTTGTGCACTACTCGCACGCCATCTATTAGGACAACACAAGACTTTTTTAACTTTCGTTTTTTTTTTCTGACGGAAGCAGCTCAAGGAGAGATGCCCTGCTTCAGGATTTTCATAGATCTCTCTTGCCTTCTACATCATTTATAGCGTGTCCTTTAATCTTTTCTTACAATAAATACCAATTAAACCTTTATTTTTAACTAAAAGCGTGCTTCTGCTCCCCCATGTGCACTTAGCTATTGCTCCTAATGTACCTGAAGTCTCTTTTAACGTGAACAATGGGGACAGGTGAGAGCCAATGCAGCAGGACCTTTCCAACGAAGAAACCAGGTGCAGGGCCTGTTTTGGTCGATGCGCAAGTGGTTGAACGGAACACCAGACAGGTATACAGACCGAAATTTTCTTCTAGTAGCAGAAAAATGATTCTCGTCTTTAAAATATTAGGGAAATTTTAATGGCAAATTTTCGGGCATTGAATAGGCAATCTGGCCTCATCCTTCTCTATTGCGGAGAGTGCGCCTAGCTTTGCCAGGTTGCTTTATGTCAGACTTTTTATTTCTATTTTTTATTCTGATTTTATCTCGCCCCGTTTCAACGCCGCTCGTATCCCAGAGCATGACTTTTCTTTTAAGTAGGCTCCACTGCTAAACAGAGAAGTTGTGTGGGGAAAACATTGCAAATACCAAGTAACTTAATACTAATAGTGTGCTTGGCTGACATGCACTCAGCCCTATCACGATTGGCTCTCAGCTGTACGCAAGTTATCTACTGCGGAGACATATCCCGAGGGGCAGTATGAGTAGTAGTATAAAGGGCCTAGGTTTTGTATTACCCCGTGTGCAATTATAGAACGAAATGCCTTACGCTAGCGACGGCCGTCTAACTTTCCAAAGGAGTAGCCCTCGAATGCTTGCGGATAAATGTAACACTGTCCCATGCATTTCTTTCATTATCGTCGGCAGATATTTAAAGTAATTCACGTGTAGTGAATGACGGTCAACCGGCTAAAATATCTTTTCTATAATTGCGCGGTCCTGACAAATGTATAAATTCAAAAAAATTACGAATAACTCTGTTATATCACCAAAATTTCAGTATTTAAGCAGTTCTTGAAATAAAAATGCACGATTGCATTGTAACTATTGCGTTCGTTTTTTCTTTCTATAGTTGTCTGGTTTAGCTGCTCCCTTCATTAACGTTGCTCGGTCCTTTTAAGATTCGCTATGGGGCGATGTTACACTTCGCGTGCCGTAAATTGTAAGTCACGTGTGTTGACGCTTAAAGCATAAATAAGGTGCTTAAATTTACTTCTAACGTGTTCTCTCTTCGCAATGTGCATTTTTTTATCAAATATGTGGTTACTAAACGTGACAATTCTAGATAATGAAGAATTGAGAACGCCGAGGTAATGACAATTACAATCAATAGCTGTGTGTAAAATACATAGGAATGAAAATGTAAAACGCTATCCAGGCAGACTTACAGCTTTTTCAATGAGCTCCCCTCTTTTGTGACACCAGGAATCACGGATCACAGTGGCTGCCTGTTTTTGCTGCTGGATTGTTACCACATATCGAAATGATTTTTCTGCGAAAGAAAGATGAGCAGTTATATGCATACGTCAAATTTCTTTTGAAAATGATTGAAATATAGCGCTAGTAACTTCCACCGCGCTGACATTCAGTAACATCCCAGCCAGACTTTCATGCATCATATCTTCGCATTGAAACATCTGTGAGCTGTGCTATCACCAGAAAAGAAAAAAAAAACGGCTGCGGCTGAACTCAGCTGAAATTGGATATGCAAAGCAAAAGCTTGGCTTCGTCTGGTTGAGTCTTGGTTTCGCCTGGTTAAACCTTTGATTTAGCTCTATTGCCGACCACATCTCAAAGCCGTCCAGTTCCGTGCAAAGCTCACAGAACGAGGTCGGGCCAACGCGGCGTTCATTCATGGCGAACGCACCGTTCCTCTTCTCCGGGCGCGAGACGAGTCACGTTGCCCGAAACGACCCCGCGCTGCATGCAGGGGAGGCAGCGGGGGTGGTTGGCTGCATCGGCCGCAGCGGCGGTGGCGACCGCTGTCGGCACCCGCAGGTGCCAAACCGGGCCCGGAGAATCACGCGATGCGCTTCGAGGGGTGTGTCGCCGGGGGTGTGTATCCGGGCAAAAGGTCATTTGCACATCCTCCATGAAATCGCTGAACGAAAGTAGTAAAGCTTTGGTTTAAAAAAAAACAGCTCGATATATTCGCAGTCACCGTGCCGAATTCCCGGCAGTGGTTCAAGCTTTCTTGTCATGCCATCTGAGCGCTCTAATATTTGATTTTTACCTATCCCACGTTTCATATCAACTTTTTGTGGTAAGGAAAACGTAAGAGCATACATGGTAAAGAGAGTAAGTTAAGATTAGACGCACACAAAAAACGACAGCAATCAATTAAACCTTTAAAAATTCTATAACTTTCAAATGCAGTGAACGCCTTATTAGTAGTTTTCCGATTTTTTATGAACCGTGCAAGGTTGGAGCGTAGTGGTGAGAGACGACGTATAATCTTCGTATATATAGGCTTAATGAATTGTTGCTACTGAAAACGGATTATCTTTCTACATCGTTGTGACTTCCTCTTCATCACCATTGTAGCAGATTACGCTAGTCATCATCATTTCATTCAGCTTCTCACGAGCTGTCGCATGCTGTCGTGGCTGCGCTGGCTGGCGCCCGCTTTTTCTAGCAGATTCCATTAAAGCCTCATCGCATTAAGACGTGTCGCTCCGCTTCCTGAGCATCGCTCTGCAGCTAGAGGACCCAGAGTTCCAAAATACATTACGAGGTGCAGGAACGGTCAGTGAGCTCATTTTCCCCGACCCGTACATTTTCGCGAGCGACTGCATCTTCTTTTCCCCTCAGCGCTTGCCAGTGCTCACCACGCTCAGAATCAGAAAAACAGTTGCTAAAGAAAGAACTCGCTGAGAAGAACACCTGACGACCGTTATCGGAACGACAGGGCGCAGAACCTTTTGCAACTATAAAATGGGAGATGGCTGAGGACAGACGAATATATGATCTGCAATAGCCCCATCATCCTTAATTCAAGAAGAACACAGTGAGACGTGGCAAGACGTCATACTTCCTGCGGAATATTAATCTTTCTTAGACTATAGACTAGGCTCCTTTCGACAATTCCCGGTATAGTCTGTGTGACAGCTAGCACTACTGCTGTAAGATGCCGCCAGTCTCAACCAAGGAAGTGTTTATTTTATGGTCTGCTGTCTCGTGCGTCTTTACTCACCATTGGGGCAAAATACTTCAAACAAGGCGTTTTGAAATTCAACTTACTGGGTGTTTAGTCGCGGAAAGCCAATAGTTGCCCATCGCGGGCCTGAGAATAACGCTTTTTTCTTATTGTCGATCACGCTTTAAACCAAGACGCGTGTGAAAATGAACGCACCAAGAAGGGAGGACTAAAAGTAAAGTTTTGTTTACTACAGCGCATTCTTAATTAAGCTAGCAGATGAGGACGTGCTTGTAGTTGTGTGGCTGAAAAACATGATGATGAACAATTTGTTTTCGCTGAAGCTTTGGGGCAAGTATCAGGGCACAACCTTCGAGGAATGTCCCTAGTCAGGTAAGTTATAGGCTCGTCTGGCGGTCTAGGCCATTGTCGACAGTTCACACTGGGGCCAGGTTCAGGGTTCCTCATGTGTCCAGTTACTTCGCCTCGGAGGTTGACGGTATATGGACAATGTCTAGGGTCCTCTGGCACTTTTATACATGGTGGAGCAGTGCACTGAACGTTTGACAGAAATTGAGTGTAGATGAGTATTGCGTGTAATAAGTCGCATGTCTGAATATGTAATTGGGGTATGCATTCGTCTACTTTTAAGTGCAGAGCACTTGAGGCGCTCGCCTTGTGGTCATAGCTCGCTCGCTGGAACCAAGCATATGGTAACGGAGTTACAGTGTAGCCTGTCACTGTCTCTTCGCCGCGGCGTAACCCAGAGGCTTCCAAAGCCAAGCCGTTTATATAGTGATAAGCGTTTGAAACTCGTGAACCGCTGGCGCTTAGCAGTGACTTAGCTCGGCTATGCCAGGATACGCGTAGCGTGAGCTAAGGTTCAGCTGGTTATTCTTAGCTTTCCTGGTTGTCTAGGATTAGCTGATTATCATGCTTACTACTCCTTATCATATAATGCAGGTCCAATCCAAATCCAATCCAATCCAAGCCAAGCCAACTCAAGCCAATCCAATGCAATCCAATCCAATCCTCCCGCTTGCGCAAAATGTGGCAGTGCAACGCCGGCACGTGCGGGGAGAAAAGCACAAAGAGAACAGAACTCCCGCTGGCGCAGTTTCAGGCAGGGGGCGCGCGAGCACTTCGAAGGCGGGAATTTTGATTTGCACGGTGAGGTAGCAGTAACCGGATAACGGCAGTACAGCCCATTATGGCAAATAACCGCTCGGCATTTCCCACAACTTTGAAATTGATTGAAACGGCTTTAATGGGGGTGAGGGCAGGATGGTGGCTGCTGCTTCTATTTAGTGGGAAGTGGAGTCAGCAATTTCCTTTCGCCTGACAACAGGGACTACTGAGAATGTGAGCCTAGCTGACACGGGGTTCTGCCTTGGAAGGCATGAGCGCTGGTTGCTCCTTTGGGATAACGGCCCAGTGTATATGTGCACAGACTGCGGTATAAGCCGCCCATTACCCTCCAGAGATTTGCGACCAGGTATCAATATAACGCATATATGAGGCATCAGAAGAATGGTCTTCGTTGGGGATGCGGCGTGTCGTCTTGCTGATGCAACCTCGTCGGCAATTAGAGCATGCCACCTGGGAACCACGAAAATTGTGATGCCCTCTTTTGCAGTCGCAATGGCTAGATCAATGGTGGTTTTGCTTGCTTCTGTTGATGTGGAGCGGGCGAGGATGGTAATCGTTTCTTGTTCTGACGCATTCGTGACGCAGACCACGCGGCCTGGCTGGTCTCCGTACGGGCACGCGTCGTTAGGTTATCGCCGTATTCCGTTCTCACGGCCCATAGGCTGGGTATGTGTCCTAGCTGGTTGAGTACTGGGCGCACTTTCTTGTAGAATGAGAGTTACCTTACTGGCTTGTCTGAGGTGGATCTTCCATTACGACAAAAAGGAAAGATTCTTTCGACATTCTTCCAATACGTTTGAAACGCAATTAACTCCGCACGTGATTTTTTACCGATTTTAAGTGCGACCCACTTTCCGATTTGAGAAAGATTTCAGCGGAAATTATATAGTGTAAGAGCCTTCGGTATTCGGTGTGGTAAGGCGTTTATGTTACGACAGAGCCGTCTCCGAACACCGGTTCAGCAACCAACGATCATGATGATCAGTCTCGTAGTAGACGAAGAGTTCCTCGATGTGTTTAGTGATGGGGATAATGGAGCAGTGAAATAAAGGATTTTCTACGCTTCGGAGCTTCGCGCTCACAATAGTTTTATTTGTTGCAAGATACCTTACTTCCGTCGGTGCCTCTTGTGTTCCGCCTCTGTAGCCCTTAATGCTTCACTGTTCCCAGTTCCGACGACCCCTTTCGGAATCAGTCAGTCAAACACGTACCTCGCCATTGCGTCCATGCAGCAGCTTAGTAAGCGCTAGAGCCCAGGGACAAGCACCCCCCCCCCCCCCCCCCCCATCTCTGTCAAGTCACTGGCCTTCCCCTCTATCTACAAGAAGTTCGGAAGTGCACGTTGATGTCTTGCTTCTGAACAGCTCTAGAATCCAGCAGCTGCGAAAAACTGCTGCTTCATAGCACTAATCCTTACTGACATCGTTGATAATTAAAACAGCGTTGCTACCAAATTTGATTTGAAATCTCTGCGCAGCTGCTAATAGTAGATGTTAATCTGTGTTTATCGCCGCTTTGCTGTTCCGTTCCTGTGCAAGAGGTGAATCTCCACTCTCTCACCTGACCTCGCTCGAATGAAAGCGGCGTGCGGACGAATGAGGCCGGCGCTGTCACGTGACACGGGGCTGGTCGTGCTCCAGCAGAAGCCACCACCGGTATCCCCGTCCATAACACGCATTTTGATCACGCGACTTTGCAGTGACATTGAATATTCTTGAAGCACAGTCTTGACCGGCTGCTTTAAATTCCAGGCTTCCGAAAGGGAAGCTGATACAGATTATGAGCCGTATCAGAATACTTAATACTTAACACTATTAAATAAGACGGCCACCTAAGCTTTTATTGTGAGTTGTAGAGGGACAGTCATTATTTTACAATGACGAGCGGACTTGCTCCGTAGTGTTTACAGCAACAGAAGCGGCTGAAGCGATGTAGGAGAAGCGGTGGCGTGCCACGCAGGGCGCCCCCATTGACTTAGAACAGCGTGAACCTGCTGCGACTGCTGCGTCAGTTGGTCAGGTAGCGCCGACTTAAAGTCAAGTTGATGCATCTCCATGCTTTTTTCCCCCTCTAGAGTTTTTTGTTTGCGGCGCTGACACTTGTAATGGAGTGCTCTAGCGTCGGGCTGAGTGGAGTGTGCTTTCAAATCACGCACATACAAAGCGCGCACGTTCCATACCTCTGTGAGCCATTCCCTAGTGTTTTATTATATTTCTGAAGCACGCGCTATGCCGCTACCGGACGTTTTCGATGCGCCGCGTTCCGCGGGTGGGGTCACTTTCCAGTGTGCGGCCTTTTCGCTCAGACAGTTCTCATTGGTCAAACATAACGCCATAAAAATTAACATCGTTTATTTATTTCAACAAGAAACAATGTTAGTGAGACGTCTATTTCTTGCGAATTAAAATTCAAAAGCAGCCAAACAGGAAGTCTGCTGACGCGGCGTGAAATATTTGGAAGAAATCTATACCCCTAATTATTGTTGAAAGAATTCGCTTTTCCTTATGCCTGTTATTCGAATAAAATGTAGCAGACAAGGTCCAGAAACCTATTAGCTGTCGCTCTGTGGAACGCAGAGCCGCTAGAATTTGCAAGCACCTCTGTGACGGCATGCTCAGAACGCTCCAATGTCTATTCCCTGCACGCACAAAAGTTGGATATTTCCCGCTTCATAATATAGTTGGTAAAGGTTTGTGCTGCGTTACGATACATTTGCTTGCGTTACGCTCCCAAGTAGTCTACTTAGACGTCCGAGGCCACAAGGAATTCAAATAATAAGCTGTACCTTTAAATGTCAGCAATTTTTTATGACAGTACGAAATGACGGTGTTTTTTCTAGCTTTCCATCATAAAACGTTTCCGCCTGGCTCAGTTCCGCCTGGCCCGGGAACAGAGTGTAGAGAGCGCGGTGAATGGTTACCCAGCATTCCCCGCGCGCAGGTGCCGGTTCTCATTGGCGGGCGCGTCGGCGGACGGCTTTGTCGTCTGCTTTAGCAATGGTTGTTTTGGGCTTGTTATGGCTCATCTTCGCGTACATTGCGCGCTTCCTTCGCACGGCTCGATTAACTTGTTCGACAGCACCTCTCGGGTAACCCGGACCCGACGGAACTTAGTGGTCGTACGGCAGAGGTACGTTAAGGATTGGTTTGCAATGGGGTAAAATAAAATGTAGAAACCGCATACAGATATCTCTGGTCGCTCGAGAAACGCTACCTTTTGCGCACTGCTTGCCTCGAATGGGACTACATCTTCGAAATTGCTGAATCGGTTGTGTTTCCAGAGATGTTACAAAAGATGAAAGGAGCAACTGGATCTGAAAAATAGCGATTATAAAAGTTCCCTCAGCTTTATCAAAATTCTTAGGCTTACTAAAATAGGTTGTTTAATTCGGTATAAATGGGAATCACTTATCGCACATGCCGAATTTTTGTTTCGGTGTTTCCGCTTGTGTCGCGCGGTGGTGTAGCCCCGAGAAAGCCCATCAAGACTGCTAGGTTCCGCTGTTTCACCCTTCGAAAGACGCTCCTCTCCGTTTTCTATATGCCAACGCACGACCGGGCTGCAGCTGCAGCAGTGTCCGCCGCTCTAGCCCGGCCATGGCCCACGCTACTGCGCTCGGGACGCCGCCCCACAAATTCCAGGTAATGGCTGGCAGAGTTTCTGGTTTGAATCTTTGTAGAGCCCCGTGTGTGAATTCAAGTGACGTCGCATAGGCAATTGTGGATGTTGTTTAAAGCTTTCCTTTCCCACCACCTTCAAAGCATGGATTGGAGCCATTTTTTTTTGTTTTCGACGCTACGTAATTGGGGGAAGAGTCGAAGATCGGACAAATGTTAATTGTTGTACGTTAGCTTTGCGATTGAAACATTAGGATGAAAGTTAATCAATGTAATGTCTTAAAACTGTTACGTAGGGGCGCAATTTCTTAATGGCACAAAACTGCATGGAAATCAGATCATATGTTAACTCACCCAGGATACACTGCTTCGTGGCGTCATTCCATTCCAACGGGTAGTCACAGGTACATGCCTCTTTGTGCGATTCAATAACGCACTTACTTAGTAACGTTTTGCACTCAGCTTGCTTAACGGTAGTGCAGTTTTCTGTAAAATAAAACAAACGCATAACGTACATACATGTGTTTCGCGGTTATAAGGCAAAACACCAAGCGCCCAGATTTAGTGTTTTCGTTCGCTTCAAAAGATGGTATTACTTCTCATTAACATTTTTTTATCAATTAACATTCATCCCGAATTTTTACCAGCTTCTAGATAAACACCTCTTAATCACCGGCTTGGAAGGATACCCATATTGCAGCATTACCCTCGTGTCACAACTCGACTTTGTTAGATTATTGTACCCAAAATCAAACGAACCCATTTAGATACCGTAAAACTGACATAAGCACTTCCTGTTTAGTCTTTACACCTACGCGATTGCTTGCTTCACAGAAACCGGGATCGCTACCGGCTTTGTCTCATATCCAAAGGGCATATTTTGTTTTAAGTGCAGACCCCTTCCGGGCCGCGCCTTGCAGTTGTAGCTCGCTCGTTGGACCCAAGTAGAGCCAAACGGCGTTCCGTCGTAGCCGCATGCGTCGCGGAGTAACCCAGCGGCTTCGAAAGCCAAGCGGTTTATATAGTCATAAGCATTCGAAACTCGTGAACGACTGGCGCTTGTCATACATCTCCCCGTTGTTTAGCGCAAAGAAATCTGCAGGTACATTTGACGTAAAATAAACGTAATTAACCGGCAGCGCCCGCGTTCATTTTGTTAGGAACGCTCGTTGGGTTGGTTTTTTACGACAGTAAGCGTAAAAAAGTCGCTGTGTAACGCCGACACGTGAGGGCGGAGAAGCAAGTACAAAAAGAACAGAACTCCTGCTGGCGCAGTTTCAGGCAGGGGGCGCGCGAGCACGGCGAAGGCGGGAAATGTGAATTGCGTTGGGTGGTAGCAGTGAGCGCATAATGACGTTACAGCTTGTTATGGCGAATCACTGCTATGCACTTCCGACAGCTTTCACATTGAGTGGAATGGCTCGAATTTTTTTGAAAGGTCAGGGCCAAGAAAAATGCCGTGTGGAAATCACGCCCGATGTACAAGACATCCAAAATAAGTTAGACGACATGGGCTGCTACTTTTTACGTTTCAGCCTTCAAATCTTTTAGGCGCTGGCGAATGGATGCTCTCGCATCGAGCTATGTGAATCGTCATGACTAAGCCTAAAAGTACTAGAGCATTTGACCTTGAATATCTGGCGTTCCTACAGGTCCATTGTTCATTTCACATAAGTCTCTTTTATATTCTCCGCAAAGTACTTATCATTACTTAAGATAACCTTGTAAACTATACCACAACTAACTTTGTTTCTGAATCAACGGACATGGTCGGAGCGGCCACACACATTCCCAGCAAAGCAGGGGATTTGAAAAGCTACCTTCGTCATTAACTTCCAAGACGTTTCGCTTTGATAGGGAATCAATGTTAGACTTTTTACATATTAAGGTCTTCACGCACCTGAGCAGGCACCTTCTACCTCAATGGAGTTTTCGGGGCATTTGCAGGTGACTTGATTATCTTCGTACAGGCACCTGCGGCCACTGTCTTCGCAAGCTGCGGTTTCCTCTTCATTGCAAGCGAGCTTGGCTGCAACAAACAGTGAAGTAAACAATTTTTTTTTTTTTTTTGGGGGGGGGGGGGGGGGGGCAACATGTCTATATCACATAACGTGTCCATCACACGAGGCTGGTAAATCAGCGAGGATGAAAGCATTTTTGTACATTCCTTGCAAACCGGGGAATTTATTTTAAGAAGTCTATGACATTCAAAAATTTACAAACTGTCCATTTAACAAGCTTACTCATTATTTGCCAGCCAGCGCTGTTAAAGTTGTTTTTAATACGACTGTTTGTATTCAGATTTACACGCATGTGAAAGAGCGCTAAAAGAGCGCACAAACAAAGAGCGCCACAAACAAAAGTCGTTTCTTTTTGGTGGTTCAACGTTAATTCGCGGCTTTGAATTAAGGGTCACCACACAGCGCACGACCACAACCCTGATGTCCGCTCTTCCGAAATAAACTAATTTTGCCGGTGTTTCTTTACTGCGTCTCTTTCCGAAAAAGCCTGCACGAGTAGTACTCGTTGGGGAATACCGACTGCGACAGATTTCAAAGTCAATCTTATGGTCCTATTTCAAAAATGGTAGTGACTGCCGCTATCGTTTGCAGAAAGTTGGTAACGAATTCCCGCGCCTAGCCAAAGAGTGATACCAACTACCGACTTCACGAACCTCAGAAAAATGTGAAGCATGAAAATGCGTATTTTGTATGCACCATAAGAAGTCCCTGCCGGTCGTTTTCGCCACAGAGCACCATATTGGGCAATTGAAGTGACCAAGTGTGCAAATTCGGCGAATGGGAAAGCCCAAGATATGATGTGACTGAAGAAAGGGCATGGGCTGATGGACAACATGCAATGCGATAACGCCTTTTTGCATTACGCAATGTCCCATCACAGATGCCCTTTTGTAGCGTGAGCTACACTGGCCGAGGTTGAGCAGCTTCGCGTGGCTCCTTGAGAGCCGTGCTGCACATGCGCGCGAAGCAGGGACGTCACACGGCGCACAGAACGTTGCTCGCTGCACGGCGGCGTCTCTCACACACCCAACGCGCCCATCGTCTTCGCCGACCTGCATTCGGCCGCGCGTGGCGGACCGCTCCACTTGATGATCATGCGTGGGGTGGCCGAATGTGCAACCGATGACTCGTGCGTCACAGCAACACCGGCGTGCGCCTGTGGAACCAGCTTAGCTCTGGGGCGATTGGTGACGTTGCGCCGGAGCCGCTTGATAAATATACATGTGTCACATAATGCGGATGCCGTATGTGTGTGTCATTGAAGCAGCAGTAAACATGATAATCAAGCTAATTAGCTTGATTATCATGCTAAGGTTCACCTGGTTATTCTTAGGTTTCCTGGTTGTGTAGGATTTCCTAGACAACCAGGAAACCTAAGAATAACCCGATGAACCTTAGCTCACGCTACGTATACCTTGGAATGGACGAGCTAAGCCACAGCTAGATTTTTACTGGTGGCATAGAATGGCTATTATAGGGCGTTGTGGTAAAGCTGAACCACAGGATCGTCTTATAGTTTAGTTAATAATATCATTTTCCTCTTATCATACCCGCCATTATTACTCCCTTCCTGTGCCCTACTTCTGCCCCAAATCTTTCATTTGGCGGTATACCTGGTATTTTGCTCTCCCCATTCCAGTCTTTTTGCACATTGCTCCTTTGGCGCACTTTCCTCGTTCAACCGGCCTGTACCTATTTTACAATATTTACCACTTGTAAATCCACCGCATGATCTTCGTACCGCCAGCTGTCGTCAATCAATGGCCCTCAGCGCCACCCACCGGACGACGGGCCCATGAGTGGTCAGGTTACTTAAACTATTAAGCTATCCCGTTAGGGCACGTGTGGTGAATGCAGGTCAGGCTGATGTGAGAGAACAATTGAAACACAACCAAGGACAGCTAGAGGGAACTTGAGTTTGAGAGCCAGCTATGTGTACCGGAGTGCTCAGGAGTTACCAGCACCACATGGAGTTTTCGTCGCCCACTTCCTCTCAACACGCCTGTAGGAACATTTCCCAGCAAAAATGCACTGATCTCGGCAGAGAAGGCATTTAGCCACCGTACGCAATTGCCCATTATACGCATAGAAACCAGCCAGATGTTTGGCTACGTTAAAAAAATAATTGAAAGTAAGGTCGTCTCAACATTTCTAAGGTAAGGTAAAATGGTCTCAACATTACAAAAGAAAAACAGGGTTCAAAATAGCTCAAAATCCTCAGAAAACCAAAAAGCGAAGATGAACCCCACCAGTGCACGTCAATCCATCCGCAGAGAGCTCTTGACCTCTTCCACAAATGCATGCGTTTTTATGCATACAATCGTGTTCGCAGATTGAATCAGTCTCGTCCACTTCACACACATCTTGAGCAGATGAAAAAAAAAATATTACGGTTAGTTCTAATGTTGCTATCGAAAGGTTTATTTTTTGTTTAGTTATGGGATGTGCGTACAATACGAATGTAAACGCTATAAAGAACCATAAAGGTGTAACCACATGCAGTGACAACTACAAGCAACGAGAAAAACGTAACTCAATGGGCACAGCAAACGAAATGTGGGCGACAGCGACGAGGGAAACAATCTGTACACTGCGGCTGGGTCCTCCGTCGTTGTCGCTTGCTTGTGGGCTGCTTCTTGCGGCCAAACGCAAGTGACGGCGATGACCCGTTGCTGTCACTGTCGTCGCCGCGGCGGCGTGTGTGCAAATTGTTTCGCTCGTCACTCTACGATTTGTACGCGGGTATTCTTTGTTTGTTCTTTCGTTTGTCAGTTTGTTTAAATAATGCTGTGTGCGAATTCATACTGTCATCGATGACTGGCTACCAAGTGTCATTTGTTTCCTAGATCACTGGAAATTTTTTTCTCGTACGTGCGTCACATTCTTGTTTTCTTTCTTCCATAATGTGCAAGCCCTTGGTACTTGCACGAATATGAAATGTAAGCTACAAATTTGTTATATCTATCCATTTCATATCATGACCACGGGGCTCGTTCAGCTGCTTTTTTTTCTGTGTGTTGTTTCTTTGTTTATTTCCTGCCTTGTATGTTATTTCTCAAGGCACTCGTACAACCTGTGTTCTTCCCTTCTTGGGTGGGTGCCGCATACCTCCCTTGGCGTCGGCGCCCATCGAGGGGTCGTCATTGTCCGCGTTGTGCCCGGAACGCGGGCTGGGGACAAGCCATTTGCGGCTATTATCTAGTCTCTTCGGGAAGCGGTGGCATTTTGCTTTGAGGACGCGGCCCTTCGCTAATCCGCATGCCTGTGCTCTTGAACTTTAACGTCGCCTTCTGTCTGCGACATAGCTGGCGTTTTGCGTTCCCCAGTGTCTGTAAGACTAATTGTCGATTCCGCACTTGTGCGTTTTGTGGCAGGTTGTATTCTCTCCTTTGGAGGGAGATGCACAGCACCCGTTCCTTATTTGTGTCCTTTTCTTAATATTGCTGCGCTTGGGTGGGCGGTGGCTGAAGGAACCACACTTCCTGAGTGCCTCGCTTTTGCTTTTCGCCGCGTTGTATACTGAGATGGATTACCTACGTGCCCAATCCTGCACTACGTTTCTTTACTTTCCACTTGTTTCTTGCTGTACTTTCATTTTGTATCTTTTTGAAATCATGTGTCCACGTGCTGGCAGTGCTCCCTACGAGTCTTTAATACCCTGTATTTGACCCTTGCACTGCACTTGAAAAAGGCTGGACCCCAGCCGAATTGTCGTAATA
This sequence comes from Haemaphysalis longicornis, assembly GCF_048455015.1. Taxonomy (NCBI): domain Eukaryota; kingdom Metazoa; phylum Arthropoda; class Arachnida; order Ixodida; family Ixodidae; genus Haemaphysalis; species Haemaphysalis longicornis. The sequence continues at coordinate 87,478,563 of NW_027526361.1, forward strand.
AATGTTGTTAAGTTTTTCGTGGTGGTTCTAAGATATATATATATATAAATATATATAATATACCGCAGCTGACAGTATAGAACTAGCCGAGCTCTCGAGGTTAATCAATAAGCGTAAGACAGCTGACATACGGAAGTATAATATGGAAAGGATCGAATACGCTGTAAAGAATGGAGGTAGCCTGAAAGCAGTGAAGAGACGTCTTGGTGTGGGGAAAAATCAGATGTATGCACTTAAGGATAAGCAAGGCAATGTCATCACAAATAGGGATAAAATAGTCACAGTGGCCGAGGAGTTCTATAGGAATCTGTACAGTAGCCGGGACATACAGGATAATGCCGAACAAGACAGTAGTTCAGAGGAGATAGACATCCCACCAGTAACGACCGAAGAAGTAAGGAAGGCTTTGAAAGAAATGAAAGGGGGCAAAGCACCTGGTGAGGGTCAGATAACAGCAGACCTCTTGAAGGATGGCGGAGAAATTGTACTTGAAAAACTGGCAAACCTGTATACGCAATGCCTAATAACCGCAATGGTACCGGAATCTTGGAAGAACGCGAACATCATACTAATCCATAAGAAAGGCGACATGAAGGACTTGAAAAATTACAGGCCGATCAGCTTACTGTCAGTCGTCTACGAGGTATTTACCAAGGTAATCGCTAACCGAATCTCTGCAACCTTAGATTTCAGTCAACCTAAAGAACAAGCAGGGTTCCGTAAAGGTTATTCAACAATGGACCATATTCACACGATCAATCAGGTGATAGAGAAGTGCGCTGAGTATACTGAACCCCTATATATAGCCTTCATAGATTATGAGAAACCATTTGACTCGGTCGAAACCCTAGCAGTCATTGAGGCATTACGGAACCAGGGGGTAGATGAGCATTATGTAAGAATACTAGAGGATATCTACAATGGGTCTACAGCTACCATCATCCTCCATAGAGAGAGCAGTAAAATACCTATAAGGAAGGGTGTCAGACAAGGAGACACAATCTCTCCAATGTTATTCACAGCATGCTTACAAGAAGTATTCAGAGCGTTGGATTGGGAACAGGTGGGAGTAAGGGTTAAGGGTGGGAGCGGCTCGAGGACGCCCTGGCCCGGCAAGAGCGAACGGGGGACCCTCCCGCGGGAGCGGACTCACCTAGTAGCCGACGTCGCGACGCAGGCCCACCCTCGAGGTCTACATAGCCACGAGCTAGATAGGGTGCGGAGAAGCCCTGCGTGGCCTGATCCGCACCCGCACGCCGGATATTCTCAATAAAGTCTTGTTCTCTCTCTCTCTCTGGAGAATACCTCAGTAACCTCAGATTTGCTGATGACGTTGCCTTGCTAAGTAACTCGGGGGACGAATTGCAAAGCATGATTTCCGCACTGGGCGAACAGAGTAGAACCGTGGGCCTGAAAATTAATATGCAGAAAACTAAAGTAATGATCAATAACCTCGGGACAGCACAGCAGTTTGAGATAGGTGGCGATGCAGTGGAAGTGGTAAGCGAATATATCTACTTAGGCCAAGTTGTGACCCCAGATCCCAACCATGAGGCAGAGATAACTAGAAGGATCAGAATGGGGTGGGGTGCATATGGCAGACATTCTCAGATAATGAATAGCAGCCTACCATTGTCGCTGAAGAAGAAAGTGTATGACAGCTGCATCTTACCGGTACTCACCTACGGGGCAGAAACTTGGAGGCTCACTAAGAGGGTTCAACTTAAATTGAGAACGACTCAGCGGGCAATGGAGCGGAAAATGATAGGTGTAACATTAAGGGACAAGAAGAGAGCGGAGTGGGTGAGGGAGCAAACTGGTGTTAAAGACATATTAGTAGAAATTAAGAAGAAGAAATGGACATGGGCAGGGCATGTAATGCGAAGGCAAGATAACCGCTGGTCATTAAGGGTAACAGATTGGATCCCTAGTGAAGGCAAGCGTTGCAGGGGGCGGCAGAAAGTTAGACGGGCAGATGAGATCAAGAAGGTTGCGGGGATAAATTGGTCACAGTTGGCACAGGACCGAGGTAATTGGAGAATAATGGGAGAGGCCTTTGCCCTGCAGTGGGCGTAGATAGGCTGGTGATGATGATGATATATATATATATATATATATATATATATATATAGAGAGAGAGAGAGAGAGAGAGAGAGAGGAGAGACAGCCTTTATTGCAGCAGGAAGACGCTAGGTGAAGTGGGGGACGTGGGAGTCGAAGGTGGGGTTTTTTTGGCTTGGGACATCTTGAAACCGGACAGTACAAACCGAAACTGGTGGGCCCCTTGGTGTGAGGAGAGCAGGCTCACGGCTCTACAATGCTCGCACTAGACCACATTTTAGAGAGTAGTGCGCAATTAAAGTCAGCGTGGAGGGTTCCAGTGTGTGAGGGTTGACGTATGAGGAGGAGGCATTTCGAGGAGGGGTGAAGGTTCCGCAGCGCGGGAATTTCGGATAGTGCCAAGTTAGGCTGTGGACATGCGGGAGTGAGGGAGGTGCTGAAGGGATATCGCGATGGCAGAGATTAGGAGTATCATTTACGGAATGTCCTTGGGGTTATGCTATATTGGCAAAATATTTGTTTATAAAAATTTCAGCTGATCTTGAGAGCGGGGGATAGAGTGCTTTTTCAGGAAAAATCCAACTCACTTTCTGGAACTTGCTGAAAATATGTTGAAAAATAATCGACATTTGGGCAAATTGGTAATGGTATATCTTATAGGGGAGCGTAGTAGGAGAATACAGGAAAAAAGCCGCCGTTGTGGCTAAGTGGCTAAGCCGATGAGCTGCTGCACCCAAGGACGCGGGTTCCATCCAGGCCGCGGTGGCTGCTTTTTAGATGGAAGCGAAAAGTGGGAATGCTCGTGCGTCAAGATTTCGACGCTCTTTAAAAGGTTCCCAGATGGTCAAAATTAATCCTGACCCCTTAACTACGGCGCGCCTCCTAGCCCACGTGTTGCTTTGGCCAGTTAAACCCCGAATGTTTGAATACACAATAAAAAGAAGACGACAGGACGAAGCGGAACTCATATCCAATTACATTGGAAACGCAACATGTAATAAATTCTCAAACCGTACCCACGTTCCCTCACATCACGATGCGATACGTAGGTTACAAAGGCATCCGTAAGTGCACACTGCGTGCAGTTCGCCCACAGCCTTCGCTCGTTTGTAATGACGTGAATATCGTGACAGGTTTGTGCTCGCTTCTTGCAGTTGTATGAATAAAGCATCCCCGAACAATCCAATGTAAGGGATTAACGTGAAACGAAAGGGGAAGCGAATTTTTCGCTGTGGGTGAACTTTAAAGCAGCGAAGTTTCGAACATTAGACTTAACGGAGTGTAGGTACGGACAACATTCTGTTTATGCTTACTTGTGCAACGTCCATTTTTCTCGATGGTACCAGGAACACAATATGTTCCGTTTTCCCGATGTGCTGCAGGGAAAAAAGGAGAGCATGTATAAAACTCTACTTGAACAGCCACCTTCGCGATTACAAATCTCCTTTTTCAGAAAATGAACAAAGAATCCAACTCGTTCTTTTTTATGTGAACAACACACAGCAAGCGCAACGTAATTTATTACAAAAGCAAACGTCCAGAAAAAATTTCAAGATTCCCAACTTTTATCTTTTCCAGAAAAATCGACTGTGATAATTTTGCACAAGAGTACTACAGGATTGTTCCAAGACATCGGCTTCAGATTTAATCGCAAAATAAATTTCGCTTCCAAGAGGTATCCTGGACATAACTAGACGATGAGCGCCTTAAAGAGACTCTGCAACGCTTCTTTAAACTTTTTTGATATCTTAAATGCCTGCAGAGCGTAGTGATCCAACACATACAGTACTTAAATTAGGGCGTCGCAAAGTACCTAGCCAAAAATTACTGCTCTATGCCCATCAGATAACTTCTAAACTCGCTCAAAGGTTTTTCCTCTCTTTTCCGGTCTTGACGTTCTTCGACGGCTCGAATTACGTCACTAAGGCCATCTAGTGGCTGTTGGGCGGTTTTCCTTCAGTTGCAGCAACGAACGCTTTTCGATAGCACCATAAAAGAAAGCCACAAAACGAAACAGAAACGGAAGGCGTATCCGGTGCGACGTGCAAATCACGCAGTGCCGCTCCGTGCTACCTCTTTCGCAGTGGTTCCAGACCCGAAGGGAAGATCGAAAGTGTTGCAGGGTCCCTTTAAACACGGTAATATGCTTGAGAGCCTCTACGCCATGAGCATAATAACGGTTGCGTATTTTTGCAATAAGGAGTGTGCTTGAACTCAGAGTTACAAATGGCATGTACAACTGGACGAGGTAGTTAATACCCTCTACTGCTTGACGGACTACGCCGGTCGAGATGAAGGAAAACAGGTAATATGAGAAGGCCGTTCCTTCTCTGAGCCTTACGAAGCCTTTCCTGTTTGTCCGGGACAAAGTGGACAGTGCTTTGCTTGCATGTATAAGCAATGACACTATCGGACATAATAAAACAGTTCTCCCAGGGTGCAGAGAATGAATACCTTTAATTTAGTTCACTTTGCAGATACCTGCTAAACGCCACTGGCTCATTTCAGTTCTTAAAAGCAGAGGGCCTATAATAAAGAAAAAAGGGCTGTAATCGGCGTGTCGCTTTCATCGACGCGAAAGGTGGTGTTCGTCCATTTTAGTCGTTGCGTCGGCGCGTTAAACCCTACAATCAATCATGTTCGTTGTAGTTCTGCACCACAATGAACTTGAACGCTTTCCTCTACCTGAATTTGTTTTCAATAAATGGCTCTACGCTATATGAAAGGGATATTTGCAACGCTAGCATAATTCAGTAATCGCAATTCTCCAGACGGAATAGTGCTCCACCCTAGTTTTCAGAAGTAAGGAAGTTCATAAAAGGTGTGTTCCCGAAAATTTCAGTACACTGACCTATGATCATCTCCGCAGTAGCTGAAAAAGTAGGGCTTCTTGAGAGTTGAGGCTGTGAGCTACGGGAAAACGAGCCCTGGTGCAGCAAACGTGCTGTTCACGAGTGCAGAGTTGGCCACGGGGAATAGAGGGAGATGAGCAGCGGTGGCGCGCAGTGTTTACACAAGCGCCAGGAAAACCCGCTGGCAGCAGGCCGCACTCGTCGCACAACGATTTTAGTTATAGGCATGAGCAACAAGGTCCAGTTCCCGCCATGTCCGGAAATACGTCATACGGCATTCATTGTGTGACGTACAGTAACCAGTATTTTTGCCTACGCAACTATGCTCGTGGGCCCTTAAAAACTCATTATCAAAAAAGTAACGCCGTTATTCTTGCTGCGAATTACAGAAAAGAAAGCAGAAAATAGCACAATGCAAATGGGCAGCGCCTATTTCTTTGCGGAATCAGTAGCAGATATCACAAAAGACTAAAAAACAAAACTGGAGGAAAAAATCTATGACTAAGTCAAAAAAATTAAAGAAAATCAGCTTGCCGCGGAATGTAACAAACAACGCCGTATTAGGCGAAAAACCAAGATCAAGGAACGTGACTACTGAGTGGCTTAGCCCGTGTTCATATTTTAAAGCCGAGCTTTCCTGGTCTCTCTGGCCGCGGTATTGTGACCAAAACGGACTGCAAAAAAGTCAACTTTTCTCGATGGGAGGGAGCATGATGATGGTGCTGATACTGATGCTGAAACTAGAAGAAAAAACGATTTACGTGGTCGGAATCGAACCTCGCTCCCTGGTGTTCTAAACCGTTGTCTATCCCATTGCGTGACCATCTCATTGGGGTCGACCAGCAATTATTTCTTTTTGTTTCGTGGCGTGGGCGTTGGCTTTGCACTTTGACTGACTTGAAGTGGACAATGGGTTGTAGGTAACGATGGTCTAACGACTGTGAAACTTGGTTAAGTAGCACGGTAAGGACGGGACAAAAGTAGAGACCACACAGGACTAGCGCTAGACATCAAAGGAATTTTTACTACACGTATCGACATATATATATATATATATATATATATATATATATATATATATATATATATATATATATATATATATATATATATATATATATATACAGGAGTGCGCATGCGTGAACCTGCTCAAAATGCAAATAAAAAGCATGGTAGGGTCAGGTGGTGCATTCCGTTACACACGTGGCAAGTTCGCATTCAGATACTCAATTTTTTTTGACAAACTAATAGATGCCGTGCTTAAACACTTATCACCGGCTTTCATGATGCGCCACGCTTCAAACAATTCACGGCAGGCTTGGTCTTTTAAACAACGCAATATTTGTGTCTTCTCGTAAAGTGGAACACAGTGTCTAACGCACCGGCAGCGGCGGCAGTGGTCAGCTAAATGGCCCCCCGCAGCGAGCGCTTGAACAGCTGTACGGTGCTCCCGGAGCCTGTCGTTAATGCACCTACCAGTCTGCCCGATATAGCATTTTCCACAGGATAGAGGCACTTCGTATACAATACCTTGTTTGCAACCAACAAACTGCGTGGCATGCCTCTTAGCACAGTGGTTACCCTTTTCTCGCCATTCACCGCGGAGCACATTCGTGCTAGTTTATCGGGGGCGGAGAACACAACGTCGGCAGCACATTTCCCCACAACCTTTTTAAGGCGGTGGGAGAAATTGTGCGCGTAGGGGACGACCACAGGCCTCTTTTCTTTGCGAGGTTCATCTCGCCCTTGACGTCGTGACCCTGACTTGACGTCACGCAATAGGCTTTCAACCACTAATGCTATTACTTCCCGAGGGAAGCCGGCATCTTTCAAACGTGCAACTTGGTGCTGAACACTATCGGCGACTTGGTGCTGACAAGACTTCTCGAGGGCACCGCGAAGACAGCTAACGCCAATACCCCTTTTCACTATCTTCGAATGAGCTGAACGATAATCCAAAATTGCCTTTTTTGACCGCGGCCTCTGCGCCCAACACACTTGTGTTCCACTGAAATTAAAACACGCATCGAGGAACTGCAAGGACCCATAATTTGGTAATTCATGGGTGAAATTCAAGCCGTCCGAACATTCTAGGAATGTTTGCTTAACGGTCTTCACTAAAACATTTACTTCCTCTGGCTTCACCGACCTAGTAACAACCATGTAATCATCGACATACCTAAAAATCTCTGCTATCTTAGCCGTGTCAATATGCGTCTCAATGCTCCGTTACACTTTGCTAAAAAGAAATTACTTAAAACCGGTGCAATACACAACACGATGCAGACGCCTTGTTTATGGATAAAAGATTCATTGTTAAAAGTGACAAATGTGGCAGAAAGATAAAATGACAGCAATTCTAAAGTTACCTACAGTTATACCCGCCTTGTTCTGGAAGGATACTGGCCCAGATTCTTCAATTGCATCTCTGACTGCATTCAGAAGTTCCCCTTGAGGAATTGAATAAAAGAGGTCCTCTACATTGATACAAAAAGCAGACAAGTGGTTCAACACACGTTCATTCTACTGAAAAAAATGTCAAGATATCTTCCGAGTTGCGGACCAAATACGGGTCGTTCACTTTAAGACTATCAGATGTTTCTGCAAAAACCTAGAAATGACTCCTTGCCACGAACCTTTCTCGGTCACAATCACTCTAAAGGGAATGGCATCCTTGTGGGTCTTAGCCGAAAAGTAAATAGACAGGCTATCTTTTTTTTGCAGATGAAACATACTTTCGAACGCCTTCGAGATTAAGCTGCTCACACAACGCTAAGGCTTTCTTCTTCACTGTTGACGCTACCGAATGGAATTTTACAAAGTTCTTAGTGACTGCTTCCATGGCTGTTGATTCATAAACCGTCTTTGGCATGACAGCGAACCCGCCTTTCTTGTCCGCCACTAACAGGGAAAGGTTATTGCTGCGCAGAAATTCAGTGGCCCTTTTTACACTGTTTTGGACGCATACACTTCCTTCTATTGAACAAAGGTAATCAACGCCTTCTGCAATACACCTTTCTTTGTTATCTACATCAACTCTGTCGGCTACTTTTCTTACAATCGTGAGCATTCCCACAGGCGTCTCTACCGGTTCAGTACAAAACTTAGGCCCACAGCTTAGAATTCCTTCTGCAGACGCAGGAAAGTCTACTTGTCCAATACAAGTCACCTTTCCAGGACATGCGGCGACTTTCTCTTGGCCTTTCTTCATGGCACGGAGAGACGGCAAACACTGTCCAGAGAAACTCTGTCACCCTGGCTGCGTCACAGGAGAACTGGCGGCAGGAGAAGTGGCGGTCACCGGAGAAAAGGGCAACCGCTGTGCTAAGAGGCATGCCACGCAGTTTGTTGGTAGCAAACAAGGTGTTGTATACGAAGTGCCTCTATCCTGTGGAAAATGCTATATCGGGCAGACTGGTAGGTGCATTAACGACAGGCTCCGGGAGCACCGTACAGCTGTTGAAGCGCTCGCTGCGCGGGGCCATTTAGCTGACCATTGCCGCCGCTGCCGGTGCGTTCGACACTGTGTTCCACTTTACGAGAAGACACAAATATTGCGTTGTTTTAAGGACCAAGCTGCCGTGAATTGTTTGAAGCGTGGCGCATCATGAAAGGCGGTGATGAGTGTTTAAGCACGGCATCTATTAGTTTGTCAAAAAAAAAAGAAGAAATAGAGTATCTGAATGCGAACTTGGCAAGTCTGTAACGGAATTCACCACTTGACCCTGTCATGGTTTTTCTTTGTATTTTGAGCATGTTCACGCATTCGCGCTCCTGTATATCTATGTTGATACGTGTAGTAAAAATTCAGTTGATGTCTAGAGCTAGTCCTGTGTGGTCCCTACTTTTGTCCCGTTCTTACCGCGCTACTTAACCATGTTTCACAGTTCGAACCAAATAGCTCACATTTACGCGTTGACAAGTCTAACGACAATGACGGGTGGAGGAGGGGTGTGGGCTCAGCTTTATCGTGAGGAATTCGTTTGGTGTTGTCTAAATTTGCACTTTGCCTGGCAGGCAGGTTGTACTTTGAGCGTTGACGCTTGGACTTTGACTCTTTGGTGCGGTTGCCTTTTATGGTTTAAGCTTCCACTTTGATTGCAGCGGCTTTGACTTTGGCGCTCTGCCATTTGACTTTCGCATGCAAGACAACTTCGCCTTTCAACCGTCGTCGACAGTGTACTGAGGGGAGGGGATTTGATTTTATTCCCCGTATACTTGAGTAGGAACACCAAAATGTTTTGGTACCTAGATATTTGGATAGTGGCTCAGCTATCAATATTACCGATCGTGCTATCGAACTATATATTGTCTTGCATCCCTAGTGAACAATTCTAGAGGAGGACCGACAAATGCTGTTCGGTGAAGATATAAATGGCGGTATTAACAGTGTTTTCGTCACGTGATGCAAATGCTCAGGTTAAGGTTGAGGGTTTGGTGGAGACGTTTTGCCATATGTTGCAAGATGCGTTTAAGTGACCTGGACCTAAAACTACGTTATTTGTTCTAACGCATGTCCAACGTGTGCCATATAACTCCCATTTTTCCTAATTGATCTGCTGTGATAAATAATTTCGAAATGGACCTCGACGCCACCGATGAAGTTTTCCTTCACAAAAACCCTTTTGTTACTCTGTATGCCTATGTTTTTTTTTGTTTGCTTTTTGTGTAGAAATTGTACATCCCGTCATCTAGCGTGGCCCTTGACTGTTGTTGTGCGAAGAAATAACAGGAACGATGAACAATGAATTGAAATGATGCACAGCCAATCGACCTCGGGTCACGGGACGCCAAGGTAGTATGGGTTAAAACGATTGGGCCCACCATAACACCGACTGCGCCAACGTTTGCGCCCACCATAACACCGCAGAAGTTATGGTGTGGGAAAAGGTACCCGAGTGTGGATGCCTGGTTGGAAGCATACACGTGAAGCATACACAGAATGCACTAAAGCAGTCTTACCGTTACACAAGCCTGTCTCCCACCCTTGGCAGCAGCGGTCGTCTTCTCTGAGCTTGGGATCCTTGCAGATGCTTGCGCAGTTAAACTTGGAAAACGAGCAGGCGATGGCTAGAGAAATGACAAATGGGACCCGCGAACCCATTCATTCTTGTGTAACATTTAAATTTGTAGAAATTATCATGCCACGATGCCAGTATTTTTGACTGGCAGCACACTGCAGTTTCTACAAGAAACTACGGGGGCGCAATTTTGTAAAAATTACTTATTTTTAAAGCGCATTAAGGGCATCCTCATATCTGACACCTGAGAAGTGGGCTAACGACCCATCAAGCCAAGTTTGTGTGCAAACGTTTTCGACCTCAACGATAACTTGGGCAATGCATAAATTAAAAAAAAATATTACGTTTTGTTCTAATCGTTCGATGCAATGCAAAGAAAATAAAAGTTTGTACTCCTCAAGAATTTACCGGGGATGATTTGAAATAGATTGAGATTGCTGGTATATTTCTATAGTAGGGAACTTGTCCAAGAGGAAAAGATTGAACCATAGAAAGTACTTTCGAAAGAAAATACATTGAAGATTATTCCCGTTAGTAATTTTTGCAATCAGCCGTCTAAACCTAATATCACTTCTATACCTGCCTCCAAGAGCCAAAATCAATAGGCTATAAAAAACTCACGGCAAACGGTGTAACGCCATGCATTTCCGCAATAACGCAGATTTCGTAGCAGTTACACTTGTAATCGTTATAATAACGTATATGGATGTAATTGTTCTGACGAAATTACGAAAAATAAAAAATAGGAAAAATAAAAAAAAATTTAGGAAACTGGTGAACAATTGCAGCTGTCATCGTTATAATAGCATAAGTGGAGATAATTGGTCAAACAAAATTTTGAAAAACTAAAAAAAAGTAAGATGTATACTACAATGAATTAAGTATGGCCTTTAGCACCCTGGCAGGAGACAAGCAAGTGCCGCAGCGATCAATGCTTCTTTGCAATTTGTTGATTGCGTGCCACCGTTATGATCACCTAAATGTGCAGCACTGCCTTAATTACCGGATCTTCTAATCAAAGTCTCTAACGTCAAGGGCTTTACTAGTGGACGCCTGACGCCTGTGGGTACCGGCGGACAGGGCTCTCCACAGTACCATTCCCCGGAGATTAAGTGATAGTGGGCAACCCAGCACGGTCTCAATGGTGTCCGGACAACCCGAGTTGGAGCGCAAACGACGCATTCAAGGAAGGGCGCCATCGCGGAAACCCGACTGCAAACACACGTGTTTGAGCCAACGTGGGACTCGAGTCTGAGTGTGCGAGTGGGAAGGGGGCAAAGTTTATGGGTGCCGGGGGCGTGGAATCTGCATAACATTGAACTTAATGTGTAGATTTGTCGTTTAGATTCAAGGGAGCTGTAAAATGACTAATCTCTGTGGCGATAAAAAAAAAGCCGCCTGCGCTTGGTACATCAGTTGATACGGAAAAAAATGGCCGCGTATCTGTTCCTTTGGTTGCAAATGTCGATGAAAGACGATTGTCGTTTGGCGCCCCTGCCAAGTAAATGCCTCCCTTGTCTTTCCCGCTCACCTCTCATGCTGTTCGTCTCCCGCTTCGTTCCTGCCAAGATAGATATGCTAGAGTTCTGCTAGAGGCAATGTAAATTTACTGCGCTCCACTGCTCCAAGTCGTTGCTGTTGCCGTTTGATTTCTTAAATGCAGCAGGCGACGGTTTTCTGCAGTTGATGTAGCATTTCATTTGCTATTGCAAAAACCAAGCATCCATGATTTTTTTAAATAAATGAACACTGCAAATATCACGTATGTATTTATTTTCTTCCTTATATTTGCCTAATGTCTTCTTCTTGTTCGACAATGTTGACAAGTATGAACATTGGCACCCGACATAGCCGTATAGATTAAGTTGCGCGTATATAAGACTATTGCGCAGCTTTTGTTTCACTTTGGCCGGGTGGCTGAATAGAGTCACAGACAGACAGGCAGACAGACATACAAACAGGCGAAATTTTCTGCGCTTAAGTTGCCTAAGAAGACTATGGTTTTTTAAAAATAATCGGTTGTGATTGCTTGATAATGCCGCCTCCGTTAACTCCAGTATTTTTTGCGTGCAGTGGCTGTTTTGCCCCCTTCATCTCCCGGCCAGCACGTGTCCTTGAAGTTATTCGCTGTTCTCACGAGCAACCCACCGCGGTGGCTCAGTGGCTGAGGCGTTGTTCTGCTGAGCCCAAGGATGCGGGTTAGATTTCAGGCCGCGGCGGCCGCTTTGCTGATGGAGGCGAAAAGCAAAAACGCTCGTGTGTTCGAGGTTTTGTTGCAATTTAAAGATCCCCAGGTGGTCAAAACTAATCCCTAGCCCTCCACTATTGCGCGCCTCATCGCCCGTGTAGCGTCGGCGCGTTAAACCCCGTAATCAATCAATATTCGCACGAGCTTCGTCGCCGCCTTAATAAATTAGCAAGAAGGTATGATGTACATATAACATATACATCACTGTTCCTGTTGTCGATTCTAGGCCCGCTTTCTATAGGCGCAGATTGCACAGAAGGGAGTGCGAAGTCGAAACTTACCAGCGATACTTCCCGCCTGCTCAAGAGATCAAAATCTGCGCGCTCTGGGTCTCAGCCAATAAATCGATGAGCTGGTACCATCAGGGTAATTGATATAGGGCACTAGTTTTAACATATGTCCACGTAATGGGTAATTAGGCTCCCTTCAGAAACTTATCCTGCTTGCAAGACTGGGCTCTTAATATGTCACCAACAATGTTTATCCTATTGGACTCCTGAACTTCAGCCCCTCATTTCACCATGTTCAATTCCTAGCACATCCCTCTCCTGTTTCTTCTAGAGAAGCATGCCAAATGTCATTCAATACTTACATTTGCACAAACCGTTTTCAAGTTGGGTGCCGTGAGGACAGACGCATTGTGGGATGCCATTGTCGCCCGTCCGGACTTCTCCACCACCGTCAGTGCATTCCTCAGTGAATTTCGGGTCAACTGAAACATGAAAAGACAACTGAGAAAAGTGCGACAAGGGATAACGAAGTTAGACTCAGCTTGTACAATAACAGGTATTTATTTCTCAAGTTATTTTAGCCTTGGGTCCGTACAGTGTTCTTATATCCGTTAGCAACGGCAGGATTCATTTTGAAACAGTAGGCCAGGTCGCCAAGAAGAGTAATTAAGCAGGCTCATCGAATAACAAAAGAATTCGCACTGAGCTGCAGCGGTGAGCCTCAGCGAAATAATACACTACAGAACCCCGAACAAATATAAATGAATGAACTACTGAACAAAGCTCTGTGATTCAAACCCAGGGTGGTGCGACGTTAATTGGAACACTTTAAAATTTTTTCCTAAGTGAACCGCCACTCTGTTCGCGCTCAAACTTCACACGAAGGTCGCATTTTGTGGTCTGTTTTTTTTTTGGCACTTGGAACAACGATGGTACTTACCTGCTCATTCTGAAAATAAATAAAAACCATTTTCGCCTATAGGAAAACGGCGGCTGATTTATACGCCCGAGGCGGCGCAAGTTCATCTTGGAGCGATGGCGCCACCTGGGGTATTGAGAGCTAAACGCACGTTTGGGATTCACGGCAGGAAGGAACCAAATGCTGGAGCAGACGTCTGATCGTCTGCTAGCGCATTTCGCTCCTCCCTAGGTGCATTTTCAGGTAAAGAGCGAGTGACTGTGTAAGTGATATCTCCATAGCTCTGTACAATAGCGAAATGGGCTTTCTGAAAAACGTGCTGTGAACATACTATTATTCTTATCATGTGTGCATGTGTACGATCCTTCTTTCTCGTCCCATCTTTTCCTACGGAATATAAGCAGATGCGTAGCCGAATAAAGTAGTTGGAAGTTAGCGCCTGTCTCGTCTCTCTGTTTCTTCGTCCGAGTTATTGTTCCGCTCCAAATCATGGTAATAATCTGGAAACAGTTTGGTTGAAGATATCGTTGGAAAAACGTTGAAGAACCGTACCGAAAGCATTAATGAGAACACAAGTTATTGTTGGTTAGTCATGAGCCATTAATTCGTTGGAGTGATGAAATTGTGGACTCGAGCAGCGCAGGACAGGAGCGGTTGGAGGTGAATGGGCGAAGCCTTCGTCCTGCAGTGTACCTGAGTAGGCTGACCATGATAATAAGGATGATGATGATTATGATGATGATGATGATGATTTGTTATTTATCCCGACTTGTTGTGTAATAGTATACCGAAATTATGTGGAATGCTTTAGGTAGTTATCAAGAACTCGTTCTTAATATTAAGAAATCATCCATGGGCGTACCACGCGCCTGTTACTGCTAAAAAAAGCTACCGCCAAACGCAGGGGATCGCCGCCAGGGGGCCGACACGGGTGCTTGTGCCCCGCTTCGACTCCCGTTTTTGTCGCTCCAATCGCGATCTTTCCGCCTGCCTGACCAAGTTTGTGCCCCTATCGTCTCCGTGAGTACCTCTGGCGTCTCTGGATATCATCGTTTGCCACCTACCATCGTCGGGCCCCCCTTCAGGACCATCGAACCTACCGACCACGCCGGGGCCGCCGCTAGGCCTACATTACAGGCCTAGTACGAGCGGCCGCCTCCCCGAGCTGCCGCTGCCGCACGCGCACGTGCACCTGCCATCTACCATGCCCCCTTCGCCATCCCGCAGCTGCGCTACGGCGCGTGACAGCACATCGGCACCGACGCAAGACCAAGACACATCGTCACCGACGCAAGACCAAGACAACACACCATCGCCGGCGCAAGACCTTGTCAATGAAAACAGCGCAGACGGCCACATGGATTTCGACGACTCGAAAGGAAGAACTGCTCCGACACCTAATCCATGGCGTCAGGTCATAAACTCCCGCAGGAACAAGACCGTTGCTGAAAACCAGGTACGCCCCACAAACGCTACAACGACTGCCGTCCCCGCACGAAAAATACCGCCTCCTCGCTTTCCGCAAAACCACTTCATAACTGTCATCCGACCTCATGACGGCCTTCGTGTCGGAGACTGGCCTGCTCGTGACCTGGTATGCAGCCTCGTCGCGGCAAGCGAGATCCCCGGCCCCCTCTTCCGTGCGACTGTCACACTGCAAGTACAGCCAGCCCAAAACCTCCTCGTAGCTGCCACCCCTGACCCAGATATCGCTGATCGACTCTCCCAACTCACCGCATTAACCCTCCGAAGCACTACCTATGCAGTATCTGCCTATATGAAGCCCCCTCCGGGCACTGCTCGTGGAGTGATTCACGGCATTCCCGAGGGCATCACGCAGGACCAACTCATTGAGCTCACCGCCGCTAACAGACCGTACTTGATCCACGCCCGCCTCATGGGTCGCACGAGATCAGCTCTACTGACCTTCAACGGACTCCGAATTCCGTACTATATTAAACTAGACTGTGAAATGGTGCGCTGCCGTCCATACCGCCGTGCCGCCCAGACTTGCCAATGTTGTGGTGAGATAGGGCACCGTCAAGACGTGTGCCCGCACCCCGACAAGCCACGCTGCCCGGCCTGTGGTATCGCCAACCCGTCACCGGACCACTCCTGTGCCCCTCGGTGTAAACTGTGTGATGGACCCCATGCCACTGCCAACAAAGAATGCCCCAAACGCTTTCTACCAGTTCCCCAAACACGGAGGTTCCGCCATCCTGCCCAGTCCCCATACCAACCAATCGGCCAGACCCCGCTGGCCTACCACGAGCAGGACTTTCCAGCCCTACAAGCCCAATCCTCGACTGCCCACCCTGAAGACCGGAACGCCATCCAACCGCAGGTGAGCTGGTCAGATGCTCTCCGCTCTACTCCCACTGCTCTAACTTCACCCTCCCTCCCCCCTCCCCCCCCAAAACCCCAACCACCAATCCACCCTTCGTACTCCGCTGCTATTGCTGAACTTAAACAGCAGCAGCAACGTTTCCAGGCACAACTCGCCTCTCTAACTGCCAAAATTGACGCCCTATTAGCCTCCCCCCTCCCAGCCCCGCCGCCCCCACCAGCACCCCTTCCTGAACAGATTCATGCACTCATTGACACGAAAATAGCGGAAGCCATAAAAGAACTGATAGCATCACAAACCGAGACTCTGGCCCCCATATGTAGTGGCATCCAGGCAATAACTGAACGACAAAACAAATTAGAGCAGACCATCCAAGGCATACAGAACTCCCTGGCTTCGACTCACCAACCCAAGAAACTCAAACATCACCCTTACCATGACTAATCCCCCGGATACCGACCTCGTCGTACTCCAGTGGAACTGCCGTTCTCTCAACAACAAGCGACACCAGCTTGACTTGTTTACTAAACAAGATCCTCCAGATGTCATTGCCCTGCAAGAGACCAACACTCCTACCCCCCGCCTACCGCATTATACCGCCTTCACGCAAGACCCCCAGCATCGCACCGCCACTTTCGTACATAACTCCCATCCGGCCCAATCACATTGTCTTAATCAAACCGTACCTCATACCTTTGTAGAGCTCATCTCCACAAGGCCGACTGGCTCCAGCATCTTCATCCTGAATATCTACAGTCCCCCATCTGATAACCTCCACAACATTGAGGCACTGATTTACGAAGCCGCATCCCTGTCCAAGGACGCCCCTTTACTTCTCCTCGGAGATTTCAACGCCCCACATCCTGCATGGGGCTACCATTTTGCCTCCAAGAAAGGCACGGCCCTCTTACGCGCCACCCAGAACCACCAGTTGATCCTCCAAAACGACCTCACCTTTCCAACCCGCACCGGCAACAGTGTCACCAGAGACACCACACCTGATTTATCATTCACTAAAAACATCCCCAGGATCCAATGGTCCCGACTCGACGAAACACTCGGCAGTGACCATCATCTCCTCTCCCTTCGCTTCCCAACCAAAAAGAAAACGACCCGGACGGGCACCGCACGCCTGACTAACTGGTCCGCCTTCCGTGAAGATCCAACCCCTCTCCCTGCAATAAGCCAAAATTTAAGTGACTGGACCCAGGCCCTCGAACACCGGGTTAAAAAGCACACCCAAGAAATCGCACTTACTGACAGCACTCCGGCAGTCGACCCCCACCTTATGCACATTTGGGACGCGCGTCGTAGTCTTACTAAACGCTGGAAACGGCAGAAGCATAACCGTAAACTTAAAAAGCGCATAGCCCTCCTAACCCAGCAAGCGCAAGCATATGCCGCCGATCTCCAGAGACAAAATTGGCACTCTTTCTGCAATCAGCTCCAAGGCACTCTCCACTCAAAGAAAACGTGGCATCTCCTCCGTTCCCTTCTCGACAACACCAATACTAAGAGATACACAAACCATAGAATCCATCAACTAATCCGCAACAGCGCTCTCCCCTCTCAAGAACTCCTCAAGTCGATCCGTGACCATCTTTTTGGCGACCCTACTACCTACCCACCCATCCCCGACACATGCTATATGGGCCTAGCTAACGAAGCACTAGACGCCCCCTTTACCTTCACTGAACTTCAAGCTGTCCTGGCCCGCCTCACCCGCAACACCACCCCAGGAAAGGACCATATTACCTACCGCACTCTCCGCAATCTCGACGAGGACACACTCCAAGATCTCCTCGAACTTTACAATTATCACTGGCAGGGGGGAACTCTACCTGAGCAATGGCGACACTCGGACATCATACTGATCCCAAAACCCAACAAGCCACTGACGCCGACTACTCTTCGACCAATCTCCCTGACCTCATGCATCGGTAAACTCTTCGAACACCTAGTACATCAGCGCCTCACCGCATACCTGGAAGACCACAACCTCTATCCTTTCACAATGTTTGGGTTTCGGCAACACCTATCCACTCAAGACGTCCTCCTGCAGCTCAAGGAACAGGTGGTGGACCACCTGAGCCGCACCTCTCCCAAAACAATCTTAACGCTCGACGTCAAGGGTGCATTTGACAACGTCACCCACGAAGCCATACTAGAAAACCTGAGTACCACGAACTGCGGCGTAAATACCTTTCGCTTTGTAAAAGCCTTCCTTGAGAAAAGAACAGCTACACTCCGACTCGGCCCTCTACTCTTGCCTACTTTCCACACCCCGGCAAAGGGAACGCCACAAGGATCGGTTATTTCGCCTCTTCTCTTTAATATAGCTCTGCTTCACCTCCCTGACAAACTGCTAGCCATTCCCGGCCTACGCCACGCATTCTACGCTGATGATCTGACTCTCTGGACCACCCAAGGCTCTAGCGGTGCACAACAGGACATCCTTCAGCAAGCAGTCGACACCACTACTGCTTACCTTCAGCCCAGGGGATTGACCTGCGAGCCATCTAAGTCCGCTCTACTGGTCCTCCGCGCCCGCACAAGAGGCCGCCCGGCTGCGCCCACCCCTGACCCACAGGTCACCATAAGTGGCTCTTTTATCCCCCAAGTTACCACGCTCAGGATATTAGGCGTTCCCTTCCACTGGGATGGTTCAGGCTCTGCCCTACTCCCCCAACTGCACCGAACAGTCTCCCAGCTCATCCACCTTATACGCCGAATCCGGGGATCGGCATACGGTCTAAAAGAGCCAGACACTTGCCGTCTTGTCCAAGCCCTCATGGTCAGCCGTCTCACCTACGGAACCCCGTTTGTGAATCTCAGGCCCCAAGAAACCACCAAGCTGGATGCCCTAATCCGCAAAACTTACAAAGCTGCCTTGGGCCTCCCTACATTTACGTCTACTGAGCGTCTACTCCAACTTGGGCTGCATAATACCCTCAGTGAAATTCTGGAAGCCCAACGAACCTCACAGCTACAACGTTTGGCCCTTACTCCCACTGGCAGGAACGTGCTTCGCACCATTGGGCGGTCCACCCCGTCTGCAACTCACGAACTTCAACGCATCCCTCTTCACATTCGCCAGCGGCTTAGGGTCGCCCCAATCCCGAAACATATGCATCCGACGTTCAATAGGGGAAGGCGAGAAGCTCGTGTCAGAACACTCACAAGGCGGTATGAAACCGACGCCCAAACGCGCTACACGGATATCGCCCATACTCCCAACGGTTCACACACCACCCTCGTCACCCTGGACTCTACCGGCCATCTCGCCACTGCAGCCACCTACAAGCAGCTACCAGTTCCCACAGCAGAGGCACTCGCCGTCGCTCATGCGACCACCACCCACCAAAAACAGCCCTACCTAACCATCATCACCGATTCTCAGCAAGCATGCCGGTGGTATCAAGCTGGCCTGGCACCCCCTCAAGCTCTTCCCATCTTTCACTGTCTCCCCGAAGAAATAGAAATAACAATAGTTTGGACCCCTGGCCACTCTGGTCTTGCTGGGAATGAAGCGGCCCATGCCGCAGCCCGCGCTCTCCACAACCGGGCACTCCCCTCTGCAAGGCTAGATACCACAGGACGTCCACATTCTGCAAGCACCACCTTAACACCGCTGGACTCTACCTATAGCTCCATCCTTTCCCACTACACAAACAACAGAAGAAGGTATCCTCCTCCCCACCCATCCCTTACCCCACATGAAGCCTATGTCTATCGCCGCCTTCAGACGGAAACTTTCTATAATCACACGATTCTCTCGCACATCTCCCCATCCCTATTCCCCCATAACTGCCAAGCGTGTGACCTTCCTCTTACCACCTTCCACCTAGTCTTCTCCTGCCCGCAGCACCCAACCCCCCTTCACTCCCCCACCCTTGAGCAGTGGGAGTCCGCTCTGACCAGCTCGTCACCGGAGCAGCAGCTCGCCCTGGTGAAACGAGCTCTGGAATCGGCGCGGGCTCGCGGCCTCCTGGACATGGGAGGCTGACCACTTCCCCTTCCCTCTCCCCTAAAGCTCAAATAAACGTTTTTACCACCACCACCACCACCAAACGCAAGAGGCGACCCTCATTTTACACAGGCGCGAATGATTGAGCTATAATGAGTGGGCTTGAACCCTGAGTCACTTATTTTACACGGGATAAAAACAGCTGATGCATTTTCCTCAACGAAACGCATTTCGTAAAAGAAAATAAAATCCGTTTTTGTTTACAAAATCAGCATGCGAAGAGCCGCACTGCGAGTCAGCTGTGAACTGATAGTGGGCCCTGTAATCCTCGGTAGGAACCAGCGAAATCGGTGGGATGTTATTGGCCTACCTGAGCAATCTGGTGTACGTTTATCGATGCCCGAGCAGTCACATATTGCTTCGTCGTTACCATCATTGTCCAAGCACTTGGCTGGATGGCAAAGCGTAGCCGGGCAGGCGTTGATATCTGCAAGGAAGAGACCAGTACAAGTACGCAGGAACCAAGCAGCAACGTAGCTCAAAGATTGTTAACACTGCGTTTCGTTAATAACTGATCAAGTACAGTACATAAAAAAAATTACACACTTTAGGTGTAAACAAATCGGTTCGGCTGTGAGTTATTAAAATGTACAGGGATTAGAGTGGCCAATAATAAGAGGATTTAAGAACAGAGAGTTCGAGGTAGTGAGGGAGATGGAGAGGGAGAGAGAGAGAACCACTTTATTTATGGCTGGGTGAGGGGGAGGAAGTGGCGGGGGCCCAGCGGGCATCCGCGACCTGTTGGGCCCTGGAGACGAGTGTTGTCTGGGTCTCCAGGGTCGAGCTCCGCAGGGCCTGCTCCCAGTGGGTGGGTGTGGGGAAAAGGGGAAAGAGGGAGCGCGGGTAGACACAGACAGAGTGTAGTTGAGAGTACCGGGCGCCGCAAAGTGGGAGGTGTGAGGAGGAGAAGAGGGAGGGGTGTGAGCGGGAGAGGGAGGCTCAGGAGGGGACGGAGTGCGTTTGGAGGAGGCGCCAGGTTCTGGCCTCCTCCTGTGTGAGGCTGGGGTGCGGGGGGGGGGGGGGGGGGGGGAGGGGGTAATGTTGTGTAATGTCATAGGTATTGTGATAGTGGCGGCGCAGGAGGCGGTAAATGTGTGATCTCGCGGTACGAGATGGGAATGTCCGGGGAGCTGGGAAGGCCGTGGTTGGTCTCCGATGAAGGGCCTGTTCGGGTAGTCATAGCTCGAGCTTCTCGGTGGGCCACCTCGTCGGAACCTATTCCCGCATGGGTGGGGACCCACAACTAGACCACGGGGTGGAGAGGTGGTTTGCGGGGTAGATTTTGGAGGCCAGTTTCAGATATCCTGCCAGCTTGGAAATTTCTGATTGCGGATTGCGAATCTGAGAGGATAGTGTGTGGACAGGGGTCTTGGGCTAGGTCGAGGGATATGGCTGCGGCCACCGCCACTGTGGCTGAACTCGTGTGGGCAGTGAGGGAGTCCTGAGGTGTGCTATCCTCGGAGTGCGCTACTATGAAGAATGCAGCTCGGGAGGGGTAGCTAGAAGCGTCTACGTAGATGGTATGAGGTGAAGGTGGTGCGGGCGTTGCAGGCTCGCTGCGCGTGCAGCACGTCTGGCCGCATGTAATGTGGGGTGGGAGTTGCGAGGTAGTGGCTTAATTCGTATGAGTTAGCGAAATTGTTGGGGATGGGGACAGAGGATGGGGGGAGGGTAGGGGTTGAGATGAAGAGTCGAGCGAGCATGGAACGCCCAGTGTGGGTGCGGGCCAGTCGGTGGATTTGGGCCGTGCGGTGTGCTTCGATGAGTTCAGACGTGGTTTTATGTACGCCAAGCAGGAGGAGGCGGTTGGTAGGGGCATTCGATGGGAGGTGGTACGTGAACCTGCTGATTACGAAGGCATGGAGCAGCCGAAGTCGCTCAGGCTCCGTCAGGCCGTGGTGCCGAGATATAATGCGTCTGAGGAGACCTAGGGTCTGCATTGTGTGTGAGCGTAGTCGCATTGTGTGTGAGCGTAGTCGTTGGAAGGTGAGCGAATTGCCGCGGTTAGCTTGTATCGTGACGCCAAGTATGCGTATGGAAGGCACGATAGGCACTCGGGTGTTGCCAATCTAGACGGCGATGGGGGGGGGGGGCGCAGTGGGTGGGTGTGAACGTATGGGATGTATGATGAGAATTTCTGATTTGTGCGGTGAACATGATAGACCGATTGTGCGTGCGACTGTACTCACAGTTTCTGCTCCTAGCTGCAGCGTCTCTTCGATCTGAGCGTCAGTGCCACTGGTCATCGAGAGGGTGATGTCATCGGCGTATACAGAAGTATGTAGGTTGGGGATGGTTAGTAAGGTGGTGGCCACAGGGATCATAGAAGGTTAAAGAGAGGGGGGAGGGGTATAGCCGAACCCTTTCTTGCGTAATGTTTCTTGCATAATAAACCCCAAAGTCGTTTGTGTCAATAACTGCAATTCCAACCATTTAATTATTAACAGAGGTGTCCTCCAATGCTCCTTCTTAGCCCTGTTATTATTTTTAATTTACAATAATTATCTCTCTTTGTGCCTTCATAACTAGAGCTGCTTATTGCACGTGGATGGTACCACAATTGTGTCATCCCATCGTAATCAAATACTTTGATGTGCAATTTGCAGATTGACTTGTTGGCCATCCAAGAATGCTGCTATTGTAACAGGCTCTTCCTTAATGTAAAGAAAACTGTTTTTGTGCCCTTTCACTCTCCTCAAACACACCCGTGGCCCATCTCTAATTTATACATCAACGCAGATTGCATTCCGTCATCTGACCATGTGTGTTTCTTTGGTATTATTGTGGATAGCCATCTCAAATTTTATTACGATGTAAATTGGATTAGTATAAGGGTTTCATGTCTGATAAGGGCTCTACTTCTAGCTGGGTCGTACTTTAATTTTACAACATTAGCACCTACGTATTACGCGTGAACTGAGAGCCATTTTAATTAGTGTATATCGCCTTGAGGTAGCACAAGTTGTAATAATCTCTGACCAGTTCAACAACTCCAAGAACCAGCTTTAACAACTGTAATTTTTCTGCCCGTCTATCTTCTTCTGTTCCTCTGTTCAATAAACGTGACATTTCAACTCTCCCTTGTTTTCACCAGCTAAAAAGTGGAACCTTGTTCTTCAAAGTATTGCGTTGTAGACTCCAGATGTCTGTTTTTCCTTCGCAGCACTGTCTGTAACACAAACTACATTCAGTTCTCCTCTCGCAACAACTTCCTATTGCCCAAAGTGAAAACCAACTACAGTAATCCTTCATTATAACGAAGTCAGCGGGACGGCGAAAAATTTCGTTATAAGCGCTATTTCGATATAAGCAACCACTTGAGAAAAGCTAAAGTTGTTGAGAGTCAACTGCGCCACAAGTGCGAAGAATAAAAATCCAATGTATTCAGTGAACGAAAACTGTATTCAGGTGCAACAAAGGCAGTGGGCTTTGGCTTTGTTTCATGTTTTTGCCGGGCGCGAGCAGCCCCTGCTCCAATTGGCCCAAGCAGTAGAGAGTTTTAGCATAGCCGGTAGCGGAGGCTCACGCTACGGTGACGGGTTACCGGGACCCGACCGCGCATGCGCGCGCGGGGAGGGCGAGGAGGTTGCCCCTCAGTGGAGAGAAGGCGCGGGCATGGCGAAGGTCGGCCGGCGGAACTAATCCCCCCACCGGAACGAATTTTCCCCTTCCCAGACGGGCCCCGCTACCCGCCGCCCTAGCGTTAGCAGATGGTGCCCGGTATGCTAACTGGCATCCGAACGTCTCGCAGACTGCAGGCGCGTGATGAGGGCAAGGCAGTGGTCACTTTTAGAGGGGGGGGGGGGGGGTGCGGGCGTCACAGAACGCTACAAGAGTTTCACGCTGGAAAGCGCCGCCATTTCCGTGGCTGCAGTCAGAGGTTGTGTTTGTTGAGCTCAAAAAATGTTTAACTGCTCATTGTGGGTACACAACGCAATCATGAAAACTGACCGGTTTTGCACTAGGGGTCTTGCATGATCACTGGGCAATTTTTTCCCCAGATGTGCAGCTGGGTAGTCTACAAAACAAGAGTTTTTCCTCGCCCTGCTGTCGACGACACTGTTAATTCTGCGCTTCGAGTGTCAGTGGTCGCGCACCGTCGTGTCCACGCTATGGACCAATGTCTAGGAACAGAATTCAATCACCCTACCACGCTTTTGGACTATTTCTCTGAAGTCGAATGGCGAATAGAGCCTGACCGCCCGGAAAACACCAGCTTGATAACCCACCATGTTGACCATCTGACTCGCCGGTGGGTCGCCGCCTCTCGGAGACGCCTCGGCTTGCCACTTCCCTCTAAGCGGGTCCAGCACTTCGTGTCATTCGAGTAATGCGGTCTAAAATGCATGCGTTTGGGATGGGACCAGAATAAATTTCGAAAAAAGCGATATTTCGAGTAAAGCGAGTTCGTTATAACGAGGGATTACTGTATGTTAAAAACTATTAGGTTCTCCTCATTGCACTTGTGGAACACTTTACAGTATGAAATTAAAGATTCTCATTCTGTCATACCCTTCAAAAAGAAGCATTACCTATTGTCACCATTGCATCAATGTGAAGGGTCTATACGTAATTTTCTTCCTATTGTCAAAGATGATTTTGGAATGGTTGTGTAATCATGTTTTCTATTAAGTTTACCAGTGGTTTTGTTGCTATCTTGTAACTACAATCAGCTTTGTTAATTTGTACAGAAGTTCCTGTTTCTGGTAATTGGGACCTTGGGTTCTCCTGTTGTATATATTATGTACCTATGTCATGCTACTTGGAATAAAAGTTATTTTCAGTTCAGTTCAGTTCAGTTCAAAGAAACTTTGCCCCATCACGTGTTTGTCCGGTACTCCAAAAGAAATCAGGGTGACCACTGGCCTATCTTGGATGCAAGTTGCGGCCAACTACCTGAAAATAACCGCATTAAACTTCCCCGTGATGCTGTGTAAGGATGTAACTTCGACCATCGCCATGTGGCATGCTCGGCGCATTCGCGTGTGCACAGTGGTGAAGGGGCCCTCAAAATGTTTAACAGTAAATATCTTGTGAACGCCACATTCAGCCCAAACCGGAGCAAAATTCCTTCCGCAGGTACGCCTATCCAAGGTGCCGTCTTGATGGTGGGGTTAGCGCCAAATGCAGCGGCGTGTACTGGCGTTCTCGATCAGCTCAGATCGACCACTGTGTTTTCCAGGCAAGCAAGGCTACTGTATCTACCATAACCTTTTTCCGGAATGGAATTGACAGCACTGGAAACAAAGGCTGTGAAAACATGGGGGCTGTTTTTTCTGCTGCTGCATTGCAGCTACAGCGCAGAGTACAGAAAGTCGCTGCATTAACAAGCTGTGCTGCATCGGTATTGCTTCACCGTGTGAGAAGAGCTTTCAGCAGGAAAGCTTTATTCTCAAAAGCGGTGGTAAACACTCTAGTGCTTCTCCTGAATCCGTAAAACCGACCTTTTTATCAGCGTTGCTCAATGAAATAATTAAAAAAGTGCTGAGGCCAGTCGGATCAGTAGTCATTTTAGGTGGATGTCTTGTGGGCGCGTGGGATGCAATGGTATTTGTGTCCCATTACCGCCGATGTACCCTTGATTGCGCCTTCACTCTGTATGTGAATGGGGTTAAGAAAATTTTTCATAATGTGCACACAGTTAAACAACTTTACAGCCGGGGAAATTATGTGTTTTTTTTTAAACCGGGCTGACTTGTCGCAGTCGCCGTTGCTGCGCAACCTTCATCCAGGTTGAGTAAAAGAAGATGGGAAGGTATGTTTATATAAGTAAGGCTTAGTCATCTCAAAGATGTCGATGACAGCTAGAGCATGGCTACGCTTCCGGAACGCAATGCGCACTCTTGTGCAAAATAGTTGGTCTACAGATTGCAAAGCGAAAGACGTTTACACGCTGTGATTTTTGCGAGTGTAGAGGAGTTTCGCGAACATCTAAACAACCTAGTATCAGTTTCTTGCGCTTTCCTCTGGAACGTTTGGTTCTTTTTGAAGGAGGTGTCCGAGTTTGGAGAGTGTGAGAGAGCCAGACTTAAAAGAGGGCGTCAGGAAAATTTATGTGTATAATAAAGCATTTCCCCGGGGGATGTGTCACAGTTTGTTGGTTCTGGGCTCTAGAAATGTGTTTTAATTTGCTTCAATTAGTGCAAATAACGCCCTGCTGTCATAGTCATATCAGTCATCTCGCCACTTCCCGTAAGCTCTTACTGTTTCGCGATTTGTTTCGTTTATTCCATTGATTAAATGGGCGGTCTAACTATTTGGAGAGCGGATAGACTTATACAGCAATGGCATATGTTCTAGTAGAATTTCCCATATTAACTTAAGCGGGTTTTATCTCAAATGCATGCCCATCGAGATCCTCTCAATTTCATGGCACCACCTTTGCCTTTGTAGTTTTTTCTTTCACGTTAGCTCAATTAATGCTCGTTGACCTTGGATACCAGCTTTTTAATCAAGTGAGAACTTAGTTATAACACCACCACATTTACTACCATTACCGTAAATGACCTCATCAGACGAAAGGCGACTGTTGTAGGAAACCAGAAACCAAAGGGCCGGGACGGGCGGAGGACCGGGGCATGCATTGTATTCACATAATGATGATAATAATGTTAGGATGGGCGGGAATCGGGGAACGTCTTCTTTCACAACATCCTCCCCGCCCCGTCAGAGTGAATAAACTAGTTGTCCTTTCCCTGTAGTCCGTTTCAGTGGCATGGTCACTTTCAACGTTCGTCCAGTTCCATTAGGGGACAGCTTAATCTTCCAACGATGTTTGTAGTGTCCATACCGTTTCCGACAAACATATTTGTGAACAATTACGGACTTGTAGACAACAACCAGAGTTTGCTGGATGAAAGTAAGTTCCTCATGAGCTTCGCCGATTTTCTTTGGGATCAGAAGCCATCGACGATGATACTTGGGTAGATCTAACCTGCTGGTTTCACTGTATTCTTCTGGTGTGGGGTATTTGTTTAACAGAGGAGTTTTCTGCCGCATCCGAGGGTTTGTCTGTTTGGTGCGCCTAATCAAGGACTTCGGTGGTCTCCTAAACTTTCCATATTCGCCGTTGCCCAATCATTGATGCGCTTCCTGACTTGAACTGTCAAACGGATTAAGCGCCTGGAAAAGGTATGATTGATGCAGATGTCGTTTGGCAAGAAAAAAGGTCTCTAGCTCGGTTTTTCAGACTTCTCTTTGCTTGTGCCTTGTGCGCCCTATGTATGCGCTAAAGCACGTCGTGATTTCCGTTCCGTGGGAGCTGCTTCAAGCTGAGGTCTGTTGAAGGTAGCCGACACTCAAATTTCTCACTGACACGCGGCGTTTTCTCTGAGTGCTGCTGACGAATGGATTCCGGCTTCGCTATTTGGAAATTGTCCGGTGAGGCTTCACGCGGAATGGCTTCATTAAAGATGTCCACGATCATATAAGGCGGCGACAGAATTGAATGATGGGGAGGTCGGTTATCTATCAGTTTTAAGTGCGAATGCACTTCTTAAGCGACCCTGAACCTGCGTCCACCGGCGATGTCCGCGCACGTGGAGATGGGCGCGCGCAGCCTGGTCGCTGACATGGCACATACCCATGTGGGGGATTGGCCAGGAATCTCCTCGTCTTCCTTGGCAACGGGGGGAGATGGGTGCGCGCTGCCTGGCCGCTGACATGGCACATACCCACGTGGGGGATTGGCCAAGAATCGGGCGTGAGAAGGGCTAATGCACCTGCTTAAAGGAGTACTGGCACGAAATTTCAAAGCTGAGATCCGCTCTAGCCATCAAGTACAACGACAACACAAATAGGTGTCTGTGAATAAATGCATCTTTCTTTCTTTGTAGTTGTGTGTGTGTGTGTGTGATCTCTCTTTCGCGAACATTACCGAACCGCGCAAATTCAACTCGTGCATTCGCACTTTCACATTCTTCCCCTCGGGGAAATGCGGGGAATTTTTTCTTCTCTGATTTCGATATAACTGAAGAATGAGATGTCGGATAAGGCACCAGTATACTGTACGCTGAGATTCTGTTTTCATTCGTTGTTGTAAAGCGCATCGTAATCTGGTTCTCGTGCCAATAATAATCTCTTCCCATTCAAAGCGTGTGGTAAATTCTTCCTCGAGACCTCTGCTGGGTATGTATGGCTAAAGGTCTTTGTCCAAAACTTTAAGCTTGGCTTCGTGTTCTTGGAGGCGGTAAAGAAAGCTTTTGAGTCCTAGGTCACTGGGCTGCGGGCAGGGCACTGCGGCAAGGGCTTCGGCTTGAATTTTCTGTATTAGTGCACGAAGTGTCTGTCGTTTAATGGTAATGATTGTGATAGCAGGAAGCTTCAATAAATTGTCCTCTTCGAGATATTCGGGGCTACGGTACCTGTGAGAAGGGTTCGCAAATAGTAAAACTTCTCGATTTGTGTCAACGTGTTGTTGCGGTCGATGGTTGCTTCAAAGCGCTCCCAAAAGGGCAACCACTTCATAATGTCATCCACAAATGCTGCTATTTCAAGTGTTCTTATTGTTGTTAAGTTGTTAAGTGTTAAGTGTTGCTAAGTGTTTCAAGTGCTATTTGACAGCGGCAATGGAGGCGTTTTGTTCACAATGGAGTACTAAACAACTGGTGGTTACACGAGAAGAAAACTCCAACCAAGAATAACGAGAAGCTTAACACACGAAGTCACCTTCGCACTCTCATAATGATGATCGCAGAAAACCGGAAACCAATGGTTGAGTAGCTAATGAATTTCTTTAGCGTGACTTTTCACGACTGGGTTTGTAACTACAGATATCATGGGAACACGCCGAAGCGAAGTTCCTTGGTTGGCGTATCAGTAAAACACTTTTCAATAAATATTGTCGTATGTTGCAGACCAAAGGGCTCCCAAATCGCCGCGGCTCACGCCAGCCTAAATAAAATATCCTCGCTTTTAAACGCGACTACTTCCTTGCGATAATTCCCTCTCGCGTAGCCAATGCAGTAACATGTACTTACGGTAACACCTTTGAGCGGTGGCGTTGAAGTAGCGGTCCACACCGCAGTCACAGGTGAAGTATCTGCCCCCATTGTGCACAGTGCAGGTCGCATTGCGGCACAGATGTCCAACTGATGTGCAAATGTCATCTGAAATTTCGAAATACAGTGGGTATGTTGCCAATTAGGAAAGCCCTTTTACTACCTTCCGGTAGTGAAAACGTCCAAGACGAGGAGCATCAACTGTTTCGGGAGGTACGACAGCTGTTCAATGTTACACTTGTCGTTTGTAGTTTGCTTGTCAGGAACGTGTGGTCTCGGTGTTGCTTCCATGTTCATGGCAACTAGAGGTTCAGAACTTTGTAGTGCCATCACGGCCACTCGGGCCCTCGCGGACAATAATCATCGAAGAAGGGTGGAAGCGGCGTCGACACCTTTGTTCACGGTCAGTGAGCCACGGGGTCGGCATCCGCCGAGGCGACACGCGCAGTGGGGTAAGCTTACCGGGTATGCCGTGTGTACCGTTTATACCGTTTGTACCGGGACCAGTCTGCGCCTACGCCTGTAAGGAATGCGCAGGGGCGGCGAGGGCTGGCCGCTCGTCAGAGGAACACTCTGGCGGAACTAAGCCACCCTGCCCGAACGACTGCGTACAGGCCCAGCCGGGTCCCGGTACACACGGTACATACAATACGCACGGCACACACAGTATGCGAAAACTCTGTTTTGATTCCACGGGCAGAGAGAGAGAGAGAGAGAGAGAGAGCAATCTTTAATGAGTCTGGCGATGTCAGCCGAGCTAAACCGCCTGGCTTGTTACGCCAGATGAATGCTGTGACAATGATGATTATAATGATGAAGAGGAACACATGATTTGAACTATTTACAAAGTCTGATCAAGGCTTGTGGCTTTTAGATAGGCCAAGTAATTGCCGGCATGTCCAGCCAAGCTAATCCAGCCAGATCCCACACAACAACCACCACCACCATCACCTGTGTTGAGTCTGGTTGTGGACATCGCGCACCGGGTTTCTTCTAATGCCTTCGGTGTATTTCCTGCACGTTGGTTTGTTGGGTTTTGCCTGTCTTTATTTTTGGAGTTTTATATTTATCTCATGGTTGGAGAAGGCCACTGAGCACTTTCAGCTTTCGGGGGAGGTGTTCGCCGTAGTTTTCGGACGTATTGGCAATGCGACCAATCAAATCGGTGCATATACTGATTGGCATGGGTGCCATAAGCGCAGCTTAGTTAATCGAAGAAAAACGTGAGACGGGAAATCTCGTGGTGCTATCCTCCGGGTTTCAAGAGTGCCATGCACGGTCGGCGTTTTGCCGAGTTAGCTAGCTTCAGCAAGCTTCGGCAAGCTTCGGCGGCTATAGGAAGGGTCCTTCTAATTGAGTGGTAGGACCTGGGCCGTCGCTGACCGGTGTGCCGCGCTGAGCAAGCGTACTGGTCTAACACAATAATTTTATTAATTATTTCTTCTGTTCAGGCTCAGTCGTGTAAATACTCTGTATATGTAATTTCTTTAAACATACAGTTGAAAAACCCACTCCTAGAATTGTCGCCGCCAGCATCAGTGCCGGGTCAACAGGCACCACCGCTTATTACAGAATGGCTTCTACTCACAACGTTTCGAAAGTGTAGCATAAAGAACCTCCAACCTTTACTATCGTGCAGAAACAAGTTGTTATTTATCAATAATTACAGGGCTAATAAAAGAAACTTTACCCTCCTCCTCCCATGCGACAATGCCTCTATTTTTTATTCACGTTGTATGTGGTCCCTCTTCATGATGCCTGGCGCGATTATTTGCGGAACGTAGAAAATAAAAAAAATAAAGAGGGATATATTACAACTAAATAAATGAAGCTTTCACTGCTGACCATCGAAACCCAAAATAGCAGTGAAATTAGCTCTTTTAGCCATAATATTTCAAAGTGTACTGATGCTGTAAGCTCGCATACGAACCAAAATCAGTGCCCTGCACTTGTTGCAACTGTTTGTGGCTACCACCTATGTGGTATATCCTTCCAAAGGTGCTGTTTTCTAATGAGCAATTAAATAAAAAATAGGAGTTAATGAAATACCCCCTCGTTGGTAACTGATGGCACGTTTTTAGAAACCGTTTGTGAATGCCGGTTGAACAAAGGCTGACCAGACCGCGTTTTGAATTATTTTCAGGTTCTTAAATTTACGCGGTGATTCCAGGCAGCCAGCAAAAAAACTTTTTTTCGTTGGCTTGAAAATATACCTGAGACACTTTTATGTAGTTTACAGACCAGAAGCTGACTGTCTTGTAGACTAAAAGGCGATTAGTAACGAGCGTAAAGCAGCAAATTAAAATAACACGAGGTGCTGTAAACGTGCTAATGGCAACTTTTATGGATTGAATACGAAGCATTTCCGTACTTAGGTA
This sequence comes from Haemaphysalis longicornis, assembly GCF_048455015.1. Lineage (NCBI taxonomy): Eukaryota > Metazoa > Arthropoda > Arachnida > Ixodida > Ixodidae > Haemaphysalis > Haemaphysalis longicornis. The sequence goes on from NW_027526361.1 coordinate 87,509,645, forward strand.
AAAAGAATTATAATTGTGTTGATCCTGCATTGAACAATGTCAGCAGCACTCTGGGTTGCTACTACCGTCATCACAGTGACAGAACATCCTCTGTGGGGACCAGTTCTATCATCAATATTAGGCTTCCATTTCTCTTGCAAATAACATCACGTCTGATGTGCACACAAGTTAACGTGTTCTGCTATCGTGTTCCTGTATCGCATTGAAGGAGCAAGGCTTTTCAAATGTAACAAAGATATCATATTGCCAGCGCGATTGTTTAAAAAATGTCATCTCCCCGCCAGGACATAACCAATCCTGTTTCAGGCAGTAACCCTTCGGTATTTGCATGGTAGCCTTGGTGTGACGCCTCCGCTACTCTGTACATTCACGTGATATAGTAGGAATCAGTTACGGGGATTCCACTATATGTTTAACATTTAGGTAAAATAAACAGTTTTAAAACTTAACTGACAGACAGGTGCTCTCGCAGGCACTCGACTGATGATGTGGGCGACGCGTACGACAGCTTATAATTACTACAAATAAAAAATGGCGCAGCCTGCACTAGTGGTGCAAGGCTGGAAAAGCTGCAGAGCTGGCAGCTCCTCTTTCTTCGTCGGAGACCCGGCTGTTGCATCTCGCATGTATTTTCGAACTTGCCGCTGAAAGTTCTCCATGACTGGCAGGCCCGAATCATGTTGTCCGAAGGCTTTCACATCTCTCCCAAAGTGGACCCCGTTAGCACGCGCTAAAGTTCGCGGCAACCAGCTTCGCGGACTCGGCGTCTGTAGCGTAAACTCGGCGTCTGCACTCCCCCCTTCAGGCATGAACGTGAACTGCCTAGGAACAGCCCGCGAGAGGTCACGCCACTAACGGTGGGCAGAGTGCTCTCGAAGGTCGAACTGGCCGAGGCCGCGCACTCCTCACGAGGCGCACGCTGACGTGCGCTAGGTATTTTTCTTGGTATATTTTTAGGAGCACCTCACGCGGCGAAAGCCCACGCGTGAGCGTGGCCGACGCCGGGCGCTCCTCACGGGCGCAAGCGCACGTGCGCTCGGTTTTTTTCATAGTATTTTTTCCCCTATGACACTCGACGGCGGAACTGAAAGCTTAAACAGCTGTGCTGTTAAAACAACACTATTCCCACATTGGTGCCTGGGCAATAAGCTCTCGGTTGTTAAATTGCTCGTGGCACTAGTAATGTACTCGCTCAATCTGTCTCTGAATAAATCGTATACGTTTAGCACCCACCAATGCAACGTAGCATGAATTATTAGACGCTAGGCTAAAACTAGCTCTCTTTTGCTTTGCGGGTAATTGTTTATAGTTATTAAAAGCAGTGACAGAGAGAGAGAGAGAGAGAGAGAGAGAGAGAGAGAGAGAGAGAGAGACCCTTTAATAAAGAGGAAAACGCGAATAGGTTTGCCGACATGATACTCTGCAGGGAAAGGAGAGAGAAAAATCGAGATGCCAGGTAGGTAGTGAGCAGCTGTATTTAAAAAAAGTAGCAGAAGAGAAAAAAAATTGAAAAACACAGTCCTGTTTTAGGGAATTGAGTTGACAGTTTCTTGAAATGATGCGAAAGCTACAACGTCGTAGACACACCGATGTCCTGGAGAAGCTCAAATAGTGCAGAAAGGGCTTTGCATTGAGCAGAACTAGAAGGCCAGTGTGCGTATCTATCGTCCATGGCCTCCCCTACATTGGTACGGCACGTTCTCAAGTGGTGCGCTTGCGACAGTATGTAAAAGCTCACGGTTTTCGTGGACGGTCGGCAAAATAAATAGACCTTATGTCTGTATATAGTAAATTTGTTCCAGTCAAACACAAGCTCAGGAGAACATATCAGAGTACTGCTTCTCCTTCCTCTCATAGGCTCACTATGAAGGCATAAGTTTGGAGGGCTGTAGTATAAATCGCTGCTACCCCACGCCACCTGAACTACCAAGGCATAAATTATATATTCAGGTCTCGATAATTTGAAGTCGCCTGATTGGAATTTTCGGTTAATTTGAAGTGATGGGCTAGTCTCGGCATTCTGAAATGTAATTCAGTGGAAGACATTAACCGGTAATTCGAAACTAAAGTACCTCATATCAGTCAATTGGAAGTTATTTCGAATAAAAAGCCAGGAGGTGGTTGTCGTTTCTTGGTAAAATTTGAAAATTTTCGAAGGACAGAACAGCGCCGTGCCCTTGACGATATCGGCGTCATTGCCACTGAGGCAGTGCAGAGGTGGGTTTCGTGGCAGCGTACTCATCTGTCTCTGTTGAGGTCACCAAAATTCTTTGTTTCGCACAGCGCCGTGTGAGCAGCTTGTGGGATGCACGCTTCTAGCATCGATTTTAACAATAAATCTCCACTATCATGGCGAATCCGTGTAGTACGCTTGACTTGACGACCATAGTCCAGTTTAAGAACAAAATCAAGAACGGAGACGAGTGGCGGACACCTGAATATTTATTCATTTATATATATATATATATATATATATATATATATATATATATATATATATATATATATATATATATATATATATATATTTATATATATATATATATATATATATATGTATATATATATATATATATATATATATATATATATATATATATATATATATATATATATATATATATATATATATATATATATATATATATATATATATATATATATATATATAACACAGAAATAAGGGATAAGGGTTGGCAGCCAACAAAACCTCGGAAAGCAAAGGGGAGGTTGTGGTAGGTCCGCACCAGACCGGTATTCTGGAGGTCGTGGGTTCGGATCCCACCTGGCGGGCATTTTTTCTCCGCTTTCTTTCTTTCTTTCCAAATTCTTTATCATTTTCAATGACCTACCACAACCTCCCCTTTGCTTTCCGAGGTTTTCTCGACTGCCAACCCTTATTTTCTGTCTTATTTCTACGAGCCCCTCAATTCCTATTCTGATTCGCTATATATATATATACATATATATATATATATATATATATATATATATATATATATATATATATATATATATATATATATATATATATATATATGACAGCTGTATGACAGCTGCATCTTACCGGTACTCACGTACGGGGCAGAAACTTGGAGGCTTACTAAGGGGGTTCAACTTAAATTGAGAACGACTCAGCGGGCAATGGAGCGGAAAATGATAGGTGTAACATTAAGGGACAAGAAGAGAGCGGAGTGGGTCAGAGAGCAAACTGGTGTTAAAGACATATTAGTAGAAATTAAGAAGAAGAAATGGACGTGGGCAGGGCATGTAATGCGAAGGCAAGATAACCGCTGGTCATTAAGGGTAACAGAGTGGATCCCTAGAGAAGGCAAGCGTTGCAGGGGGCGGCAGAAAGTTAGATGGGCAGATGAGATCAAGAGGTTTGCGGGGATAAATTGGTCACAGTTGGCACAGGACCGAGGTAATTGGAGAATAATGGGAGAGGCCCTTGCCCTGCAGTGGGCGTAGACAGGCTGGTGATGATGATGATGATGATATATATATATATTTATATATATATATATGTGTGTGTGTGTGTGTGTGTGTAGCGAATCAGAATAGGAAATGAGGCGCTCGTAAAAAATAAGACAGAAATAAGAGTTGGCAGTCAAGAAAAACCTCGGAGAGCAAAGGGGAGGATGTGGTAGGTCATTCAAACAGATAAATAATTTGGAAAGAAAGAAAGTGGAGAAAAAATGCCCGCCAGGTGGGATCCGAACCCACGACCTCCAGAATACCGGTCTGGTGCGATAACCACTACGCTACCGGTGGGGCGATTTTCCCCTCCACTTTCTGGGGTATTTATGTTAAGGTATTTTTGTTTCCTGTGCTTGGGGGTGTGTAGCCACTCGATAATTTGAATTCGGTTCGGATCGGATCCCACCTGGCGGATCCCACCTGGGTTCGGATCCCACCTGGTGGGCATATTTTCTCCACTTTCTTTCTTTCTTTTCAAATTCTTTATCTGTTTGAATGACCTACCACATCCTCCCCTTTGCTTTCCGAGGTTTTCTTGACTGCCAACTCTTATTTCTAGATATATATATATATATATATATATATATATATATATATATATATATATATATATATATATATATATATATATATATATATATATATATATATATATATATATATATATATATATATATATATATATTTGTTTATTTATTTATTTTTTTGAAGTTCTCACCAACAGCTCAAGGCCCTTCTCGGGTGATGCACGGGTTACATGAATATAAGGCATACAAAAGACAACATATAGGAAGGGAAATATATCAAAACTGGGCAAAAATAAATTTGTGGATATGTATATATATATATAAACAAGGATGGTGATCAAAGAAGCGGAAACATTTTCTGAACAACGAGAGGTCGGAGGTCAGGGGATGAGGATGCCCTAATCAACATAGACAAGCATAAGTAGGGTGGTGCTTCTGGTGCAGAAACAGAAGAACAGAGGGAGAAGTGCATGCGCGACCACTCTACAAGATCTGCATTCCAGATGTCAGATTTTTCAACGAGCGTTTAAAAAGAACCATGTCATTGCAAAAAATGTCAATGCAAGATAGAAATACACTATTATAGGCATGTTGGCATCGGTTAGCCCGTGCCAGGCTGAGCGTTATGTCAACATGAAACCGGCAATGTGGCCGCAGTGGTCTGCTTGGCACTCGTAGGTGAACAGAGCTTACAAGGCAAGGGCAGTCGAACTTAGAATGAATGCAGTTAAAAAGAAAAACCAACTTTAAAACAGGCGCGGAAAGACGCTGACTAAGAAGAGAAATACACAGAACGACACGCTTTCTCCTCTGCATTTCTTTTCTCTTTACTGTTTTCGTGTATTTCTCTTCTTAGTCAGCGTCTTTCGGCGCCGGTTTTCAAGATGGATAAACACCAACTCGCGCAACTTGCCATTCAGAAAAACCAAGTCACGCCTGGAACGCCTACTACAGAAGCCATCAAGATTTAGGTGCTTGAGAAGCCCACCGTGCAAATAATGGCTCAAGAGTAACGAGAAAATACGGTTCTAGGGAAGCGATTCTGAATCCTTTTTACTAGAAGACACGATGAAGGGCTTAAACATTTTCAAATAGCACTGGCAAAGTCGAGCTCGGCTAAAATTAGGGCGCAGTAGAGGGAGGCAAAGCATGATCGGAATCAATTCACTGGTGGCCTGGGAAATCACGCCAAGCGTTCGGAGACAGGAGTTGGTCAGGTGCGTCACGTGTGAGTTGAACAGTAGTTGTACGTCCATCATTACACCGAAATCACGCACTACAGTAGCGGGTTTTACGGGTACACCAAGCAGAGAGTATGGGAAAATGATCGGGGCTGTCTTACGAGCCTGTGTTATCAGGATAGTTTTGGAGAGATTGAGCTTTAAATAGTTGCTGTCGCACTATATGCCGAAACTGCGTAGATGTCATTTTGCAGCAGAACGCGATCATCCGGTGAAGAAACCGCGCGATAGAGTTTTATATCACGGCATACTGAGAAAGCGTACAGTGTTTAATAACAGGGTGGGTGTCATAAACTAAAATGTTAAAGAGAAGACGGCCCAGTGTCGAACTTTGAGGTACCCCTGATATCATCGCCAAAGGCCGAGAGGTGTCGACTTTACAACAGACAGAATTTGGCCTGCCTTTTAAATAACTGCCGAACCAATGGCAGAACTCTCTGGATAGACCATATGCGGACAATTTGCGAAGAAGTAGGTCATAATTAACAGTGTCGAAGGCCTTGATACGGTAGAAATATGCTGTATCTACCTGCTGACGAGAGAGCACTATATGGCCGATGTCGTTTAGAAAACATGCGAGATTTGATTCTACTGACCTTCCGGGCATGAAGCTGTGTTGGTTGGAATGGATTAATGGACTCGTTGCTGCTAGAAGATGCGTGACTTTCTCGAAGACTTTGGAAAAGGAGGACAACAGTGAGGTTGGCCCGTTAGTTTCCGGAAATAGTGGCTCTTGTGCACTTGTACAAAGGGAAGATAGCGGCTAATTTTCAGTCTGCTGGAAAATGTTGCTCAACAAGTGACACGCGTATGATGTGCCAGAGCAGGGATGCAAAGGCAGCACTACAGCCTTTCCCGATGAAGCAGGGAATGCTGCCGCAGCCCGCTGACTTTTTCGAGGGGCGTTTTTGAGTGCTTTTCTTATGTTTTTTTCTTATCTGGAAGTTCGAGTAATTCCATGTGTTCTGCGGTTTTTGTGGGCTTTCTATTTACGAGAGACGACTCTAGTGACCGCCGGGCCAATTTCGCCTTCTTACACTTCTTTGCCGTTCCCATCTTCAGATGGTTTGGTTACAGGAATGTTCACCGTCGTGTTCTCCGACAGGCGCGAGCATGGACTCTAAATCATTTTCCAAAAATCGCACGATTTTTGCAATTTTCTTGCTTATACTACAAGAAGTTTCGCTTTATTTTCCAGAAAGGTGGTTCGAACTTCGTGTTCTGACGCAGTGGGAAGTCGACATGTTGACAAAATGAGGCATTGAGTGGTTATCTCTTCCAGGAATGTTTACCCTCAATCATATTTTTTCTCAATAATAATTAAGAATGACCAGTTTCAATAATAATAAAGAATAATCAGTTTCACTGAAATGTTAAGACGCTAACATGCCTGCGATTTAAACACGGGTGTGCATTGCGAGTGGCGGCCTTGCACAAAAGGAAACAGAGACTGTTACAATATTTCAGGTACGAAACGGCACGAAACGTTCAAAACCAAGTAAAGAAGAGAGTGCTACAAAAGCCCCACTGTTTCTTTATCACTTTTTACCCTTCCGCCCTTTCACGCTGTTCAACAACGCATTAGACCAAGACACGCCTGTAAAACTCTAACGACAAAACATACATGTCGCGCCTGCATATAAATGCTGTACAATGCCGGCATAGTATAGTATATTAGTTGACTTAAAGAAGGAATATGTAGGGAAAATCGTGAACAAAGCACTCTTTGAAGTTGCGGTGTACGAAGCGTGTAAATTTGGGAACTAAATTATCGCGATGGCGCATATAACGATCTCCCAACAATATGCTCAATCGTCACAAATATCGTTGCAGACGACAGTAACAATTGCGTTCCCAGAAACTCATGCAAAAAAACACTCTTACCTTTTGTCTGCGGTAGGTCGGTGGCCCCAGTACAGAGAAAAGCGAGGCAGGTACAAAGAAGCAGGTTGCCGGGGTGCATTTCTGGGCTTCTTTGATGTGTAGCGTCGACCGTACACCTTACGGCTACTCAATCGCGAACGAAAGTATCTCGTGTCCACGAGCTGTGCGGTTCGTCGTACGTGTCGACGTTTCAAACGCGAGATACACTGCAGTTGATACCGTTCTTCGTTTTACCATTCATTCCAACGATGCGTAACGCGCTTGAACTTCCAACCTTTCAATGAGCTTCAGCTTGTCCCCACCCTGCGTGACATATGTGTTTCAGACACTAAAGGTAACAAAGGAAGTGCACGTCCACTGTGAGCGGCAGAATGGGCAGGTATACGTAGAATAGACGGGAAAGAGCCTTATCATCGGTGAATCCGGAACTTTCGCGGTAGGCTCGCGATAAGCGCCCCTTCTCTACGATTAGGCGATTCGGGCAGGCCTCGCGATCAAGTGTAAACAAAGGGGCAAGTTTGTATCTCTGGGCGTTATGTAGAGCTCAACAATGCCGGCTGACGAACCACCGGAATCTTCAGCATGCATAGTTGAGCTTGAACATTTCAGTGAATGGATGGTAGCCTATGCTTTCTTTCGTATGATGCAATTGAACAGGGATAGAAATGATTCCGTTTTTCTTATATGGAAAGCTCCCATTGCCGCCCCCACCGGCTCTTTAAATACCCCGCGGTCAGTAAGACCCAGAAGCGCGCCTTTGCGGGCTCTGAGAGACGCCGACGATGGCTCGTCGGTGCGCTCCGCACTTAGATACGACCAATTTTGGCGCACTGTGAAGACTGCGTCGGCGGAGATGATCTCACGGCGGCGTTGCTCGCAACATTTGATGCAATCCATGAGAAAGCCATAGAACGTTCTTCATGAGCGTCCTCCGGAGCTCGTAGGGGTCAAATAATGACTGCCGCTACGCGCATAATAACGCTGAACGAGCGAGGTCAAAGCCATCTTCAATATATGGCCCATTTCAATACCGTTTCTTATCGTACCACTTCACTAATTGGGTGGATCTTAAAAAAAAAGACATGTATGTTCTGATTTGGCTATGGTTAAGGTGGCGGGTATGCCTCAAATATGGGATTCTTTGTGGTGCTGAACTTATTGTTGCGGGTTTGATCTTGACCGTAGTGGTTGTTTTTAAGGCGAAAAGCGGGAACGCTTTTGTGCGGAGGTTTCAGCGCACGACGAAGATCACTGGGTGGTCAAAATTGTTTCTCAGGCTATTTCAGTGCGTCTAATAGCCCAGGTGTAATCCTGGACGCGTTAAACACCAAAATTTTATTTTTTTGTTCTCTGGCTGGTCTTTAAAATAACGGGTATGCATTCCTTATCCAGTTTTATCGTATGGATGACAAGCATGTGTTTACTAGACTGTTCCGGTGTTACGGTTACGGTGTTAACATTAAAGGGCGCCGTTGCAACTGCGCGAAATATCGTGCTCATTGTGAATTAGCGGTATGAACACATTTTAGCGCACTGCTGGCGGTTTCTGCATTCTGGCTTACTAACCTCCCGGGATCCCAGTAGCGACATTTGAAGTAGTTTGGTGCCTTCCCATCCAATCAGGATACACGTGTTTTTCTTTTCTCGCACAGTTTCACGTCAAATGTAAATACTGCTATACGCCGCGCTTTCTCAGACACATCATTATGCGTGAGACAAAAGCTTAGGAATGTCACCCCTTCCCTTTTCAGTGAGCAGTGGGAGTTGCTGCTATCTAGCTCCTTGTCCTGATCACCTTCGGCTGGTCGAAAGGCCGGGCTAGCCAAGGTGCACACGGCTTCTGACGGTAAAATTAGATATGGAAGCCTTTAAGGGGCCATTAAGGCAAAATACAACCGCGCTTAATTTGAAAATGTTGCAACCCCAGCGGCTCTGCTGCCGCAGCCGGACGCTGCAGCGGAGTCAAGGAGCCAAAATGCACGCTGCTCGCGACACCGGCGGTAATTCTGCGTCCTCCGCTGCCTTTTTACACGGCGTCTCCTCCATCTCCTGCCTTTTGGACCCCATCAGCGCTCAGCACCCAGACGTGTGGTTCCGTCAAGCCCAGGCACAGTTCCGGGTAAGCCACACCACATCCGGGTAACTAATGCCGGTAACGCGACAGAAAGACGAGCCGAGACACGTCACAACGCTATGCCGTGCACCCCAAAAATTAGCAGTGGCTTAGCCAGCTATGCCAGTATATACGTAGCGTGAGCTAAGGTTCAACTGGTTATTCTTAGCTTTCCTGGTTGTCTAGGATTTGCTGATTATCCTGCTTACTGCTGCTAAAATGATTTCCAATCCAATCCAACGCAACCCAATCTAATCCAACGCAATCCAATCGCGGCGACGGCGGCTCCGGCCTGCAAAGACTTTCATACTAATCTATACTAGAGGGAAATCTGGCGCCACTTTCTAGGGTAGATGCACTTCGGCGAGCGTTCCATCATGTAGCAGGCAGGCACGTTCCACTTGTCCTTGGCATGGCTTATGAACAGGCTGAAAAGTTGGCTCTGGCCGCAAAAAACAACAATAATATTGTAGAAAGTTCATCAAATTTGTTTTGTTATTATAAAATTGAACATCCAAAAATATTAATTGGTCAGTGATTATGTAGAAGCTTGCTGCACGATGCACAAGAAAACAATGTGACCTTTTTTTTCTGATTTTGGCTTCGAGACAAGAAACAAGCCATACGGCTAGATAAGCCAAGTAGATAGGGAACGACGCTAGCGGCAATGGCGCCACGCACGGCGGCCTGCGACTGCAGCGACAGATTTCCGTCTAGTGTATATTAGTACGAAACTCTATGCCGGCCCGCCAGCTGTGCACCGTGAGACGTCACTGGTCCTCGCGCATGCGCAGCGCGGCTCTCCAAGAGCCACGTGAAACTGCTCAACCTCGACCAGTGTACCTCACGCTGCAAAACTGTGGGCCCGTTTAATTCCATGATCGAATGCCTTACCGATTCGGCTATCTGGGCGAACCAACTCGCGAGCTGTTCTCATTGAAGCTTAATAATCAGCCTATTCCTCGGAAATCATCTACTAGGGTACTAGGCTTACACATTGGTGAAGACAGCCAGGCTACTGCATGGGTCACTAACATAATCAAAACAATTAAACAGATCCTCCGCATTATAAAGTGCTTCACGACACACCAGTTTGGCCTTAAAGAACATGACCTTAGACACTTCACTGACACCCTCCTCATTTCACGAGCCATGTATGCCTATTCTTACCTCAATATTACTACCCGCCGCGGTGGCTCAGTGACTAAGGCGTTGCGCTGCTGAGCACGAGGTCGCGGGTTCGATTCCCGGCCGCGGCGGCCGCTTTTCTGATGGAGGCGAAAAGCAAAAACGCCCGTGTGTACGAGATTTCGGCGCACGTTAAAGATCCCCAGGTAATCAAAATTAATCCGGAGCCCTCCACTACGGCGCGCCTCATTGCCTGCGTTGCGTCGGCGCGTTAAACCCTACAATCAATCAAATCAATATTACTAAAAAGCAACAACAAACCCTTGAAATACTTAATAGAGAAAATCTACGACTTATTACCGGCCTACCAACTTACACTAGAATTCATGACCTTTACGACTGCAGTAACATGCCTACATACGCCGACAGGGCATGCGCAATCCGTAACTCACATGTACAACGACTGTCCACCTCACGGTACGGACGACACATTCTTGAAGCCATTGGGCACAATACCTCGCAGCTGCCAGACATAGCCAATACATCAGAACCATTAACGGATCTTAAACCAGATCCCCAACCACAAAACAGGCGGAAATCTGCAAAACACCACCAGAAACGGTCTTGCCACCCTAATACACTCAGCATCTACACTGACGCATCTAAAACAGAATCAAGCACAATTGCGGCGTAGCATATAGCGGAATTTAACTTCAATAGCGTTTATTCATTGCCACCAGATACCACCATTAAAGGGGCAGAACTAGAAAGTATCATCCTCTCACTTCGTCACATTGTTCATAACATATCATCTTTTTTCACGTACAAACTCATACACAATCACACAGATAGTCGGGAAGCTTTCCTGGAATGTCGTCATCAATTATCATCCAATCTTCGAGTTAAGAAGATCTAAGCAATCAAGAGCATTGTTATCGACAGAACATCTAAGTCACCATCACGTGGGTGCCCCGCCATGCCGGAATCCCCGGAAAAGAGGCACCCGATTTGGCGGCACGTGCATCGTTCACAACCTTGCCCCAAGGCAGCTGAACGCCTTCTGACAGCGATTATGACCTTGACGAGCACCGGACCGCCATAAAACTGCAACGGAAAGACTTTCTGGCCTCCCTGGTCAACCACTCTCCCATTCCCAAGTGCTATTCTCGCTCTCAACAAGTCCGCCGAAGACAGTTTTTTTCATTCGTCACCTAATCAAGGCATGTGTTTCCCCTGTGAAATTCCGGACACCACTGAACACATTATTTGGACATGCCCTCGATTTCAAACTGAAATACAGGTTCTCCTAGACACCCTTCTCGCTAACTTATGACCAAATTCCTTAAATGATCTCCGGCGTCCCTCCTACCCACCTAATTTAGCGAAGGCACTGTGGGACACTCTCCTGCATTTCATATCCCAACCCACTATTTTTCCCTTGCTATTTCCCACCCATACACGTCGAGAACCTTTACTTATCGCTACCCTTAAGGGTGTCTGATGCACTAGCAAGAGACCACGGGGTGTTTTTTCCACATTTTTTTCCACATTTTCACATTTTCCACATTTTTTCCGCATTTTTTCCACATTTTCCACATTTTTTCCGCACCCATTGTTTGTCGCTCAGCCCCAGCGCCATCGCTCTTGCAGCGCCCGGCTGCGGCAGCAGGCGAAACGAGCCGCTGGGCTGCCGCCACAAAAGAGCCAGGCTTCAGTACCTCAGTCAGTTCTACTACAGAAATTAAATGCGTTTATTGACCGAAAATACGCACCAAATATTGAAAAAAATTCAAACTTTCCGCTGAGTGACATATTGTGGGCAAGGCTGACATCATATGGGTCCGAACTCAACGTAATATTTAGTGCGTTAACACCACGTTATCATCCAACTTCACATTAGAATTCAACTGATTCAACGAAATCAGAGGCCCCACTATAATCATACAGTAATGTGTCTTAGTGATACAGGTAAACCTGGATATAACGAAGTTGACAAAAATTCCCAATTTTTCGTTACATGCAGGTTTTCGTTGCATGCAGGTTTCGAGTTAAGGCTCGGGTGAACGAAGCAGGAACGAAACCAAGATGTTACACATACCTAAAGGTGAAATCAGCATAACTGACTTATTTCAGAGTGAAAAACTGCATGATTCGCGTCGGCTGCGTTCCCATGAACTTAGTCACTACTCAGCACTACAAAGAAGCAAGGCCACTTACCCCCGTATGCACAATCGCAGATTAAGTATCACTTTTGCCTTTTGACACTTTTCGGTGCGTTAATTTAACCCGTTTCAAGGGCCAAACTTGTGTAGAAAGGGCGCCTTTTTGCGAACTTGATGCTTTTTGCCCCCCTCAAATTTTGAGAGGGTGCTAGTTAAGATACTTTACCGGGCGGTGATGTTATTCGTTCTCGCCGGCGGAGATGGCATTTAAATTGCGAGCTTGTCTTGAAAAGACAAAAGTTTTCGTTTACTGGCAGTAGAACTCATCGCCGACGAACCAACACCACAGATGTTAGTGGTGACGCGTGACTGCACGACGACAGGCAGGCAGGCCTAGCACATAACCGACACCGCACTCACACGGGGTGGAAACGCACGAAAGGTTGCGATGCGGGTGAAGTTCGACAGTTAGTGAATTTCTCCAGCCGATTTTTCAAAAAAAGTGCAAAAAACAATGGATCATTAGAGTAGCAGATTTGTTACATCAACGTTAACCGTCGCAGCGCCTTCGTTACATAGAGTTCGCAAATACTCGGGTTTCAATGGGGCTGGAAATGGGGAATCGAAAAACTTCGTTAAATCCAGGAATCCGTTACATGGAGGTTCGTTGCATTCAGGTTCAACTGTAGTTTCTGTCGGCGACCACCAATCGCACGAACAAGATTCTCTGACGCCATAGAAAAGCGGAGTCGCCCCTGATTCACATGTTTTCTTTAATATCTTCATTATTTGTTCCACGTTTGCGATAAAACTGGTATCATTGTTATGGGCACAACGCAGTCGTTCCAATGAACCACAATTGCATGTTGTCTTCATTGCGCCTTTAAATGCTAGTGCGGCGCTGCTGTTGTCCGTCGAATGCAATTCATTTTTCATGGGAATTCGACCCGGATCTTCAGACTAGCAGCGCACGGGCTTTACCATCAGGCTACCTCGACAAGTTTGTAACGGCGGAACAAGAATTTGCCTAATGCGTGAGGCGCTGACGTCATACGGAGTGACAGGTGAACGTTGCGGCACGAGAGTAGGACGGGTGCACCCGGCCACAGAGAACTGTGCTGGGGAAGCTGTGGACACTGTCGCGTGCGTACCGCCAGTCTTCCCGTCGAAGCAATTTGCGGCAAGACGTGGAGAAACAAAACTGACGAAAGAGACTTAGATACGACTTGGGAATAAAAGGTGTTTGGTAAGTATCCCCACGGAAAGCAATGTTTGCAATGAAAGCAATGAAAGCCTTTGGACCGCCAAGAACTGCCCACTGTATAATTTCTGATACCGCCTAAGCGTTCTTCACAAAAACTGTAGCTCGATAACGGGCAGCATTGAGTGCCAAATACAGTTTGAAAGATGGATTCCTCCGTCGTAAGCGCGCCCGGCGAGTCTACACCGGCTTTCAATGGCTGTATATTACACTTTTTTAACAGGTATATGATACATACGACGTGGGAGCACCCACGCATGCTAACAAACGGTGTCGGTCCTTCTTCGTATGCGCAGCCGCGCCGGTCGACTGTCATATAATATTGTAGCGCCAGTTCTCCGCTGTGCTAAAAACTCTATTATCGCCCCCCGTGGAATCCCTGGGGTATCTCTTTTATTGGCATCTTTTTTATTGTTATTGGTATCTCTTTTATAGAATGGTACCCTTTGGTTCCGATTATATTCCTCTTAAAAAATGTTTATTAACAATCGTAGAGGTCGTGTTGTCATTTTCATTCCTAATTATTTAGGACTAACCAAGCGTGTTAATTGAGAAGCGTGTAAATTGTTCTGTCTTTGCAGCCAAGTTAACCATTTCCGCCCGTGACATAAGCCCATCAACGGAATAAAGTCCTCCAAAAGCGTTTTTTGCGCAGTCTAATTATTTCGCATTTGTATAAAAATTCACAAGAAGTTGTGTAAATTTAGAGAAAGTTCAATCATTTTGTTTTCAACATACAGATGAACTAATTTCAGAGCCGTCGCTAAATAATAGCAAATGCTAGGTGGCGTTCCACTGTTCCCTTGTTTTCTTTCAATAGATTTGAATTGAATTGATGGTAAAGTTTTTTGAACATAGAAACGATAATCCGGACTAGAGGTGAGAATTAAACTGCGGAGACTTCGGCACAAACGCAACTGTTTTCGTTACTATATAAAACAAGTAATTAAAGGCACTTGGGGAGATTGTTTTGCTTTCTGCTGAGGAGAAAGAATGAGGCTGTCTATTGGCTGACATGTCTTCTTTACAACCAAGACCAGGAAGCCAATATTTTTTTCAAATTCTGCAATGCAACTAGGAAACGAAATCGCGGTTGCTGTTACAAAAAAAATGCGATCAAGGGTTTCACTCGTTGGGTGTAATAGCCAAGTTTCACGCGGCGTCGATGTTTTGGTGGCGAAGCTCCTTAGGGGCTCGGGCTGCCGGCGTCTCCTTCCTTAGTATTTGTTTCATGTAGTTACGGTAACAAACGACAGGGACACTTGCTTTCCAACGCCTCGCGCTAGAACTCTTAGTGCTTCAAACACACGAGACTTTTACAGCAAAGCTGTATACCTCTACCCCCCAACGGTTTCATCCCCGTAGACAAAAGCACCAAGGCGCCAAGAATACACTTATACACTGCATGGTTCGCCCCACCCTAGGCTTCACGTTAGTGGAAATGGCCCGGGATTTTTTCAGGTATCCGAGAATACCTAAGCACTTCTTATAAGCTGTAAATGCAAAAACATTAAAGTTCAATTGAAAGCCGCTGAGTGTTCCTTCTACTTTTGCTCTACGACTACTTGTGGCTGTCTCGCCTGTGTGCCAGGTCGGAGAACGTGCTTGATATGCGCTGAAAACCGCACCCACATCCAGAACTGCAACTCTCCCCCCTCCACGTGGGTCTCAGCTGCCCTGCAGCGTGATCGTTAAATCAACCCTGCAACACTTTTTTAAACCTTTATCTAAATGTTAAATGTTTTTAGAGAGACCCTAGTCAACGAGCACGTCCAATACTTAGAATAGGAGGTCACCAAGTACCTCGGCAGTGCTCTATGCCCATCATAGAACTTCGAAACTTGCTCGAAATATTTTTTTTCTCTTTCCTGGCCTTGGTGTTCTCCGAGCGCTCGTATTACATATTTACAGTGGTGTAGTGGCTCTTGACCGGCTTCCCTTCAGTTGAAACAATGAACACATTCGATAGCCACTTAAAAAAAAGCCAAAAAAGCAAATCAGAATCATAAGGCGGATCTTCTGGGACGAGAAAAAGAGGCAGTGCCGCTCCATGCTGGCGATAACTGTGGCTTTCACAATGCTTCCAGACGCGAAGGAAACAGTGAAAGCGTTTATCGGAAGTGTTGCAGAGTACTTTTAACTTGTGTGTTTGCTCTAGCAGAACTCCTAGCTCGCGATGACGTCAGTTTAGCTGTTATGTTGGCGCACGCGTCGGCGATGGAAGGCAGTTATCTTATCTTGCGCTCTTCTCTAGAACAGCGCTGACAAGCTGAAAGCGTTGTCCTAGACAGCGCCGTGGTGATGTCATGCGCAAGGCATCCAAGAGTCCATAAGGAACCGTATTTTTGTCTCCTATGAGAACGCGGACACCGGACGCTGGTATGTTCGCACATTTATTCATTTATTCCTTTAGAAATCATGACAGGAACCGTTGACTGTTCGTGTTTACCTGCGTATATCCTTTCCATAGAGCATAAATTTGCTTTACAGTTAGAATTTTGCTTCAATATCTAATGATATAATCGTGTTTATTCGAACACTTTCAGATCCGAACGCGATTAAATACATCTACTTTGAGCAAAATAGGTGCTAACAAGAGCACGTTGTTACGAATCAGCCCGCCGCAGCGCTTTGTGCAATACTTCTCGGCTGTGCGGCGAAACCTCCACCACGTGCGCATTTCAAGCAGGCCCCCCTGTCGGTGACTCACGCTTGCAGCCGACGGATTCAACACGCCGCTACATGTCTGGATCGCAGGCGCCTCGCTATCGGCGCGATTCAAACTTCGGCGTTGGCAGACGAGGCATGCTTCAACGCGTCCGAATAGCCGCTGCGGGGACCTCCTCTCTCCCCTCTCTCGGAGTCAGCGTGCACCGCTACTACCGACCGCTCAAGAACTCTGGAAAGAGGGTTGTGCGTGTCTGTGCCGTTTGTGTAGTGTGCACAATCTATAGGGAACGCTTGTTTTGACCGTTAGTGCTTTGGGTATAAATAAGACGCCCCTCCCCCCCCCCCCCCCAAGCGCTGTAGTTCATTCCGGTTTGAGGAGTGAATCAATGCTGTCACTCTGCTCGAGTCCCGTACAGTAACCTCGCCCGTCGGGGCATTGCTCTTGTCTGGCTTCGGCCCATCTCTCGCCATGAAGTAAACGAGTTACGTTTGCCTTCGGCTTCTGGTCTTTTTCGAGGCAGCAACATTGGCTGGCTGCTCGCTTCACCACGCTACCACACGCATGCCGGAGGCGACGGAGCTCGTCTCGGGTACGCCTTCCCGTGCATCTCTACTATATGAGCATCTCTACTATATCTTATCCGAATAGGTATGTCTACAACTACGGTTTGGCAATTCACTGTGGGCTTGGTGCGATGGCATGGGTGCTTTTTATGTGAGGTTCTGGGAAATGCTATAGGATAACTAACGTGCTGCTCATTATATCCAGTAGAGCGAACGTTCCTGTTATCGTCGATGCAGAAAATAGCAGCCCCACACTACACGAGGAACCAAATTGTCGTCCCCAAGGGACTACTAGGTGCATCGGGAAAAGGTTTTGGGCTTTCTCATTAATTTTCTTTGAAATTATGAGCTCAACGCTAGCCGAATAACAAAATTTTCAACGATACTAGTGCTGTTCTGGGGAAGAACTATTTGACGCATTTTTAAAGTCGAACTTCTCTTCCCATCAACCACTCGCGGCTCTATACCGCTCTTCGGTAATGCCTAAATCGAGAAAGACCGAATGGCTTAACAGTCCCTGCGGGTATTGTGTACTCCACGTGGAGAAAAATTCACATAGTCCGCACTCACAATGCT
Organism: Haemaphysalis longicornis; assembly: GCF_048455015.1. Lineage (NCBI taxonomy): Eukaryota > Metazoa > Arthropoda > Arachnida > Ixodida > Ixodidae > Haemaphysalis > Haemaphysalis longicornis. The sequence continues at coordinate 87,527,251 of NW_027526361.1, forward strand.
TACGCAGATTTAATTCAAAGAAACGGGTTATTTTCATGTAGTATTCCTTGGATAATTTTTTAGTCTTCATAGTGCATGTGACCTCCTGTAATCAGGTGAACGAAATGGCCGCTAAAATGGCCGCCAGATGACTTTTACTAATGCCAAATTAAGGCACCAAAATTTTGCTCTTTCGAATGCAGATCGTTCTGGCCTGTAATATTTGTCATTGCCTACTGTCTTGGTCTTCTTTCCTCTCTTACTGTCTCTTCTGTGAGTTTGCAGTAATGAAGGGAACAATACAATAACCCTTTATTTGTTCACCGGAGTGCATGCTAGGAAGAAGGGAATATTTTTCAAATCAGAAAGGGCTAAACCAGAATCTGAGTTCTCGCCCCCTGAGAACTAATCGCAGAACACGCCACGTTATTGCTCGAAAGTGGCTGCTCAACCCATGTGTAGGCCTTTAGCGTTCGACTGCCCGAGCCAAACTCCACAATAGTGTAGGCAGACGCTCCACAAAAATTCTATGGTGTTTCTAAGGCGTAGCATTTCGATATGGTCGTAACATCGAAGCCCATCTATACGTTCGTAACGCTTGCCGTGTCGCATGTCTGACACACAAAAATTGCTATATAATATAAAATTTAAGCCGTTCCCCTCAGTGTGAAAGCTGTCGGAAGTGCACAGCAGTGATTCGCCATATCCGCTCACTGCAGCCACTTAATGCAAAGGAAGTGCTCGCTTAATGCAGTGCTCGCGCGCCCCCTGCCTGAAATTGCGCCAGCGGGAGTTCTGTTCTTTTTGTGCTTGCGTTTCCTCCCGACCGTGCCGGCGTTGCACTACCACTTTTTTTTCGCTTACTCCCGTAAAAACCAACCCATCGAGCGTTCCCAACTGAATGAACGCGAACGGTGCCGGCTAATTACGTATATTTTGCCTCAAATGTACCTGCAGTTTTCTTTGCGCTAAACAACAGGTTGATATATGACAAGCGCGAGCGAGTTTCGAACGCTTATGACTATATAAACCTCTTGGCTTTTGAAGCATCTGGGTTACGCCGCGACGACAGCCGCTACGACGGAACGCCGTGTGACTCTTCTTGGGTCCATCGAGCGAGCTACGACGACAAGGCGAGCCCCTAAAGTTTGCTGCACTTAAAAGTCCATAGGGTCTCCATGTTCCTACAAAGACCGCCTAAATCTCCTCGCGCCAATACATGAGCGTGCAGTTGCGACGCGTACTTGAATGGAGATCGATCCATCACACACTCTGTTTTCTAAAGAAAAAAGAGTGTGTGATAGAGGAGTTTTTCACCTTCCCATTTTCTTATAATACAGCGTTTTTTCAGTTTCAGTTTCAACATTTTCAGTTCTACCCTCTCAAATGTGCATAAAAAATCAGCTATCGTGAAGTGCTGAAACCGACTATAAGGGCTTCTTTTACAACGTTTATTAAGGATACGTGCATCGTGAAAACGTTTAGGGAAAGGTGCCAAGGTCGCCAAGCCTTAATATCAAACTGCTTATATTGCCTCTGTGAAGCGACCTCTAAGCAACGCAATACTGTATATTAGTGAAGCCCACTTTAGGTGCTTGGTGTATTGCAGTGGTGCGTACGAATTTATCACGCGATTTCCGCCGGAAGGTTTTGCAATTTTTTTTCTTGCTTTATCCATGTAAAAACAGAGTGAAATAACTACCGCAACGTTGCGTCTTTTACATTTTGCAATAAATTATTCTGACGTTAAAGTTTGTAAACGCGATGGATATGAAACGATGCAAATGTTGCGAGGCCACAGCTACCGCGGTCTCTTCATGTAGACTGAAAAACATGCCGAAAATTAAAGCCAGCAACCCTTAAAATGGCACGAAGTAGTATAGAGAGATCGAAAAAAAAATGAATGAAGCGGGCTATTTATGAACCTGTAGTGCATCGTATTAATACATACTCTCATACCTTAGTTACAAGGCAGAAGTAACCACAATTACGTTTAACCGTGGTTACTAAACTTATCGTACACGGGAAATTCCAAGTGTGTAGACAGCGGTTACTTGGTTGTGAGCGTAATAAAAATAATTTACGATAAAAAACAAACGAGAAACAAAACGAGAAGCAGAACCTTACGATAAAAAACAAACGAGAAGCAGTGTAGACAAAAATTCCCCCCGCATTTCCCCGAGGGGGAGAATGTGAAAGTGCGAATGCACGGTTGTCGGCCCGCTTGCGGCGCTTGCGCTCGGCCCCCGCAGCCCACCGCCTCGCCGCCTTCTCTTCCATCTCTTCCATCGGGTTTGTAGTATCACGTGTACACCACGCAGTTATCAAGCCGCTATAACGCCGCTGAGTCGCCAACGCACGCCGCTGACGACGTAGTTTGAATGCGTTAAAGATATAAGGCGCGTCTAACACTGATATCACAGTCGCGTCCGTGGCTTGGTCGGTAGCGCGTCGCGCTGCGGCCCGCAAAGTCCTCGGATCGAAACCTGGCGCCGGATGCTGTTTTTTCTTTAAAGAGCACTGCGGACGCCGCCGCCGACGCCGGCGGTGGATGGTTTGGGGTCGCTTATAAAGAGCATTCGCTCTTAAAAGGAAATATCGTTAAAGCAGTTGCTTCATACCCATACGCAACGCACTCACGCGCGGCGAGGAGAGGGGCCTCCCCAAACAGCTCGCTGCCGGCTTGGTTTGCTCGGGTCTGATCGGTGTTGTGAACTTTAGGCTTGGCATCGCGGTGGATATTTGATCGCCGCTATCTCTGCAACTGCGAATTACAATCCATAGCACAATATTAGACGTGACTGCATCTCATTCACTCGCCTTGTCCCTCCATACGGCGTTGTCCGCACCTCCCCCTACACTATAAAAAAAATAATAGTTAGCGGCGCCCGGTTTCGATGCCACGACCCTGTGGGCGGAACGCGAGTTACATGGTGCTCTTCCCACTGCGCCCCAAACCGAGACAGAATCAAATGCTACGAACGCGCCTTATATCCTTGACTCATTCAAACTACGTCAAGATGCTACTGATACAACGCATGATGGGGCAATGATTAACACTTGCAATAAAAGAAAAGCTCCCACTTACATCAACAATGATGGAGTAAAGGTCGTTGCGACTGCGAAGCCCCAAGCATACCACTTAGAGGGATTGACCAAGATTGGCCAATAAAACATAATAATAATCATAAAACATAATAATCATACGCGTTCCCAACACGTTTCACGCGATTTCAGAATCAATCCAACGGAAACACCAAGTGAACCCCACGATGCGTCGCATCTACACAGGGTTCACCTCGCGGGGAGGTGGGCGCAATTTTTCACCACACTAACATTTACTTTCTCGCATGTGGAAGTTCCCTTCCGCGATCAGACTGATTTCGAAGATCGGCGATAAGCTGTTGCTGCCGTGGTCTGGGCCGATTCGAACCGCTTGCAGTGCTGTGCTGGCAGGGGGCGCCGGCGTGTTTGCAGGCACGGCCGACGTGCGCGCGGATTGTTTCCGAGTGCTGAAAACGCTTAATGATTGCCTGCTTCATCCATTTTCTTGCCGTACAAATTTAGCACGGCTTTTGTCGTAGTTGACCGAGCGGATCGGGAAACGAGCCGCTGCTGACGGGCAGATGCGCTGATTGCGAGAGCGACGCAAAAAATAAGCGCAAGCGCCTGTTGGGGGCAGCTTTGGGGTGCCGGTTATTTGAGGGCCTTCGTCTCCTCCGAACGCCAGGGGATTTTAAATGCAGAGCATTTCTTTAACTCACGATGTCACCCGTTCTAGGCGTCCGTTGTAGTCCGCATCGCTCGCAGGTGCGCCCTCTCGGCGCGATCGTGGCGTGATAAAGGCGGGTGTCGGCGAGGCTAGAACGCACTCATCGCCGCGCTCTCTCGTCAGCCCCGCTCCTCCTCGCCTACTCTCCGCTCGCATCGCGCGCTCTCTCCGCTGTCGGTTCGCGCCCAACAGGTGGGGTCGCGCGCGTCGCGGGATCAACAACATTTGTGGCGTGATCGTGACGTCAGCATCGCGCGCGCGTGATAAAGGCGGGTGTCGGCGAGGCTGGAACGCACTCATCGCCGCGCTCTCTCGTCAGCAGTTGCCACAAGTGCAACAACATTAACGTAACGCAAACTACTTAACGTCGTGCGCCCCCGGAAATGCTCTGCATTTGATCGTGCCCCTCGCGAGGGGGATGTTTGTAGTGGCTATGGAATGCCTTCATTGCTGCAACTGAATGAAAGCCGCCCAATAGCCCCTACATCGCTGTAATTTTTTTTTTCGCCTTCGCTGATGCGTGCCGAAACTTGCGTCCGAACTGACTTGTGCGATTTTTAACACTGCGGCTGCGGGAACTGCGGTTAGCGTGACCGAACTGAGGTGGCCAAGCTGAGTTTGCGCTAACCACGGTTAGCGGGGTGACCGCAGTTTCGTCTGTCGTGTAACGCAGCGAACTGCGGTTTTGTCTAACCCCGGTTTGCTTAACCGTGGTTAACTGGGCCCGTGTAACCAGGGTATCAGGC